>NC_069502.1:1004495397-1004865397 GCF_027579735.1 Bombina bombina | reverse complement strand
TGCAGCACTGGATGGAGAATGAGCCTGACGAGACATCAGAAAATATGCAATATGTTGCTGAGCTTAATGTAAAGAATAAGCTATTAAGCACCACCATGGAATCACCAACTCTATTGAAAACATCAGACAATGGATATCCCATAAAGGAGGACCTAGATTGGCACAATTATCAAACTAATCACACCTATCCCACAACAAAAACAACGATGTGGAGAGGAACCGCCGAATACACTAAAATGGCGCCAATGGAACTGCCAAAAAACCTACTGTTCACCACCTTGCAAAAAACTCAGGCATCCACTCATATGGGCATGCGAAAGGCACCTTCACTCATAATACCGACCAAAGAAAATTCCGGACAGCTTTCCTGGCTCCTGCGGATGGAGCAAAACACTGAGTTGATGCGGTTGCTTTGGGAGCTCAGGGGGGACTCCTTGACTTTGAAACTTCATGTCGTCTGACAACCAGCATTGCACCGGATAGTATCTTGGACCTCATTACGTGGACAGGAGACATCAATGCTCTGCAAGATCCACAATGGAGTGGGTGCCTACCCAAAACACTATTAACAGGTACTCTTAAAAGACACCCCTCCCCTACTGCGCCTCACCCAGTGTTGCCTAGGACCCTATTCTTTTGCAGATACTGGGACTTAGTTTCAATTACAGGCAAAAGCAGCGGAAGGAGGCCATACATGCAGTACATCTTAAATTCCAAACACCTGTGAATTAATTGTGAGGTTAAACAACATGTATTTTCTCTTAGTTTTTTCTCCCTGCTTTGTTTTCCTTTTGTTTCAGGAAATAGTTTATAGATAAATGGCTTTCTGCAGACATCCCTTAAAGTTCCTACATTTTTAGAATAGGAATAGATACTTAAACAGCAGCTCACATACACTGCTCATACAGCTTAAGCCCTTTTAAACAAACTAGATGCTAAATATACACCCAGTCCCCTAATTTGCGGCTGGCGGCCGAAGTCGCATGTGGGATAGATTCATACCACCATGTACACAATGCATCATTGTTCCCCTAAGGGTGCTAAAGGCTGATTGATCCCTTAAGAATACTGTATAACTAGTGAGCTCCCTTATACAGACATCTCCCAGATTTTATTTTAACCAAAGGATTCCTTGTTTGCTCTAATTGGTCCGCTGTTGAGCTCTGTTTTGCATGACACAGAATAAAACTATGTAGCTATTATACAAAGGTCATCTTTAACACTTATCTACCTATATGACCTCTCTGCATAGGTCAAGCTAACTCAACTACTGCCTATTAACTATATTGATACCCAATTTACTACATAAGATACTGTCTTTATCACTATATTGCATTTGAAAGCCTCTATATTGTCACTTTTTACATTCATCTCATGTAGCCATCTCATTTGCATGAAGGAACAATCTCGGTGAAATTACCAATTTTTTTTTTTTGCCTGCAGGCTGTAACGTTTTTTCAGATAGTACAGTCTTTCCTTTGTATGCTGTTTTCACAGACAATTGATGCAGGTGCTTTTAAGTTGTAAATTACAGTCTCTGCTTCTATTAGCAATTGGTGTGGGTGTATTTCTTTAAAAAACTTTGTGCTCTGAGACGGGGTGATTATACAGTTCAGAGTATAATAAAATATTGGTTCTTGTGATTTATGGGAGGTAACTCCCTTACGCTTAATCTATTTCAGCCTCTTTGTGTTCAGATGATTTCTCACCTCTTTGGCTGCCGTCTGCAGGAAACTTTAGGTGTATATACACTCTCACCTGCTTTTGGCTTTTCCTTCCGGCTGGTCTTCTCCCGCTGAGACACGCTGTGCACTGCGCGTCTCAGTTTGCTGGAAAACTTTGTGTGGTTCTTCACTTGCGCAAGCCTTACTTACCACAATCGGACTCCCATCCAAGGAATGAAGATGCAATAGTTGCTCTGCTCTTAAGTACCAAGTACGCAGAGTTTCTCCTTTCAAGTGTCTTTCTGTTACCTCTCACAGCAGCTCGCATACAATCCTTTCTACACGTTTCACCCTTTCACTGCGTTTCCAGCAGACTGAGACGCACAGTGCACAGCGTGTCTCAGCGGGAGAAGACCAGCCGGAAGGAAAAGCCAAAAGCAGGTGAGAGTGTATATACACCTAAAGTTTCCTGCAGACGGCAGCCAAAGAGGTGAGAAATCATCTGAACACAAAGAGGCTGAAATAGATTAAGCGTAAGGGAGCTACCTCCCATAAATCACAAGAACCAATATTTTATTATACTCTGAACTGTATAATCACCCCGTCTCAGAGCACAAAGTTTTTTAAAGAAATACACCCACACCAATTGCTAATAGAAGCAGAGACTGTAATTTGCAACTTAAAAGCACCTGCATCAATTGTCTGTGAAAACAGCATACAAAGGAAAGACTGTACTATCTGAAAAAACGTTACAGCCTGCAGGCAAAAAAAAAAAAATTTTTTTTTAAAGAGATACCGCTGTCATTTATCACTGTGAATATGTTTTACATTTGAAGCATTAGAGCTGTGTTTTCTAACTGCATAGAAACGAAGCAGTCACTGTAGCAAGAATTTTAGAGATATTGTGTCTATCAAACGTTTTTTAAGATGTTTTAAAGCTGACTGTCAGTTAATATATATGATTTTAGATTTATTTGCATTATGAAAGCTTGAAGAAATTTTACTGTACAAGTTGGTCTATTAGAGCAAAATTGTTCAAAAATACCGATAATAAAAGTTGTTATAGATTTGATTGAACTACAGAGTGGGAATCAGTTTGTTGGAAAATTGTGACAATCTAGATATAGTCTAGATTTAGAAGAGAGTTTTGAGAATTATCCCTCACTATATACCACTATTTAGTTACCCAATTGCTTTTTAGCGCCATCTACCCTTATTGTTATTTGTATACCATATTTGAACTATCTAGGAAGGAGGTAGTATATTAAGATTGGCTAGTTGGGAGAGCCAAGCTCATCGCTTCACACTAAATCTATAAAACTTACTAAATAATATTGTGACCTAGATTAAATATAATAATATAATTGATAAAAGATAAATACAACAACAGGGTGAAGGATCGGAGGTCTGTTTTCCATAAGCAAAGGTAAGTGTTTTAAAAATCATTGTAAAGTTTTATGAAGTAAAGTGTCCCTGTTTTTAAGATTAATTTTATATGCCGGGCACTAATTCCTTAAACTTTACAATCATTTTAATCTATATTCCTATGTGTTAGGGTGTCTTAAAAATAAAGCCTAAATTATGCATATCTTTTCATTGTCTCTTCTAATGGATTGGAATAGGGCTTCAGTCATTCATATAAGCTTCTGAGGTTGCCAAGGGGCCTAGTTGCAAATGTGAAATCATGTTTAAAAATTATTAAGCATCATTTTACCTATCTTTCTCACTGTGTCATTAATGGGTGTTCCTGTCATTAACATCTGTAACTGCGTTAAGTGCCCAATGCATGAACAGTTGCCCATGAAATGAGCGGTTTTAACAATTACAACTGCAACAACTTCAGAAACATGAATGAAACATGGTTATTAATGTAACTGCCTGTAACTTAACCCCTTAGGGACCACAACACTTTTCAATTTTCTTACTTTTGGGACCAGGGCTGTTTTTACATTTCTGCGGTGTTTGTGTTTAGCTGTAATTTTCTTCTTACTCCTTTACTGTACCCACACATATTATATACCGTTTTTTTTCTCGCCATTAAATGGACTTTCTAAAGTTACCATTCTTTTTATCATATTATATAATTTACTATAAAAAATTATAAAATATTAAGAAAAAAATTGAAAAAAATCACACTATATCTAACTTTGACCCCCAAAATCTCTTACGCATCTACAACCACCAAAAACTCACTCCCATATGAAATAGTTTCTAAATTTTGTCCTGAGTTTAGAAATACCCAATGTTTACATGTTATTTGCTTTTTTGCAACTTATAGGGCAATAAGTACAAGTAGCACTTTGCTATTTCCAAACCATTTTTTTTCAAAATTAGCAATAGCTACATTGTAACACTGATATCTGTCAGGAATCCCTGAATAACCCTTCACATGCATATATTTTTCTTTAGTAGACAACCCAAAATATTGATCTAGGCCCATTTTGGTATATTTCATGCCACCATTTCACCACCAAATGCGATCATATAAAAAAATTGTTAACTTTTTCACTAACTTTAGGTTTCTCACTGAAATTATTTACAAACAGCTTGTGCAATTATGGTGCAAATGGTTGCAAATACTTTTCTGGGATCCCATTTGTTCATAAATATCAGACATATATGGCTTTGGCATTCCTTTTTGGTAATTAGAAGGCCGCTAAATGCCACTACGCACCACACTTCTATTATGCCCAGCAGTGAAGGGGTTAATTAGGTAGCTTGTAGGGTTCATTTTAGCTTTAGTGTAGAGATTAGCCTCCCACCTGGCACATCCCACCCCCTGATCCCTCCCTGACCTCTCTCTTCCCTCCTCCAGCTCACAATTGTCACCACCATCTTAAATACAGGCAGAAAGTCTGCCAGTACTAAAATAAATGGCTTTTTTTTTTATAGAATTTTTTTTTTAATAAATACAATTCTTAGTTGGATCCCCCCTTAGCCCCCAACCTCCCTGATCCCCCCCAAACCGCTCTCTTACCCTCCCCCCTCTACCTATTTGCCGCCATCTTGGGTACTGGCAGCTGTCTGCCAGTAATAATTATGCCCCATTTTTTCTGTAGTGTAGCTGTCCCCCCCCAATACCCTCCCCCCTCCCAGATCCCTTTCCCAATAATGTATTATTTATTTCCCCCCTCCCTCTCCCTCCTTCATGGTATACTTTAGTCACTATACTGGACTATATACCAAATAGCACGCATGCGCTCCCGCCCCCCTCGCATGCTCCCAATGACCTAGCCACACTGCTGCAACCGGATCCCAGCTGAGAGGAAGTGAACCAGCGATGGGCCGCCCACCCACCTTACTTGTATCCCTCCCACGCCACCAATTATCGGCACCATCGCTGGCCGATGCAGAGAGGGCCAGCGATGGCATCACTGCAATACCCTAGAAGCGTCTGGAAGCGATCGCGATCGCTTTCAGCGCTTGAAACCCAGCACGTCCTTGGTCACTGACTGACACTTTTTGTAAGACGTTTGGTAAGGGGTTAAATGGATCATAATTCCTAAACCCATTTTTTTTTCCATTCATGATTCATATAGAGCTTGCAATTTTAAGCCACTTTCTAATTTACTCCTATTATCAAAATTAGGAGCCAGACCATTTTTGGTTTAGAACCCTGGATAGCGCTTGATTATTGGTGGCTACATTAAGCCAACAATCAGCAAGTGCTATCCAGTTCGGTGCTGAAACAAAAATGGGCCGGCTACTAAGCTTTACATTCCTGCTTTTCAAATAAAGATAGCAAGAGAACGAAGATTAATTGATAATAGGAGTAAATTAGAAAGTTGCTTAAAATTGCATGCTTTATCTGAATCATTAAAGAAAAAATGGGGGTTTAGTATCAATTTGAGTATATTTAAATGTATGTTTTGCTATAGAAAAGCAGCTTCACTGAATAGAACCAGAGGTAGTTCCCCGTGGATGTTACAGGGCTTTGATAAGGATTTTTCACCTACACTCAGGCCCAACATAAATAAATCACAAAGACTTTATTGCCCCTGTGAAGTCTTTGTCCCATGGTCATATCTCACTATTTCAAACCTGAAGAGGTAGCCTTGTTTTTATTATTTTTGTTTTCTTTTTTTTTTTTTTTTTTTTGCATATGTTGAGTGAAGAGTGTTATATGGGGTGTAGTTTTCCTGATTTAATTACTTTATTTTTAAGGTTTTCAAAGGGACAGTCAACACCAAAAATGTTGTTGTTTTAAAAGGTAGATAATCCCTTTATTACCCATTCCCCAGTTTTGCATAACCAACACAGTTATATTAATATATTTTTTACCTCTGTGATTACCTTGTATCTAAGCCTCAGCAGACTGCCCCCTTATTTCAGTTCTTTTGACAATCAGTGCTCACTCCATGGTAATTTCACATGCATGAGCTCAATGCTATCTTTATGAAACACATGAACTAATGCCCTCTAGTGGTGAAAAACTGTCAAAATTCGTTCAAGGTCTAAGAAATTAGCATATGAACCTCCTAGGTTTAGCTTTGAACTAAGAATAACAAGAGAACAAAGCAAAATTGGTGATAAAAGTAATTTGGAAAGTTGTTTAAAATGACATGCCCTATCTGAATCATGAAAGTTTATTTTGGACTTGACTGTCCCTTTAAGGCATTTTGTTCTGATGCTGACAGTGTGAGTGAGTGTTACTTGTAACACATAGATGTGATGAGGGAAGGTACAAATCTTTATAAATGCCACCATTTTGTGATGTAGGTTTGAGGGGGTTTTATTCTGTGAGGTATTAGTTTAACAAATGGGTCTTATTAACTCTAGGCCATTATCTGAAATTTGTTCATTTTTATTTCCTGATATTTTGTAATGTTCTCACTAGGGTTGCCACCTTCAATACAAAAAAATAAGGGACGCCTGCCGCAGCGGGGGCCACACCCCTCTGGACCACGATGATGATCATAGGACCGATGACAATGACATGCCAGTAGTAAATCACAACTTAAAGGGACACTCTAATCAAAATTAAACTTTCATTATTCAGATAGAGCATGCAATTTTAAACAACTTCCCAATTTACTTCCATTAACAAAATGTGAACACAAAAAAAAAAATAAACTTTGAGTCACCAGCTCCTACTGAGCATGTGCAATAATTCACAGAATAAGTGTGTATGCATTTGTGATTGCCTGATGGCTGTAACATGGTACGTGTATGCATTTGTGATTGGCTGATGGCTGTCACATGGTACAGGGGGAGTGGAAATATACATAACTTTAAAATTTGTTAGAAAAAAATCTGCTACTCATTTGAAATTCAGAGTAAATGCTATTGTATTGTCTTGTTATCTTGCATTTGTTGATTATGCAAATCTACTGTGTTTACTGGTCCTTTCACACTAGGTCAAAATGTGTCACAGACTGTATTTGAGTGGGAAGAACTGTTATGAATAATGCCTTTTGGGTGGCATAACAGCTGGGTACGAGCATACAATGGCAGGAGCTCCTAGCGGTATATATATAGTTACTACACACACATTGTATATAGATACTGAACAGGTTATTTATAACTGTTTTTTATATGGAATGAAAGAAATGATCAAATATTGGACAGTTCAATAAAGTGACTCTGGTCGCCATAGCAATAAATGAAGGACAGCGAGGCATAACAGCTAGCCTGGGTACGGTAATGAGCATGCTATGGCAAGAGCTCTGCTCCTAACGGTAATGGTGACAGGACAGGAGGGGCCGGGGAGGGAGGGGTGCCAGGCCAGCAGGTCAGGTGTGTGTGCCTTGAATTCAGAGGTGATCGTGAAAATGTCTGCTCCTTAGCTGACTGCGCTGCCAAAAGAGGTATGATGATGACTGATGATGTGATAAGATGAGACAGGATTTGTCATTGTGTGGCATGATGACATTGAATGGTGTGACAAGACAGTGGCATAGTACAGTTACAGATGTGGCATAGTGTGACAAGAACATGGTGTAACAAGATGTGGCATAGTGTGACAAGAACATGGTGTAACAAGATGTGGCATAGTGTGACAAGAACATGGTGTAACAAGATGTGGCATGTGTTCTGACAGAATATGTTATGGTGAGAGGATTCTTCTTTTTTTTCCTTCAACATAAATATTGTGCACAGAAAAATGTCATCTTGTCTATTTTCTGGTAGAACAGTTGAATGACACTACTATGTATCTATAGATATATACTTTAGTACTGTGCTATTACTTAAGATCCCTTATTCTAGCTGATTTATACTAACAGACAGTTTATATCAGGCATCAGATGGATGGAAAGCAGAAATTTCTGGGACATACTTCATCAGCTAGAATAAGGAATCTTAAGTAATATAGCACAGTACTAAAGTATATATCTATAGATACATAGTAGTGTCATTCAACTGTTCTACCAGAAAATAGACAAGATTAAATTTTTCTGTGCACAACATTTATGTTGAAGGAAAAAAAAAGAAGAATCCTGTCACCATATATTCTGTCAAAACACATGCTACATCTTGTTACACCATATCATATCTTGTTACACCATGTTCTTGTCACACTTTGCCACATCTTGTAACTGTACTATCTATGCTGCCACTGTGTCTTGTCACATCATTCAATGTCATCATGCCACTGTACACAATGATTGACAAATCCTGTCTCATCTTAAAGTCCTAACGGTAATGCTGGTGAGTGACGCTGAGCATCAGAACTGATTGTGTAATAGAGCTCTATCTGATCATCAGTGCTACAGTTATATAAGTATTAGTACTTTATAGCACGCACTGCTGAGCATCAGAACTGATTGTGTAATAGATCTCTATGTGATCATCAGTGCTACAGTTATATTAGTACTTTATAGCACGCACTGCTGAGCATCAGAACTGATTGTGTAATAGATCTCTATGTGATCATCAGTGCTACAGTTATATAAGACTTATATAACTGTAGCACTGATGATCACATAGAGATCTATTACACAATCAGTTCTGATGCTCAGCAGTGCGTGCTATAAAGTACTAATACTTATATTATAAGTGGTATGTTCGCATATATTTTCTGGTCAGCTTTGGGTACAATATATTAATAAACTAGTGTGCCCCTTTCACTGTGATTGGTCATATATCTGAAACATTACCACCTATTTTTCAAAATTCTAGTTCCCAATGTCAGATAAAAATTGTCAAATCTAAAAAGGGTTCTCAAATGTATGATAACTTAATTAATGATAGAATAATCTAGTGCCATTATATTGTGTAAAGAAAGATTTAAAGGAGGTTATATTTCAGTAAGATTATTGTTCTTTATCAATTTGCTGTCTTATGAGCACTATATTGTCAAGATCTTGTGACAAAAATAAGTTTATGTAAATTAGTTATATTTCGAGCGTATGACCGCTTCTTGTGATATCAAGCAATTCAGCGGCACATAACCTGTTATTTAGTTATCAAGTGCACCGTTAGGTAAATGTTTAAACCTTGACAATAATTGGGTAAGTATAAAGTAAATATCTTTGTGCAAATTATACTGTAGGTTTAAGCAGTGCGCCTCTGTGTTCGGGTTACACTGCTGTACTATAGACCCCGGTACTTGAATCAGTGTACTGGATTGGCAACAATTTCCATCCTAGCTCAGGCTCCAATACGAGCAGACATATTCTTAGTTAAATATCCACTAGAATACCGGGTCCCCACACTTGCGTAAGTATCAAATGTTGACTTTAATAGTAGTCAGGTAATTGTTATTAAGTGGGTACTTCTATTGGTCTCTGAGTTAATTACAGTATAGAGATCTGATGAACAAACACATACACACTAATTTAAGTTATATTCTAATAAATCATGAATGACACTGTGACAGATGATAGCGCCAGCAAACCAATCATCGCAGCCTCCACAGCTCAGCTGCTTCCCTGGTAACATCACAGCGCCAGCAAACCATTCGCAGCCTCAACAGGCTGGTAGTGGTAACAACAGCTTCCCTGGTAACACAGTCTGAGTCAGGACGGACTCTTCTCAGCAGTCAGTCAGAGACAAGTTGCGTTAAGTAGTCAGGCAGCGCAGGAAGAAAATTAGTAACTAACTTCAAATACGGGACAAACCCCGTCCCGTATTGATTCAATACGGGACGCAGTATTTTAACCTGAAATACGGGACGATTCCGTATTTCAAGGGACGGGTGGCAACCCTAGTTCTCACTGACATCTATTCTGTGTATTTCTGCTTACTTCTAAAATCCTTATAAATAGAAGTTTTATAGAGCAGCCTTAACCCTGCAATACAGACAGGTCTGATATTATTTATTACAGATGTAAATCATCTTCAGCATAAATACAAGTAATATTTATATGACTTTTTAAGTGATTTTTGACATTTTAGTTATGACTTCATGCTGTAGTGCCATCTATTGGTTGAAAGTTAAAACAGCTTCCCACAAAGTATCTTTTTGTACAACACTTTTTCTGCACCAAGTTTGTCGAATTCCTTACTTGATTCTCAGGCATATCAGTTAGTAGCCTATAGTCTGCCACATACTCCTACATTTCATTGATTCATAAAAGTCTTAACCTTATCCTGCAGATGATCTCTCTCTCTCTCTCTCTCTCTCTCTTTTGCTCTCTCTCTCTCTTTCTATGAGTGACTTTACTTTTAGACAACCTGTATATATCTTGTTCTACTTAAAGTGATGGTAAATTTTTCAAATTTCAATACCGGATTATCAAATAAACTACTGTGAAAGCTTCAGTCTCTATATTTAAAAAAATATATAATATGTTATTATTAATAAGTCAGCGTACTTTGTGATACACTCCGGCATTGACATGCTCCACCCCCCCTTCAACTTCCTTCTTCTATCATTGGGATGTAGAGTTTGGTCCCACCCACTCTGTAAATATTCATGACGCGATGCTGGCGTGTTATACCTTGTCCGCGTATGCTCTATGCTCCTCGTCTGGCTAAAATGTGCTACATAATAATAATAAACGCATGCGCAAAAGATTAGTTTTTTTCTTCTTGATACATAAAAAAATGCCAGAGATTTGATTGGTGAAAGGAAAACACGTAAGAGAAAAAAAAAAAGTGGTCTAAGTGTTGGGGCTGCCAGAGCTTGTGATATAACAGGAGTGGTTAAAAATGAAATAAAGTAATCCTGCAAATGTAAGTTTTTCATGAATTAAACTAATATTATTTTTAGATTTTACATACAATTTTAATGAGTACTCTGAGTTTACCATCACTTTAATCAATATGGACTTGTTAAAGCTAGGATATATTACATTATCTTCATTCTAAATATAAGAAAATTGATGTCATAGCATTTGATTAAGCATTGACAGAAATTGTTCAGGGAAAAAATATTTTTCTATTTTTTTTTTTTTATAAATACCGTAGTAAAACAAAAGAACATCAATAGTACAAAAATATAAGAAAAAAATAAGAGGTACTTCTTAACCCATATATTCAAGTTAAAGTTCTATATGACCAAAGAAGAATATGACGTTCTTAATAGACATTTCTCAAATTTGAGTTTTAAAGGTCCAGTAATATTTAAATTCCATCTAATCAGTCTCACTAAAAATATATTAAATCCTTAAGGACAATTTCCCTGATAAACCTGATAAACAATATATATTTTTCCCATTTGTTAAGAAAATTATTCATCCTCTTCATTAGGTCGATCAAAACATATTTTTCTTTTATAATTTGTTGCCAATTTATTGCCTTTTAAGGGCTGCAATGGAAATTTTATGTCTATAAATCCAAAGTTTAGTTATATTTTTCCTGGCGAATAAAACCACCATCGCAATAAATCTTTTAATTTTACTCTTCATAGAGTTTGCAAATGTAATATAGTAGCACATCTAATTTATTAAGTAGTATTTTTTTATTTTAATATTATAGATACCCAATGTGATATCCATCCACAAAATTGTTAAATTATAGGACATTCCCAAAATAATTAGATAACTTTGGTGAAAGATATTAACATTTTGGACAAATGGGATTGCAATCTTTTTTTTTAAAATGTATTAATTCTATTAATGGTTAGATAATCATTATGAATAATTCTGCAATGTGTTTCTCTTAATTCACTCAACATACTAGTTCTTCTGCACACATTTTTAAAACAAAACATTTCCCCTGTTATCTGCTGCCATCTTAATAACATGTCCACAGAATGTTTCCCCAAAATCCCATCTATTAATTTATTATGCAGTATCTTTAAAACAGTTTTTAAATAGCTGCAGTAAGCAGTTTTTGAGGGCTAAAGTTGGCAGGTGTCCGGTATTTGAAAACAAACAAACCGGCACTGAAAAACATTGCGGTCTATGGGGACTGTATGTTCCCAGTAAATATATATGTATATCCTTACATACATATATATTTATATGTTAATATGTGTATATACACATATTAACACTTAAATATTTATATATATAAGCATATATATATATATATATTTACATTTTCTGCCCATCGCTGTGTGACTTACCTCCTTTGCTGTGCTAGTTCTCATGCCGTGTAGCCAATCTATATTTCTCTCAAAATTCTTTTAATTTAAGAATCTGTTTGCAGATAGAAAAAATGACTGTCTAATGTTATATGATATTTAGTTTTAAACTCTTCCAAAGTAAGAACCTTATTTAAACTAAGATTCAAAAGTCTATTAAATTAATTATACCTTTCTTATACCAGACAGAGGTCAATGGATTATCATCTCCGATCGGGAAACAAGGCTAATATTTAATTGGGATAAATTGGAACTATCAATAATTCAGTCCAAAGAATGTATTACAATATCTCCATATCTGAATACTATCACAAAATTTAATATGATTTCTAACCTAACTTAAATGTTCCAAGGTCAATGCGTGAGATATATACATTAATTTGATTGGAGAAGCCAAATCTTGCTCTATTTTTGTATTGATGAATTTCTCATTACCAATTATCCATTTTATATCACATTAAAGATCCCCAATTATAATATTTCATATTTGTGAGTCCCATCCCACCTTTATTGACCGGCACCTGGACAAACTAATTCTTGGTTTATTTTGTCTCTATAGAAAACCCCTAAAAACAGAATGTAATTGTTTAATATCTCTTTCCAATATAGATATTAAACTGAAGAATTTCAATAATATATGTGTAAGAGCAGCATGAAAGCAAGGATAAAGTTTATTAATTGTTAATTATAAAATCGTACAACACCATATAAAATTGTAAAATGCATGTTTGCCATGAGTTGATATAAGGGACACTGTACTATAAAATTTGTTTCCCCTAAAAGTGTTCCAAATTACTTGTTATACCTACTGCAGAGTATTAAATTATGGAAATTGTTCCTTCATGTTTATTTTTGTGTTTAAAATAGCTAATTTTGGGATAAATTCCGAATGGAGTGTTAACAGCTACGCTCAAGCGATAAGGGGTTTATCGCAGCTGCACGGATCTGGTTTTTCACTCGTATTACAAGTTGAAAGTAAACGTGATCGCTTGAGCGCAACTGAAGTTAATGCACATTGGGTTTTCCATCCTCAGAGCTCTGGTTTATATCACAAAACACATCAAAAATACATTACAAAGCACAGTTACACTCATAATAACACATCTAATAAACATTCAAAACAATATTGCACAAAAAAGTTATTAGGGCTCAAAGATATGAGGTTTCAGGGTTTTAACATTGAGAAACATCCATATACATCTCTAAATATGGTATGTATATACGTATATATATATATATATATATATATATATATATAAATAATATATATATATGTGTGTGTGTGTAGATATGTATTTTAATGTGTATATATGTATTTACAGACATGTACACATATATATAAGTGCATTGGAGCCCTTTGCAGTTAAAGGGACAGTTTACTCAAAAATGTTCTCTCCTTTAATTTGTTCCCAATGACCCACTTTACCTGCTGGAGTGTTTTAAATTGTTTACAAGTATTTCCATTACCCTTATATTGGCATTTGAAATAGCTTATTTAGCCTGTGGTATCCCCACACATCCTGAAAGTTTTTGGCCTCAAGGCCAAACTGTGTAAATACAGCCAGTAGAAGAAATTACACTCACAGTGGGATATAGAAGAGATAAGGTAATACAATGTTAATTTTCCATTGTTCTCTCCAAGTATTGGTGATTGGTTTATGAACAGATATAAGATAAAGAAGCAGGTATATGTACATATAAACCCTTTCCTGACCTTCCCTGAGGTGGGTGATAGTGTTATGCTGTCTATCTGTTTTGTGTATGAGAACTAAGCCTCCGCTTAGTGGGAGTAGGAGGGGGGTTGAAATCAGGTATATAAGGGATGCCTGTATGACGCAGTGCCTCCACCTATAGGGGACACCCTAGAATAATAGGGTGTGGGGTCCTATAAGATTCTAGTACAAAAAGAAAACAAGTAATAACCACACAAGAAATCTTCAAATAAAATGTTGCTTTGATTATTATAAAGTGTTTAACCAATAACATACAGTGCAACAAATACAAATAATAATATTAATCACAATATCTTCTTATGACATCAGTATACCTTTTTTTAACTCAGAAGTCCTTCATGAGCTCATGAAATAATAACATAACTGTTGTTGTAAAATACTTTGAGGTGGTGCTGTACAATGCAATTTTATATACTTAATAGAATTTAGTTGATGTAATTATCCCTTGCTGCTTGTGAACGAAGCTAGAGAGCGCTGCTTGTGATCGATGCAGTGCTCAAGAAAACTTCTCCTCAGAAATACTGAATAACATAAGTCTCTACCTTATTACTGAATTTCAGCAATCCACTTGCCTTATACTGCAAAGTCAGTCACTCTTTTATTACAAACAGCTGCAGAAATCTCACAGTTATGCCCTTATTTAATGTAGCTTTATAAATCCAGTCAGTGTATTTGTGCAAACTGTTCAGGCAGAATAACTTATAGGATATTCTCTGGGTTATCTCTTTAATATACATCACACTCAGTTACTTCCTTATGTAATGCAGCTGTGCAATCCATTTAGTGTATTTATGCAAACTGTTTAGGCAGAATAACTTCTAGAATATTCTCTGGGTTATCTCTTTAATATACAACAACTCTGCAGCACATCACACTCAGTTACTTCCTTATGTAATGCAGCTGTGCAATCCATTTAGTGTATTTATGCAAACTGTTTAGGCAGAATAACTTCTAGAATATTCTCTGGGTTAACTCTTTAATATACAACTATTACAGCAGCCATCTTGGGTAAGGGCAAGGTCCTTACATACTCCCCCCCCCAAAAAAAAAAACTTGCTGTCCCCAGCAAGGGGTAAAAGAGCAACACATCAATACATTTTCTTTAGCAAGTCTACTAACAAAATCACATATTCATCATGAGTCAAATTATGGTTAGGGTATACATCTTCCAAAACACACCGTACAGCAGATGTTAGAGCAGGCAACAAGGGTTCAACATTATAACCCGGGTTTCCTAGTGTATCATATGTCAATTTCTTTGGGGGATGTCTCTTTCTTGCTGGTCTTTTCTCTCTATAGGGACTTCTACTATCATAATGTATAGGGTTTGGAGATTCCCTATCTGGTATAGGACTATTAGGGAAGGATGGCATATCAGGTTCAGAGGTTGGGGCAACAGAGGAGGCATGCTCATCATTATAGGTCATCAGGGTCTGATTGAATTGATGAGTCTTCATGTGGGATACTATATTCATTATTAATTGACATGCTTGGGCCTTGGTCCAAATGATATGTAACATCATGCTGGAATTGAGGTATAGGCAACAAATGATTCCGATGCCATGTCTTCACAACACCATTTTCATCTGCTATCTGAAAAACTGGAAGACCTGGCAATTGTCTTACTATTCTATAGATACTATTCCTCCATCTAGGAGCTAACTTGTGCTTGCCTGGTATCCCTAAATTCCGTAAAAGGACACGGTCTCCTGGTTGCAAATCCTGATGTTTTATTCTCTTGTCATATCGTTGCTTATTAGCCTCATTTAATTGAGCAGTAGCTTCTTCAGCCAACTTATAAGCTGTTTGTAAACTCTCCTGCAATCGCCTGACATACTGATAGTGACTCTTATGAGAAACTCCATCTGATGACACCCCTAACTGGAGATCTATAGGTAGTCTTGCTTCTCTCCCAAAAATAAGGAAGTATGGTGAATAACCTGTGGAATCATGTCGGGTGCAGTTGTAGGCATGAACTAGTGCTTCTACTTGACAACTCCAAGTTCTCTTTTCAGACTCTGGCAGGGTCCCTAACATATTTAGCAAAGTTCTGTTAAACCTCTCAGGCAAAGCATCTCCTTCTGGATGATAGGGAGAAGTTCTTGTCTTCTTAATTCCCAAAACATTCATCATTTCTTTAATGAGGCGACTCTCAAAGTCTCTACCTTGATCAGAATGCAGTTTCTTAGGAAGACCATAATGAATGAAAAACCTTTCCCAAAGAACTCTAGCCACTGTACTAGCCTTCTGGTCCTTTGTTGGGAAGGCTTGAGCATAACAGGTATAGTGATCTGTTACAATAAGAACATTTCCAATGCCACGAGAATCTGGCTCAATGCACAAAAAATCCATGCAAACAAGATCCATGGGGCCTTCACTTTTCAGATGACCCATAGAGGCAGCTCGCGTTGGAAGAGTTTTCCTCTGTACACATCTAAAACATTTATGAATGTAGTCTTCTACATACTCTCTCATCTTTGGCCAATAACATCTAACCTGCAAGAGGCCAAATGTTTTTTCTATCCCAAGATGTCCGTGCTGATCATGCAAGGATGTAAGGATGTGAATCACTGCAATGATATATACTTTGAATGGGTGAACTAGTATCCTTATTCTTACAGGACCACTCAGCCTCACACCATACCTCGAATTCCGTAAGACTTAACTTATTAGAATTCTGTTGTGCTCATCGTACTGAGGGTCTCTACTGTAGGGATACAGAGAGAAACGGAACCTTCACGCAACTTAGAAGTTATGTAAGCAGTGTACAGAGAATAGGCAAAGGTAGTTTGGAGTTGAACTAAATTGAAATCCTTTGGCATAAGGAACTTCATACACACATCCCATACAAATAAAATATATACAATATTCATACACACCCGCAATCACACATGATAGAGATATATATGTTGCAGGATGAATGACACAATGCTCCAGTTTGTGAAGTATATGAATAGTTGGTAAACTTAGGTAACATATAAATATAGTGCTTAATATGATACAGATCAGACAATGAGGAAATGTCTATATCTCAATTAGGTGATACACAATTAGACAGTTAGGCAGTAGATGAATTAAGCTGAGGAGTGACACAGGAATCGATACTGAGTATATTTGCCCTTAAGCACTATAAACAGGTCTCTTGGGAGGAAGTCTGTATAACACCTGTAGGCAGTCTTTAGTAGGTGTATAAGGCAGTCCGTAGTACAAGTACACAGGCAAGTATAATACTGACAGTAAATAAGTAACAGATACAGACCAGGATCCGGAGAAATACCAGGTAAGTCTAGCAGAGTTAGCTATGGTGCTGCGACAGGAAAACACAGCTTGCGATGAGAGAGGAGCAGACGCTGAATCTGCAGGACCGGATGCCGGGTCTGACGTCACACGCTGAACGGATCAGCAGGGGAACCGGCAAAAAGAAACAGCTTCAAGTTTCAAGGAGGGTAGAGAAGGTATGTCCCCCAATACCTTGATGAACAAACAGGGTCTTTAGGCAGGAGAACTCACAAACTAGTGAGTTAGGAAAGCAAAGATCCGAGCAGAGCTGCAGGGATAGGCTAGGTGTCTTCACAGGCTCTTGAGGAGATCAAGTGCAACAAATTACCAAGCATAGGTTAGAGTGAGGAGGGGCCTTAAATAGGGGTAAAGTAATCAAGACTTAAAGGAACAGTACATAGTCCTAACAAAACCCTGACAAAGGATGACAGAACAAGTTTTCTTAGTTTGGCAGGTAACACCAATTGTCTTCGATCTGGATGATTGTGGTATTTAACTACTCGAAACAGAAGTCCATCTTGAATTTGAAACTTATCCCACTCTCTATTTAGTGGACCAGACCATTCCCTAGGAATTCTCTTCAGTAAGTGTGGGCTATCAGTTTGAACAGCTTTTCGAAGTAGTCCAATTAAAGGATCTTGTTCCTGTGCATTTATTAATTCTTCAGGAGGTATTCAAGACCATCTGGCTAATTCCGCTACAGATGGTTTACAATAATATACAGGCAGAGCTTGTGGATGACATCCCAATGAATCTACTGCTCTCAAATCTGAAAAAACAGAGGTTTCGTCTTTGAAGACACTGGTTTGGCAGAATGCTCTCACACCAAGTGAAGGAATTTCTTCCCATTGAGAATCACCTGTTTGTTCTGGTAGTCCTGGTCGTCAGGACATTGCATCAGCCCCTATATTCTTAGGCCCTGGCTTGTAACGTAACTTAAAAGTGTAATTTGATAGTGCAGCCAACCACCGATGACCGATTGCATCCAACTTTGCTGTAGTCAAGATGTAGGTAAGTGGATTATTATCTGTTCGAACTTCAAATTCTACTCCATAAAGGTAATCGTGGAGTTTATCCACTACTGCCCATTTCAGAGCCAAGAACTCAAGCTTGTGGACTGGATAATTCTGTTCACTCTTAGACAAACTCCTACTTAGATAAACAACAGGTCTCAACCCTCCAGGGTACTCTTGGTGTAAAACTGCCCTTAAACCCACATAGCTAGCATCTATATGTAGCACATAAGGTTTCTCGGGATCTGCATAGGCCAAGACAGGTGCCTCAGTTACATTTTTCTTTAAATTCTCAAATGCTTTGGAGCACTCTGATGTCCACCGAGTTCCAAATGGAGTTTTTGAACTATGTTTCAGCAAGTCGTGAAAATAGCCGGATCTCAGATCCAGAACACTGAACCAGCGGCTGCCATTAAGACAATGTAAAATCTCTTCAATTCGAGGTAGGTCATATTGGTCAGGTATAGTTCTTCGATTGAGAGTCCGATAGTCAATGCACAAACGTATAGACCCATTCTTATTTCTAACCACTACAATGGGTGAAGCCCATGGACTGCGAGAAGGAACAATTATTCCAGCTTTTTCCATCTCAGCCAAAACGGCACGAACATCCTCAACATCACGAGGAGGCAATCTCCTAGAGCGTTCCCTAAAAGGGGCAGAATCTGTTAGGCGAATGGTATGAAGCATATGTTTTGAACGTCCTACATCCATTTCTGCGGCAGAAAAAACTCCTACACAGGCCTTCATAGCCTTCTGCAACCGCTCACATGCCTCCTTAGGCATTGTAGATCCTTCAAAGTTAAATTGTAGTTTTTCTGTTTCTGTTTTTGAGAGAGAGAAACATTTACGAATAGCCAATGATGAGTCTACTACTGGATAAAGATATCCCAAAGTCTGATTAAAATCAATACCAACAGGGTATGGGGCCAAATTTTGGACCTTAACACTTAGCCACTGTGGTGGAGGCCCATCTTTTCTTCTGTGTAAGATTTCAGGTACCAAAATCCAACCCTGCTTGGTTACTTCTTCATCTGGCGTTTCAAGAATAAAACAGTCCTCTTTGGGTCTGCCGTCAGGGTACACCACCAAACATTTTAACTCTTTCATCCCTCCTGGGGAAATGTAAGTCACTCCGGCAGAACGGTTGTAGCACTGACCAGCATATTGTCTCAAAGATATCTTTTCAACCTCCTGACGTAAAGTTGGGTGTAATGACTTGTCTATGTCTTGCCCCCCAACCTCCATCATGAATTTCCGTAGCAAAGATTATACATATTTTGTGTTGGTCCCTAGCATTATAGGGGCTTCTGAATCTTTGCAGGTTTCTGGGCAGATTAAAGCCTTCACTTTCATGGGGTATATCATACTAGTATGTAACTGGACTATACTAATGACTACAGTGACAACTCCATCAACTGCACACCTATTTCCACCCACACCTCTTAAATCAATTTGAGAGGGAGGCTTGATTTTAAGATGTTTAAGGTAAGTATCATAAAAACTACGATAGATTATGGTGCACTGAGATCCAGTGTCCAACAGCGCCTGTGTAGAAATGTTACAAACTTTTACTCCAATAAAAGCCCTTGGCCCAGCTACATCATCTTCAGATAAATCAAAGGAAATATCAGTCATTCCCTTCTTCTGAGGGACTGTAAGGCTTCCCAAAAAATCACCAGCATATGAATGTATTTTGCTGGGGCAATCCTTTGAGAAATGGCCTATCTCTCCACAAGTGAAACAACTCCCTTTTGGTCGAGTAGTATTTTGGAGTTTTACAGGTAGTTTTGCTCTCTCCAACTCAGCCTTTACTTGGTCAGGCAGTCCATTCTCCATAAGCTCTTTCAACAAAGAATCTGCATTTCTGGAGTCTTCTAATTTTTTTTTAGTCTCACTTTTACCTATGCAAGCTTCGCCAGACTTACGCACAGTGTGGAAACTTATTTACTCTTCTTGAGTCCTTATCATAGGCATAAGGGCCTCCAATTCTTTTGGTGCTTGAGAGTGCAATTGGGCTCTAAGAAAGATGGCTATTGGGTGGTCTGGTATAATGCCATGAAGGAACTGATCTTGCCTCCGTTTATTCATATCTTGTCGGGTCACTACCCCTTTTCGAACCAATAATACAAGCTGCTCATGTAATCTTAATAGAAAGTCAGACATCTTCTCTGTCTCTCGCTGCTTAAGTAACCGAAACTTATACAAGAGATCTTCTGGATCTTCAAATAGACTATATAAGGTCTTTAAGAAAGAGATTAACTCTACAGCAGTAGCTTCAGGGTGTTCCTCTCTATGGTGTTGCAACAATACTTGTGCTGGTGGCCTAACACTTTCTAAGAGGCGGACACGCTTCACTGTCTCTGGGCAACTCCATTCTTGCAGCACCATGTTAGCATGATCACACCATGCCGCAATACCCTCCTCTCCTAAGGGTACAGGAAGGTTTCCTGAAAATATCTTTAGTTTCCAGTAACTGTATGTATGTGAGCTTTCTGTGATGCTTGCAGCCAACATCTTCAGAACTTCATATAGACTAGACTCCATATTAGATTCATTTTGAGATCCTCTAACACCCTGAACTTAATTTTCCTTGACTATATGCAGTTCTGATTTTATGGCATAAATGAGGGGTAGTCTGACTGAAGGTAGCCCTAGTAGCTGTAGCTCAGAGGGGTTGGGTACTTCTAAGAAACATTGGATGGTGTCTATTAATATGCTACCCCAAGTGTCATCTGGTACTCTTTTGAATGCTACTATCTTAGGGTACTCTCTTAGATGATGTGCTCTCTGGAGTGACTCACATAGTTTATCTCGACTGGTTCCTACTGGTATCCAAGTCACAGCCACTGCCTGCTCAATTGGTACCTTTTTCTGCATTGCCCACTCTCTCACCTCTTCTAATTTTAAAAGATGCATCTCTTCTGATTTTGCCCCGCCTCTCGATCTCAGCAGTGCCTCCATCTGTAACACCCTTTCCTGACCTTCCCTGAGGTGGGTGATAGTGTAATGCTGTCTACCTGTTTCGTGTATGAGAACTAAGCCTCCGCAGAGTGGGAGTAGGAGGGGGGTTGAAATCAGGTATATAAGGGATGCCTGTATGACACAGTGCCTCCACCTATAGGGGACACCCTAGAATAATAGGGTGTGGGGTCCTATAAGATTTTAGTACAAAAAGAAAACAAGTAATAACCACACAAGAAATCTTCAAATAAAATGTTGCTTTGATTATTATAAAGTGTTTAACCAATAACATACAGTGCAACAAATACAAATAATAATATTAATCACAATATCTTCTTATGACATCAGTATACTTTTTTTTTAACTCAGAAGTCCTTCATGAGCTCATGAAATAATAACATAACTGTTGTTGTAAAATACTTTGAGGTGGTGCTGTACAATGCAATTTCATATACTTAATAGAATTTAGTTGAGGTAATTATCCCTTGCTGCTTGTGAACGAAGCTAGAGAGCGCTGCTTGTGATCGATGCAGTGCTCAAGAAAACTTCTCCTCAGAAATACTGAATAACATAAGTCTCTACCTTATTACTGAATTTCAGCAATCCACTTGCCTTATACTGCAAAGTCAGTCACTCTTTTACTACAAACAGCTGCAGAAATCTCACAGTTATGCCCTTATGTAATGTAGCTTTATAAATCCAGTCAGTGTATTTGTGCAAACTGTTCAGGCAGAATAACTTATAGGATATTCTCTGGCTTATCTCCTTAATATACAACAACTCTGCAGCACATCACACTCAGTTACTTCCTTATGTAATGCAGCTGTGCAATCCATTTAGTGTATTTATGCAAACTGTTTAGGCAGAATAACTTCTAGAATATTCTCTGGGTTATCTCTTTAATATACAACAACTCTGCAGCACATCACACTCAGTTACTTCCTTATGTAATGCAGCTGTGCAATCCATTTAGTGTATTTATGCAAACTGTTTAGGCAGAATAACTTCTAGAATATTCTCTGGGTTATCTCTTTAATATACAACAACTCTGCAGCACATCACACTCAGTTACTTCCTTATGTAATGCAGCTGTGCAATCCATTTAGTGAATTTATGCAAACTGTTTAGGCAGAATAACTTCTAGAATATTCTCTGGGTTATCTCTTTAATATACAACTATTACAGCAGCCATCTTGGGTAAGGGCAAGGTCCTTACATACACTATGTGATAAAGTAAAGAGATCTGATTATAACTACAAGCTCAACCCATTTTACTAGGTTGTGGCTTCAAAACACAAAATCAGCTAATTCATATACACAAATAAGCCTTAAAAAAGCAAATCTCATACATTTTATACTCTGCAGCTGGTAAGCAGCTGGTAAAAAAAAATAATTGGAAACACATTAAGGGGAAAACTATTTTATAGTGTACTGTCCCTTTAAGTAGATGAAAACATGTAAAATCATATTTATGCAATATTCATATTTAATAAAGGGTTTAACTAGGTATTTACCGTAAATATTTCACATTCCAATGCTCTGCACATAGCAGAATATGTTATATGCATTTATAAATAGATATTCCTATATATAACTGTATATATCTATACCTATATATAATCATGTGTGTGTGTGTATATATATATATATATATATATATAAAGTATATATAGGTATAGATATATATAGTACCAAAATACCATCAGACATATGTAGCAATATGTTTCTAGGCATAAATAGAACATATTCATATTTTCATGTTGGGTTAGCGCATCCGGTTTCTGCGTAGGGTGTTATGTGTTTTTTCCATTTTTTACTTCTATGGGGGAATAGGTTAGGTTGCGCAATATTGTAAGTTCAGCTTTTTTTGCGCATCTGGTTAGCGCGCAAGTGAAAACAGTTTACTTTTTAACTGGTAATATGAGCGCGCCGCACACAAAAGGCTTACTTCTAGTGCAGTTAAACAACGCTCCACTTCTAATCTGGCTCTTTGCTTGTTAAAACCTTCACCTGTTGTTCTTAACAACATACAACTAAAAATGGGCTGAGCCTGCAGGTAATGCAGACTTGCTATTGTTATTCATATTTAAATATAGTTAGTTATTGAAATGCAAATAATGGCTGGGCACAACCAACTATTTCAGATTCAAAAATCTCTCTCGTACCCCCACTGGGAGATTAATGACTGTTCTTGTCTAGTGAATACATGGCTTTAACTACAGAGAATCTGATTATTATTTATATTTTCATTGTAGGTGGTGGTTTCTACAGGCAAAATTAGCTAATATAAATAACAAAACAATGGTAAAGGATGTGTTTGCAAACAATTAAATAAACTCCAGCAGGTAAAATGGACACCTGGGAATACACAAAAGGGGAGAAAAATTTAGAGTACAATGTCACTTTAATAATGTTAAAAAAAACTATTCAAACACATTAGTAACCATGTTTTACTTTTGCATTCACTTCATATGTTTACCCAATCTAAGCATAACCCCTTAGATTTTCTGGTTATATAATTTTACTAATTAGGGTGACCAAATGGTGGTGTTTCTACTGCATTGGAATGGCATTGAAAAGGACAATAAAATCCACCTACAATTTAGGCCCCCATTTATTTGAATATAAATAGCATCAAATAGCAGGAATCCGCTTCACACATTTACCATGATACATTTAAGTAGTTGTGCAGCCCCTCCCCTGCTTTTAAGTAGCCGGTTGTGTGGGGGCAGGGCTTGTTAATCATCCTAAATAAATCAGTCCAGGATGATTCTTAACTTGCAGTGGCAGTCTCTCATGGCAGGCAGGCCATCACCCCAAGGACAAGATTAATGATGACTTTTATATATATATATATATATATATATATATATATATATATATATATATATATATATATATATATATATATATATATATATATATATATTATTGAGGCTTTAGATAACATAAACAAACATATGCTTGTCATATCACCATTTGAATACTCATAAATATATTAATGCAGTAAATGACAACACAACTCTGGTGATCATGAAAACAAAAATAGTACAGTTATGTATAACTATTAAATGACCAGACTCATTTTTTGTGTTTTTGTGATACAATGTACAAAAATCGATATAAGGCTCTAAAAAAGACATCAAGTATATTTTAGTAATCAATGCCGACTACACAATAACCTTCCTATAGTAGCTAGAGGCCACTCTTGGACCTCACAGTTGGCATGTGAGATGTTGCACAGGAGGGCTTCAGGATGAAGAGTGGTCAGTTTTGGACCTCATATACTCATATACATCACTATCTTGTGTATCGTAGCAATTAAAGCTTTGGACATATGAATGAAATAAAGAACAAATAAACACACTCAACAGAGGCATTGTAAACTCTAAAAATATGGAATACAGAGTGATATAGTTAAGTTTTCATGACTAGCAGAGATGGAAAAGTAAGGGGCCAGTACCCTTCATAAAGGAGGAGCACATAATAGAGAATTCTAATGTTATAAATAAATAAACCCAAGAAGGTAATCTAGAGTATCTAGGGCCTGATGATCTGAAGCTCTCCGTGATGGCAAGATGATCTAAGATATCTCATCAGCACTGTGAGGTCCCTCAAACTATTTTTAAAGATGAATTTTAGCTTGAGAACTATTGTTTAGCTATGCAGGGATCTGTATGTGAGGAAGAGACACCTATATTGCAATATAATGCTTTAAAAAGCCCCCAAGACTTTGCAAGATTTCTCTTCATGCTAGTGAGTTTTTGATCATTAGGCCCATAGTGAGAAGTAAGGCAGTGTGCAGGGCCATCCTTAGCATTTGCAAGGCTCTAGGCAAGACAAATTTGTGGGGACTCTCAGCCCAGCACCCCTATTTCCCTTCCCTTTTAAGTACCACTTCTGCCATAACATTTAGTGTGTCCTATATAAATAATTTTGCACCTCCTGATACCATAACACTTCTTCATAAACTAAATACAGGATGTAAATTGCACCTTTTCATACTGTCTATAAAAATGTAATAGGGAAATTAAATGATTTGCTGTCAAGCACCAGTAGAGAAAGCAGCAATGGTCATGATAACTGCAGAGTATTCTGTGAACAAGCAAAAAGAGCACTCCAAAACCAGGTATCAAATAAGAGGGCTAAGGCAGGTTTGGAGGTCAGGGTGATGTTCCAAAGTTCAATAACCAGTAAATCAGTCTTCAGCAGATCTTACTAGAAGGGTCAGGCAGATAGGGTAATCTATAAGCTTTACCAGGGTCAAGATCAAGGTAACAGGACAGGAACAAGAATGCCTCAGTCTCCATGTAAATAACCAAGCACTGAATGGGAGTCTGACAAGACCTTTTAAAATCTCCCATTCAGGTTTGGTGCAAGAAACAAGGCCAAGGTTACTTCAGGAGTATAAAATGCATTAAGATAGAACATAGACTGACAAAGACAGAAAAAAGGAACACAGTAGACATGTGCATGGGAGAAAAATTTGTTTAGTCTAAAAGATTTTTTCAGATTTTTTTAAAATGTTCGAATCAGCCAAATTTCGTTCATTCAGGTATTCCATTCAGACGAATATTGGATTCGGATTTGTTGTCATTATTTCCAATGGGAACAGCTAATATAGACAATTGATATTAACAAATCTTACATTATAGGATTAAAAAAATTAAAAGAACCTGTTTTTTAATAGGTTGTCCCTAACATCAGCCATTGGTAATACGATGTCAGGATTGGACAGGGGACAATTTCAAAGGAATGGTAAGACCCCCCTGTACATCATTACAAACAAACCAAACAATATAATGCCATACTTCATTCCTGCCCCTTTTTTGAGGCAAAGTGGCATGAACAAATGAACTAATCAATTTTGTCATGCAATTACTAATTTTGTATTCAGCTTTTCGTATATTGAACGACTCAATGAATCAGAAAAATTTGGATCCGAATCCTAAATGCACATCTCTAAAACACAGAAGGACATCCAGAGAGCCAGCTGTACAAAGCTAGCATTACCCAGCACGGTTCCCAGGGCCGGATTTCCCATTAGGCACAGTAGGCATGTGCCTACAGGCGCACTGCAGCGAGGGGCGCCTGCCTATATAAATGTAATATGCATCCAGTTTATTTATTTTTAAACTGTAAAGAAGTTTATTTAAAAGCCTGCATGGTTATAGCCTGCAGGCGGGCTTCTGTACAGATAGGAGAGCATAGGGGCAGAGCAGCGACCGTGGAGCATGTGGAAGTTGTTTCCCTGCAGACTCCTGTACAGATCGTTAGAGAAGAGAGTGGAATTTTTGGCTCTGGTAAGTACAGTTAAAACGTAGGCAGTGATAGAATTGTATTGTGTTCTCCCCAGGGTCGAATTCCTGAGATGCATGGCACTGCCTCACTAATGCCAATTCACATCCTCCTCACCTCTGCATCCTAACAGTGCAGAGGTCCTATAAACAAAGTTGACTACTTTTTAACACCAACCCCCCCAGCTGCCTAACAGAAAACTGTAATGTATTTATGTGCAATACATTGCAGCTATGTGGGAAGGCATGGGTTAACAGCATCTGCTTAGTAAGTGACCCCTGGTTTGGGAGGGGATGCTGTAGTAGAGATAGCAGCCTCTCTTACAGTCGGGCAATCTTTTACCGGCCGGTGTTCTGTTGAAAACTCCAAGAAATTGAAAACCCCAAGATGACGTCATGTCTGGTGACTCTTGCATTTTAATTATCTGTTTTTTGTTGTTGTTTTTTTTAAAATATATTTTATTAATGAGGTCACAATTGTACAGTACAGACGTCACATTTCCATACATTATATAAGAAATATCAGTACATGTTACATTACATCATAGGTATGTACATTATATTCTCTAGTAGATCAACATATGCACTTTCAAGCAAGACATAAATAGAAGTTTTGTAATCCTTGGATGACTTGTGGACACAACAGATTAACTGTAACATTATTATGGATATTCTTCCGCACTCTACCATGTAACCCTCAAAATTTTTTATTTTTTTTATATCCCTACTAACTATCAGAACTAGTAACTATAAACACAAAAACTCAATTAAACCTAAACCAACATTGTTTCCACATCGTATCAGGGAGGGGCGGGGAAGGGGGGGAGAGAGAGAAAAAACCCCAAAAAAACAAACAAAAAAAAACAAACAAAAAAAAACAACAACTCACTTTGCTAGGAAAAGAAAGTTTCAATTGACATATCTCCCATTATGTCTGAGACCTCTTGTGTAGGGGAGGCATTAAGGGGAGGCATTAAATAAGGATATCCATTCTCCCCTCAGTGTAGCTTCTATCATAATCTCGTGTTGCATAAAAGGTTTGAGAATTTGTTTTTGTCTCCCATTTGGTAGATTTTCAATAAAGGCTTTCCATTTTCTCAAAAAGGTCGGGAGTCTATGTTTTACATCCAAGATTGCATCTTGTTGTTCGATGAATAATTGTTTATATAAGGCTTTTTTAAAATGTGTCAAGGTGGGTGGGTTCTTAGAGCACCAAAGGGTTAATATACAGTTTCTAGCTACTAGTGTGCAAAGGGTCAGCAGAGCAGGAAATTTATGGTTCATGTTATCCCAGAGAAATAGGTAAATCTTAGCGAGATCAAATTTAATGTTGATGGCAAGGGTTGTTTTAATCCAATACTGGATAAGACCCCAAAATCGTCCAATCATTGGGCATTCTAGAAAACAATAAGGCCTAGATTTAGAGTTGGGCGGTGGCCGTCAAAACCAGCGTTAGAGGCTCCTAACGCTGGTTTTTACCGCCCTCTGGTATTTGGAGCCAGTCATTAAAGGGTCTAACGCTCACTTTCCAGCCGCGACTTTTCCATACCGCAGATCCCCTTACGTCAATTGCGTATCCTATCTTTTCAATGGGATCTTTCTAATGCTGGTATTTAGAGTCGTGGCTGAAGTGAGCGTTAGAAATCTAAAGACAAAACTCCAGCCGCAGAAAAAAGTCAGTAGTTAAGAGCTTTCTGGGCTAACGCCGGTTTATAAAGCTCTTAACTACTGTGCTCTAAAGTACACTAACACCCATAAACTACCTATGTACCCCTAAACCAAGGTCCCCCCACATCGCCGCCACTCTATTAAATTTTTTAACCCCTAATCTGCCGCTCCGTACACCGCCGCCAGCTAAATTATCCCTATGTACCCCTAATCTGCTGCCCCTAATACCCCCGACCCCTATATTATATTTATTAACCCCTAATCTGCCCCCCTCAACGTCGCCTCCACCTGCCTACACTTATTAACCCCTAATCTGCCGACCGGACCGCACCGCTATTATAATAAAGTTATTAACCCCTAATCCGCCTCACTTCCGCCTCAATAACCCTATAATAAATAGTATTAACCCCTAATCTGCCCTCCCTAACATCGCCGACACCTAACTTCAAACATTAACCCCTAATCTGCCGACTGGAGCTCACCGCTATTCTAATAAATTTATTAACCCCTAAAGCTAATTCTAACCCTAACCCTAACACCCCCTAAGTTAAATATCATTTTTATCTAACAAAATAAATTAACTCTTATTAAATAAATTATTCCTATTTAAAGCTAAATACTTACCTGTAAAATAAACCCTAATATAGCTACAATATAAATTATAATTATATTATAGCTATTTTAGGATTAATATTTATTTTACAGGCAATTTTGTATTTATTTTAACCAGGTACAATAGCTATTAAATAGTTAAGAACTATTTAATAGCTAGAATAGTTAAAATAATTACAAAAATACCTGTAAAATAAATCCTAACCTAAGTTACAATTAAACCTAACACTACACTATCAATAAATTAATTAAATACAATACCTACAATTATCTACAATTAAACCTAACACTACACTATCAATAAATTAATTAAATAAAATACCTACAATTATCTACAATTAAACCTAACACTACACTATCAATAAATTAATTAAATAAAATACCTACAAATAAATACAATTAAATAAACTAACTAAAGTACAAAAAATAAAAAAGAACTAAGTTACAAAAAATAAAAAAATATTTACAAACATTAGAAAAATATTACAACAATTTTAAACTAATTACACCTACTCTAAGCCCCCTAATAAAATAACAAAGCCCCCCAAAATAAAAAAAATGCCCTACCCTATTCTAAATTTAAAAAGTTCAAAGCTCTTTTACCTTACCAGCCCTGAAAAGGGCCCTTTGCGGGGCATGCCCCAAAGAATTCAGCTCTTCTGCCTGTAAAAAAAACATACAATACCCCCCAACATTACAACCCACCACCCACATACCCCTAATCTAACCCAAACCCCCCTTAAATAAACCTAACACTAAGCCCCTGAAGATCTCCCTACCTTGTCTTCACCTCACCGGGTCCCGATCTGTCCAGAAGAGGGTTCGAAGTCTTGATCCAAGCCCAAGCGAGGGACTGAAGAGTGACGTCCATCCTCGGGCTGAAGTCTGGATCCAAGCGGCGGCTGAAGAAATCCATCATCGGGCTGAAGTCGGAAGTCCATCATTGGGATGAAGTCTTCTATCAAGCCGCATCTTCAATCTTCTTTCTTCTGGAGCGGAGCGGAGCCATCTTCTTCCCAGCCGACGCGGATCCAACCTCTTCAAGCGACGCCTACTAGCCGAATGACGGTTCCTTTAAATGACGTCATCCAAGATGGCGTCCCTCGAATTCCGATTGGCTGATAGGATTCTATCAGCCAATCGGAATTAAGTTAGGAAAATTCTGATTGGCTGATGGAATCAGCCAATCAGAATCAAGTTCAATCCGATTGGCTGATCCGGTTGACAGATTAGGGGTTAATAATTGAAGTTAGGTGTCGGCAATGTTAGGGAGGGCAGATTAGGGGTTAATACTATTTATTATAGGGTTATTGAGGCGGGAGTGAGGCGGATTAGGGGTTAATAACTTTATTATAGTAGCGGTGCGGTCCGCTCGGCAGATTAGGGGTTAATAAGTGTAGGCAGGTGGAGGCGACGTTGTGGGGGGCAGATTAGGGGTTAATAAATATAATTTAGGGGTCGGCGGTGTTAGGGGCAGCAGATTAGGGGTACATAGGGATAATGTAGGTAGCGGCGGTTTACGGAGTGGCAGATTAGGGGTTAATAAGTGTAGGCAGGTGGAGGCGACGTTGTGGGGGGCAGATTAGGGGTTAATAAATATAATATAGGGGTCGGCGGTGTTAGGGGCAGCAGATTAGGGGTACATAGGGATAATGTAGGTAGCGGCGGTTTACGGAGCGGCAGATTAGGGGTTAAAAAAAATATGCAGGGGTCAGCGATAGCGGGGGCGGCAGAATAGGGGTTAATAAGTGTAAGGTTAGGGGTGTTTAGACTCGGGGTACATGTTAGAGTGTTAGGTGCAGACGTAGGAAGTGTTTCCCCATAGAAAACAATGGGGCTGCGTTAGGAGCTGAACGCTGCTTTTTTGCAGGTGTTAGGTTTTTTTTCAGCTCAAACTGCCCCATTGTTTTCTATGGGGATATCGTGCACGAGCACGTTTTTGAAGCTGGCCGCGTCGTAAGCACCGCTGGTATCTAGAGTTGCAGTGGCGTTAAATTATGCTCTACGCTCCCTTTTTGGAGCCTAACGCACTGAAAACCCAGCCATTCTGTGAACTCTAAATACCAGCGGTATTTAAAAGGTGCGGGGGAAAAAAAGCACGCGTAGCTAACGCACCCCTTTGGCCGCCAAACTCTAAATCTAGCCGTAAGATAGGTAGGGGTTAGGGTGTTGGTATTTCATGCAATTATTTGGGTGTTGGGGGCCCTCCTACTAGGTGTAATGTAGTCCCTATTAAGTAATCTAGTTTGTGCCTCTCTCATTGTCATGTTTAGTGTAGTCGATTTAGTCTTAATAAGACTATTTTTCAAATCTGCAATGGTGAGTTCAGTTGTTATGCCTAACTGTAGTTTGCCCAAGATATCAGTCTGAATTTCAGTTGTTTGCCTTCTCAGTAGTTCTTGATAAAACCCAGAGATGGAGAACCTCCCCAGAGTAAATGCAGTCTGTGATATTGCGAATGGAGCTTGGCTCCAAAATTTTGGATTGGAGTCAACTAAGGTTGTTATATAGTGTCGAAGTTGTAGATAAGCGTAGAAGTGCATATGCGGGATGTCAAATTTAGTTCTTAGGTCCTGAAACGTTCTTACAGTGTGCGACAATGGATCTAGAGCATCCCCCACCCTGCTCAGCCCCTTCTCCCTCCAAAATTCAAAAGGTGCGTAGTCATTTCCAGGTGGGAAGTTCGCATTTCCAGATATAGGAATGAACTTAGGAGATGGGTGTGCTTGTCCTAGTTTTTTATGGGCTTGTGACCAAGCCACAAGAGGATCTTTATATAAAAGATTGTTTTTAATGTGTTGTGGGAGATCTTTCAGGGGGCAATATGGAAGATAAGCCAGGGCATATGGGGTTGTAACTGATTCTTCCAAGGCTTTGTCATAGAAATGTTCTGTATTTAGTTGCCAGTCCATTACCACCCGTAGCAAGGCCGCCCAATTATATAGCCGAATATTTGGAAGACCCAATCCTCCATCTAGATAAGGAAGTTGAAATTTTTGGGTAGCTATCCTCGGTTTACGTCCACGCCAAATAAATTGTCTTAAGGCCCTCTCCATTCTCCTAATATCACCCTTAGCCAATAAAAAAGGTAGCATTAACATAGGATACAGACTTTTTGGCAAGAGTGACATTTTGTATAGGTTAATACGGCCGGTGAGGCCCAAAGGAAGATCCTTCCACCTAGCAAGTTGAGAACATATAGAAGTACACTGTGATTCAATGTTTAGTCTATACAGGGAATGAGGGTTTTTGTTAAGGTTTATACCCAGGTAGGATAGTAAATTAGACACCTCCTTAAAGGGATACACTGTATCATCAGTGTCATCCCTGCATAACCACAGTATTTCTGACTTAGATTTATTAATCTTGTAGCCTGACAGTGTACCAAACCTCTCCAGGGTCTCTATGATCCTAGGAACATGAAGTTTTGGAGAGTCAACAAATAAAAGCATATCATCTGCATATAAGGCCAGCTTATGCGCATTGTTATTGATGTTCACACCTGGGAATACCTGTTTTAGCCTCACCGCGAGGGGTTCAATAGCTAGGTCAAAGATCAACGGGGACAGAGGGCACCCCTGCCTGGTACCTCTTTCTAAGGTAAAATCTGATGACAAACTACCATTAACTAGTATGCGGGCCATGGGGGTTGAGTATAACTTATGCAAGACTTGTAAGTAGGGGCCTTGAAAATTGAAACGTTCTAGTGCTCTGAATAGATAAGGCCATTCCACTCGATCTAAAGCTTTTTCTGCATCGAGGGATAATAGAAAAGCTCCCGACCCTCCAACAGGCGAGTTAGAGGTCCCCTCTTCCCAGTAATGATTTATAACCTGAAGCACTCTTCTAAGATTTGTCACGGAGGTTTGCCTATAAACAAATCCCATTTGATCGGGGTGAAGAAGGGAGGGTAAAATAGTTTTTAATCTATTTGCTAGAATTTTGGTGAATATCTTATAATCCGCATTGAGGAGCGAGATTGGGCGGTAAGATTCTGGAAGTGAATGGTCCTTCCCTGGTTTGGGAAGCAGGGTGATATGTGCAGAGGAAAAGGTACTAGAGGGCAAAATGTTACCTCGTAAAAGGCCATCATAAAGTCTATTTCGGGTAGGTGATACCTAGGGCAATAATAATCGGTAGAATTCTGTCGGGAGGCCATCTGGCCCTGCCGCCTTCCCAAGCGCCAAAGACTTAATTGTGAGCTGAGTCTCCTCTAATGAGATGGGTGCATTGAGTGATTCTAATTGTTCGTCATTCAGTCGAGGGAGCACTATTGTGCTCCAAAACTGCTCAGACGTAGCTTCATCACCTTCGGGTTGTTTGGTGTATAAATTTTTAAAATATGACGCAAAGCACTGTGCTACCTCAGATGTTGACTTGTAAGTAACACCCTTATATTGTAATGCTGCCACTTCCCTTCTAGTTTCCTTCCTGTTTACCAGGGATGCCAATAGTTTACCCGACCTGTTCCCAAATCTATGAAATTTACTCGAAGACTTTAAGAGTCCCAACGCTGCTTTATGTCTCAAAAATGCCTCCATTTCCTCTTTAATTAAGAGGACCTCCTCATATGTCTCCCTAGATTTATTTAAACTGTATGCCCAATAAGATCCTTCAAGATCTTTCTGCAGGTCATTATATTTTTTTTCAAGTTTGCTTTTCAAGTTTGCTATATATGATATAATCTGTCCTGTGAGAACCACTTTAGCAGTGTCCCAGAACAGGTGGGGTGTCCCTAAGTGCTGTTGGTTGTCAGTAAAGAAGCCATTCCAGCAGTGCAACAAGTATTTCTGAAAGGTCTCAGAGTGCAATAGGTAGGATGGAAATCGAAGAGTATTTCTATTTGGCCTGGGTTTATGTAATTGTAGTATAAGCCCTATTGGGGCATGATCAGATAGCAGGATTGTATGTATTTTCTCCTGTCTAATGCAAGGAATCAGAGAGTCTGATACCAAAAACATATCTATCCTGGATAGGGATCCCGCGGTTTTAGATAAGCAAGTATAGTCCCTGTCCATTGGGTGCCTCCTTCTCCATATGTCGCATACTTCCAGGTCCTGCTGTAATTTTTGGAAAATTTATGTTCAAATTTAACTTTATATCTCAATAGTCTAGAGTTAACCCTCTCCGGATGGAGCCAGGATCTATCTAACTGAGGGTTGGGGGCCAGGTTAAAATCACCACCAATGATAAGAGGGAAACCTGCAAATGGAGTCAAAGCCTGTATAAATCTATCCCAAAAAAGAGGGTCTTTGTTGTTAGGTGCATAGAGATTGCAAAGTATGTATATAGTGTTTTGTAGTTTAATTTTTAAGATCAGGTACCTACCCTCACCATCCTTATAAGTTCGAAGAATATCTACTGCATTTCTCTTCCCAAACAAAATGGCCAGGCCCCTACTAGAACTTGTGTAAGATAGGTATGAAAGTGATCCCACCCAAGTTCTTCTCAATTTGTCATGTTCTGCGTCTGTCAGTGTGTTTCTTGTAAGAAAGCAATGTCTGAGTCTAATCTCTTCAAATGGGACAATATAGAGCTTCTTTTCACTGGGGAGTTAATACCCCCAACATTCCAGGATGTTAATTTAATTGACATTTATCACACATGTAGGAGAATATAGCCAGATATGGAGAAAAAAAAAAAGGGAAACTCCCCCCCTCCCCTCCCCGGTGGCATCTTATAGCCAGAGGAAACAAATTTGCGGTGGAAACCAAAGTGTAATCGTTTAAGACAGATCAAATAATTCTCTTCAGTCATTACATCTTATTTACATCAATAAATAATAGATGCTTAACATACACCAACCCACAGACTCCTAGGTTAAAGCCAATATACCGTTCCTCTTTAATATGAACTGACTCCTCACCACGGTATCTGATCAAACTCGGATTCCCACCAAGGTGTTCAAGTGGTTCAGCTTCTGTGTATTCTCCTTTGTTGTGTGGTAAAGGTGTAGTCTCAGACGTGTTCTCTATATGTGTGTCAGGGTGTGAGAATTCCTGACCTCTCAAGTCCCTAGGTGTGCAAGGTTGGTCCAAAACTAGAAGTGTAGCATTGATATATAGTATTTCAATTTCTACTAAAAGTATCTCCCTGTCTAATGCGGGATGGTGTTGGATCAATCCTAGGGCCCTATCCCTCTGTATCTCATAAAAAACTGCATGTGTGTTCCTGTATGTCTGGGACGGCCCTTTAGTCATTTTGCTGTCAATGTGTAGAAACTGGCAAATGTTTTCCCTTAGATTTGTGACATACATTATTACATTATATGCCTGATAATCTAGTTGAACCAAACTAAAAACATAGATACATTTCAAAACATAAAATAGGGTTAGAGCGCTGACATTTTTCAGAACAAAATGTAGAATGTTATCAAATGGCAAAGGAAAACCGTCAGAACAAAGAGCATGATTTCTTACCCACTTGTTGAACAATTGTCCACAGAATGTAAATATAGCCACATAATTAAGAAACAAGTTTAGGCTCTGAAAATACAGGAACTTAAAAGATATGTATTCATTAAACTTTTCCAAACTGGGAACATTAACATCACCAAAAGTAAAAAAACACATTGTCAGCCAGTTATTTAGTAGTCGTTTACAGCATGAAATAAAGCAAGATACATTATTATTAGAAGCATTAACAGTGTATCTGCCCTCTCCCCCCAATTGGCCCCTTTTACTTTCAAACCATGTTGGCAGATGCAGCCAAACTGTCCCTGATATTGTCAATCTCTGTATAGCCCAACCTGTAAACAGGAGCATAGCCATAAACATTCATTCTCAAAGATATATTTACGTGCTGTCCATGTTAGGTGTCCTTCAGCCAGGCCCCTGTTGCCGTTCAGTAGCAAGGTAACTCTCCACAGCTTGAGGGGAATGAAAAAACTTAGGGCCATGAAACTTAGGGCCGTCTGTAGCCGAAGCTTTGCAGGGAACAGCAAAGCTACCTGTCTACCCTGCTGGTAGAGACGGGAACAGATAGGAGTGAAATCTTTGCATTGTCTGGATACTTCAGAAGAGAAGTCCTGGAAAAGCATGAGCCTGTTGCCTTCATAGACCACCTCTTTCTGCGTTCTATAAGCTCTGAGAATCCGCAATTTCTCTTGAAAATTAAGGCACTTGAAAATGACTTGCCTCGGTTTTGCATTGTTGTTGTCAACATTGCGTTCTGGACCCACTCTGTGAGCCCTTTCGACATCTATAGGGAGAATATCTTGAGGTATGCCCAGCATTTTTGGAAATACTAAGGCGGTGAAGGCTAGCAGATCTTTGCCCTGGACCTTTTCAGGCAAGCCTACTATACGCAGGTTATTGTCGACGACTGCAGTTCTCTAGATCCTCCACTCGCTCCTGAAGGATTTTGTTCTGACGTACTAATTGCTGTAAAGTTTTACCAGCCTCTGTCTGTCTGTCCTCCACATCTGAAATCCTATTTTCTGCAGTAGTGAGGCGGGTTGAATATTGTCGCACCTCACTTGTCAGTGTGTCCAGGCCAGATTGCAATGTCTCCATTTTAGGGAGAAAAAAGGATTTTAAATCTTTCATGAGTTGGCTTTGGTCTGTATTGGGGGAAGTGTTTTCCATAGAGTGTGGGGAGATCTCTGCTAGGACCTCAATCTGAGGTTTGTTTTTCTTGTCACCAGCTTTGTGTTTGGAGCTCATGTCAAATGAATGTGGATGTGCAATCTTCTGAAAATATTTGTCCACTTTCATGGGTGTACAATCAGATCAAGGAGAGGATCAAGCTTGAATTTCAGTATGCAAATGCAGTGTTCTCAAGTTCCAGCTTTATTTATGTGCTTATATCTGTTATGCACTTAGAAATGATTCCAACTTTACTTATGTGCTTATGTCTGTTATGCACTTAGAAGTGAAGGTTCCCAAGTACAGTAAACATTTTTTAGCTATACCAGCTATGTGTTTAAAGTGCTTCCTGTCCTGCCGGTCTTACTCTCCTCCTCTTTCTCTTAGGGGATGCGAGCCACAATTGCAGTGATAAAAAATTGCTATATCAGCTATGAAGCTGTTAAGTGCTTTTTGTCTGCTTCTTTTACCGTTCAGGAGTTATGGAGCACAGGTACAGTCACAGAAAAATTAAACTATACCAGCTATGCAGCAAGCAGCGTTATCTGTCCGGCAAAGAATCACTCAAAGTTTGAAAACTACAGGCGCAGTCATAAAAAATTTAGCTATACCAGCTACGAAAGTTCAGTGTTTTTTTTCTCCAACTCTCCTCCCCCCCCCCTCTCAGGGGATGCGAGCCATAAGTATAATAATATAAGTTTGCAATATCAGCTAAGAAACTTTTAGGTGCTTTTGTCTGTTACGTTTTCTGTTCAGGAGTTATGGAGCACAAGTACAGTCACAGAGAATTTAGCTATACCAGCTGTGCAGCAAGAAGCGTTATCTGACCAGCAAAGAGTAACTCAAAGTTTGAAGGCTACACGTGCAGCCATAAAAAAATTTAGTTATACCAGCTACGAAAGTTCAGTATCTCTTTTCTTTCCCTTCCCTTCTCCAGCAAGTTTCTTTTAGGGGTCTAATAACAGTACCGATATCAGAGTTTCTTCTCCACTACTCCTTCCCAGGGCCGCTCACTATTTTGGGAACTCACTGAATCAAGCTAGCGTCCCAGACAGCAGAGATCCCCACACAAACACTGAGCCCACACGTGTGGGAGATATTAGCCCCAAGCTTTTACTCACGGTCCGGGTGTGGCTGTCCGGTCTCAGAGATTCAGTCAGATGCGACTTTGTGTCGTACTTATCCACAGATCCTCTGTATCTATATGCCAGGCCCTCTCGCTCTAGCAAAATGGCACAAATATAGTTGCGCCGTTAGTAATTTGCAGGATTCCGGAGGCTAGGGCCGATGTTTTTGCCCTTCACGTTCAGGGGAGCAGTCAGCTCGATGCAGGGAAACAGCGCCTAACAAGCTCTGTGTGTGGGGAACAGATGGGGTTTAATTTTTGCAGGTTGTGATGCCTTAGAGCACCGCCATCTTCTAGTCCCGCCTACCGGAAGTTCCTGTTTTTTTTTTTTATTTTTTTTTATTAAGGACAAGAAAAAGGTGTACAAAGCATATGAAAAGCAAACGTCTCATCAAATTTTTGCATCTACAAGATAATCAGAAAGCGGCTTGCTTGGTTACATTTGTCCTCATTTTTACCCTCAGAAATACATTTCAATACGGTAATTTAAGGGTGGTAACATTAGGGGAAGAAACAAGGAAAGTTGCATCCTGTGTGCCAAGTATTCTTCATCAAAGAATAAGAACACATATTTTGCTCTCTCTCTTCTCTTTAAGAGAGCGGATGCAGGGGCCAGAACTGAACACACAACCATCCTATAAAAATAACTCCACACAGACATACTGAAATGTTAAGATAAACAGTTTCAAGCTCATATATAATAACAACAAATCTTTAAAGATTTAACTTTTTTCTAGAGGCAGTTAGTTATTTCACCAAGATTGTTCCTTCATGTAAAAAATATGGCTACATGAGAGGCATGTAAAAAGTGACAATATGGAGGCTTTCAAATGCAATATAGTGATAAAGACAGTATCTTATGTAGTAACTTGGATATCAATATAGTTAATAGGTAGTAGTTGAGTTAGCTTGACCTATGCAGAGGTCATATAGGTAGATAAGTGTTAAAGATGACCTATGTATATATATGCCTTTATGGGCAGTCTTATGTCATCCTATAAAAACTCACTAGTACTTGCTCTCATTGCTTGTTAATTTGTCCATATAAGCATTGTACTACTATGTGCTTTTGTTATTGCTCTTGGTAATTTCTAGTTCTGTCAAGTCCTCTCTTCAAAAATGACCTTCACTTCATTTTTACCTGCTACACTCTCCACCTCTAGGAGAGTTACTCTGTTGCTGAAAGCACTGCTGAGACTCCTGTGACATCATCAGCTACAGACGAACCTGTCTCCCTCTCTGCCACTACACCCCTTACGCTCCTGCACCAGCTGGTTTGCAGCTCAACTCACCGCAGCCACTTTCCGCTTCAGTTATCGGAGATACAACGATACTGTCAACTGGAACTGTTAAAATCCTAGGTATTTCCAGCAAATATTCAGGTAACAATTTTGCTACGATATATTTTGAACTGCCTCATTATCGTATTCAGCTCCAGGTCAGGTTGTATTCACTTTCCTCAGGTACCATGTTTATTATTTTTAAACTAAGAGTAGTTTGCAATTATGAGTAACATAGTTATTTCTCATTCACTTAACTACTGATTATAAAATTAACTACAGAGCTTCAATTCTGTGCAATCAGCTATATTCACAGTATAACAAGATTCTGTTACACTTATTATATTGTTTCAGCCGGAGTTTGTTCAGCAGTTGAGTAGTCTACATCTTCTTTTTTTAGGATAATCTACTTGGATTATTACATATTAACAAACCACCATGCAAGTGGACCCAGCTGAACTCACTTAAGCAGTACTCACACTTACACAAAGAGTTGATAATTTAACTCAGCGTCTTAGGGAAACTCAATTGGAAGTCCAGAATTTACGTTATTTTCTTACTCAAGAAATTGCAAATAAATTGTCAGCAACTTCTTCTATCCCAGAACCCCAAGTATTACAGCCTGAATTTTTTTTCAGGAGACAGGTCTGAGTACAAGGAATTCAAAAACTCCTGCTTACTGCTTTTTTCTCTACGGCCAAAAATTTACAGCAGTGAGAAACAGAGGGTTTTAACAATCATCTCGCATTTGAGGGGAGAACCCCGCACATGGGTGGATAGTTATTTTGAGTGCCAAGATCCAATATTAAATTCTTTCCAGGCCTTCTTTTACGCTTTATCAGCTTTATATGAGGATCCTTACAGGCAGGTCACTGCTGAAAAGACCCTAAGACAACTTAAACAATCAAAAAGACCTGTAGAGGACTATATTACAGAGTTTAAAAGATGTGCCAGAGACTCTGAATGGAATAATGTTTCTTTGAGGAATCAGTTTCGCCTAGGGTTGAATGAAACATTAAAATATGAATTGGCTAGGTTAGATTTACCAGATTCCCTAGATGCACTGTATGATTTAGCAATAAAATTAGATAGGAGATACCGTGAAAGTGGAAATGAGAAACTTTCATATGAATCCTCTAGCAAAAGATATATTAGTAATCCTACATATACCCCAACCACTACTTCTGAAACACCTATGGACCTAGGGATAATACGTGGACCCCTCACTCAAGAGGAAAAGAACAGAAGGAGACTTAACAGACTTTGCATGTATTGTGGTTCTAAGGATCATATCCTAAAAGACTGCCCTATTCTCCTAAAACAGAAGTCAGGTAAAACTTCTACTACTAACACCACTTTATGTACTACTCACTCAGATCAATTGTTCATAAAACTTCCTCTATCTTTACAGTGGGATCAAAGACGACTGAATGTTGAGGCTATCGTGGATACCGGGGCTACTGGTTGCTGTATAGATTTAAGTTTATTAGATAAGAATAAAATCTCTTACACTGCAAAAGAATATTCTGTTTCCATATGTGTTATTGATGGTAACTCTATTAGTACTGGGCTAGTAACACAAGAGATCATACCTTTACTAGTAACTTCTAATCAAACACACACTGAATACATGACATTTGACATCATTCCTTCTCCTTTATTCCCTGTGGTAACTGGAATGAATTGGTTAGTGAAACACAAGCCACTTATTGACTGGGAGAATTTGTCACTCAAATTAGATTCACCCTATTGAAAAAACACTTGTTTGCATAATCACAGTATTTTACATATTTCACAACCTTTACTACCATCAGATTACTCAGATTTTAGTGATGTTTTTGACGTAAAGGAAAGTCAGGTTTTACCTCCACACAGACAATATGATTGTCCTATTGAATTACTACCTGGTAGCACAGTTCCCATTGGACGAATTTATCCTCTCTCAAAACCAGAGTTAAGTCATCTTAAAGAATATATAAATGACAACTTAAACATAGGCTTTATTAGACCATCTACCTCCCCAGCAGGCGCTGGTATGTTCTTTGTGCGAAATAAGGATAACTCATTACGTCCAATAATAGATTATCGACAGTTAAATAAATGCACAAAGAAAAATCGTTACCCCTTACCACTCATACCAGAGCTTATAGAAAGACTACACGGCGCAACTATTTACACTAAGCTAGACCTACGTGGCGCATATAATCTAATAAGCATGAGGGCTGGAGATGAGTGGTTAACCGCATTTAGGACTAGGTATGGCCCGTTTGAATATCAGGTCATGCCATTTGGGCTATGTAATGCCCCAGCCACGATTCAAAATTTCATCAACAACATATTTAGAGACATTCTAGATACTTACATCATCATTTATTTAGAGGATATTCTGATTTTCTCCAAAAACCCAAAAGAACATACTAAACACGTTCGCTCAGTATTGTCTCGTTTAAGAGCTCATCAATTATTCGCTAAATTAGAGAAGTGTATATTTAATTCATCAGACATTTCTTTTTTGGGTTACCATATTTCACCATCTGGAATTCAGATGGATCAGAATAAGGTTAAAGCCATACTAGATTGGGCACACCCACAAACCAGGAAACAGTTGCAACGTTTCCTTGGTTTCGCAAATTACTATCGCAAATGTATTAATAATTTTGCTGCTATTGCCAAACCTTTAACCAATCTCACTTAGACTCAAAACACCTTTAAATGGCATACTGAGGCTCAACTTGCCTTTGATTTTCTAAAATCAAGCTTTACTTTGGCCCCTATTTTGCAATACCCAGACCCATCCTTACAGTACACTTTAGAAGTAGATGCGTCAGAATATGCCATAAGTGCTATACTTTCACCAAAAAAGGCTTCTACTGAAGTTCTCCATCCTGTGGCTTTCTTCTCAAGGGTTCTCTCACCAGCTGAGTTGAATTATTCAGTAGGAGAGAAAGAGCTTCTCTCTATAAAATCCTCCTTCGAACAGTGGAGGCATCTACTGGAAGGCACATTAGAACCTATATTGATCTTTTCTGACTATAAAAAATTACAATATTTGCAGTCCTGTAAAACTCTATCTGCCCGTCAGGTAAGGTGGAGTACTTTTTTTTCGCGTTTCAACTTCGTGATTAGTTATAGATCAGGGAAAAGGAATGGTAAGGCAGACGCCTTATCTAGATTGCCTAGATTTACCCACCAATAAGCAAGCATAACCCAGGTTCTCAACCAAAAATGGGCCGGCTCATATGCATCACATTCCTGATTTTTAAATAAAGATAGCAAGAGAATGAAGAAAAATTGATAATTGGAGTAAATTAGAAGTTGCTTAAAATTGCATGCTCTATCTGAATTATGAAGGGTTTAGTGTCCCTTTAAGTCACAGTAAGTACGGAAAAATAAATATATTATTGCACTACATCTGTAGATAGGAAATTAAATAAAATTTGCAAGATCACAATATAGTTATTTGTCACTGACTTAAAGGACCACTCACTCAATGCAGTAGAATTACATAATTAACAAGTACATAATAAAAAGACAATGCAATAGCACTTACTCTGAATTTCAAATAATCAGTAGATTTAATTCTGACAAATTTATTTTTTTTCTCCCATTTTCCAGCCCCCTGTATCATGTGACAGACATCAGCCAATCACAAACTATTATACATATACCCTGTGAACTTGTGCACATGCTCAGTAGGATCTTGTTCCCCAGAAAGTGTGAATATAAAAAGAATGTGCAAAATTTAATAATTGAAGTAAATTGGAAAGTGTCTTAAAGCTGCATGTTCTGAATCATAAACACTTATTATCCTTTAAGGACTCAAAGCATACAACAGTGAGCACAACAAATTGATTTTCAACTTCCAATGCATAGCCCACACTTGTAAAAATGCACATGGTAGAAAACAATGCAACCATTACTTACTGTACATACATAAACTAAAGAGTGAGTGTCACAAGTGCCAGCTTCTGCCTCACTTACAACTCATATAAACCTGTTAGCCCACACCAAATCTCTAGATAGGTGAACTTGAATTTGGTGGGCAATAAAATAGATTCGAAGGTCCATAGAGTCCAACATGAAACATCAAGTAATAACCACCAATCCAACACAGGAGAAAACCTTTTGGCCAACCCTGAAGTGGTGAGTTCAACTCCTATAGGGCTATCAAAATGCTGAGGCTCATCTGCAACAGACCTCAAACCAGAGTCTTGTTCTTTGCTTCTAAACTTTCTCTCATCTGTGTATTCACCCTCAGTCACCATCTTGCTCACTTCCTCTGTTACAACTTTATTGGCTGTAGCATCTAACACATCTGGGGTTACCAAGGTTTTAGCAGGTGTATAGGTCATGCAGGGGGGATCTTGAAAGGGCTTAGCTTGAAATGCTAAAGGCTCAGGGCACACATTGCAGGAGACAATTCTGAAAAAAACTTTTTTACACATTGTCTCAATTCCTCTTCAATCTGTCGGTGATAATTAGTGAGGCAACAAGTCTTTCAAAGCCTGGAGAATCTGTCTAGCAATAGCATCCATATTGAACCCACATTTTCAAAGCTGATGACGTGAAAGTCACATAGATGATAATTGTATAATGAATTATCTCCGCCTGAGGGTATAATTAGAGGCCAGTATTACCTCATTAAGTGCTCTGGAATATTAAGCCTACAGGGATCAGCATAATAATCAGCTTGGCGGAGGCAGGTACATCAGCAATAACAATATCTCCAAATGTTTTACAATGATGATCCAAAAATCCTGAGGTACTTTAAGAATAACTTGAATATCAAGAGCAGCAAATAATATTGGACCTAATATAGCGGCTGCCCGGAATTCCCCGCATTCTTGATCTCCTTGAATGGATAGAATGAGGCCTAATATGGAGAAATTTGTAAAACAATGTTAATAAGCTTTTCAACTAAAATATAATCTTAATCAGTGATATGAACAAAAACCTTAATGTCCTTTCATCTGATTTTTTGTCATATAATACATGCACAAATAGATTTATAACACATTTTTCCAAAAGATGGCAGTACAAGCTAGCAAGTTATCCCAGAGTCTACCATACAGCTCAAACAGGAGTCAAACAAGGACACACTAGTGCATATTAGAGGGTGACGAACCTGTGGCACAGGTTGGTATTTATAACAGATTTGCTGGCATAAAACTGGTATTATTGGCTGCATATGTATTCCTCCATAAAACTATTTTTCTTAGAACCTATTCCTAAATTACATTTTAATTTTGTGTGCATACTATGTTATGTTATCAAGAAACACCATTGTTTACAGGTATATATATATATATAGCCCAAATCAGAATTTTAAACTATTTTAATTTTATTTTTTGGCAGATCCAAAATATGATCATCTCAATATTAATTTATAATAGCAAATACATGTTTTTTAAAAAAAATGTTTTTAATCATGCAATTGCACAATATCCTATAAAAATAGCTAATTACTAACAGACCATGAGGTGTTCTGTACAAATTTCATGAGTTTAAACTATTTGAAAAATAATGAGTGGAATGAAAAATAAAAATGTATTCAAACACATTAGGGAGTCATTACCAATAATCGATCAGTTAGCTGCTATGTTTTATTTTTACATTTGGCTACATATATTTTCATTACTTCTACATGTCTGGAAAATTATATGAAAACCAGTATTTGCTTGTTTACCCAAGTATATAAAAAATACAGATTTTCCTGTTATAATGCTGCTCTTTTGAAATACCATTGATAATAAAGCCATAACCAACTAAAAAAAATAATTACAAACTCTTTTGGATCAGAACAGGACCCTAGTTTTGTATCTCCTCTCCTTTGTGCTAATAAATATTTTAATTGTGAGATTAAAAATAATTGTTCTATCAGATGATATAGTGAAAGTCTGCATTACCTATGATGTGGCACTAGAGGGCATTACTTAACTGCATGAAATAAAACACACACACTCATCAAATTTTCCTTTATGGAATTGATGGTTTCTGGACATTCATTATAGCATTATAGTGTTAGTGTTATTATTACTATTTATTTAATAAAGGAACACATAATATTCATTTTTACACAAGATGGCCAGGGATATTAACAAAAAAGCTGTCCACAGAAGCAAATATTGGTTTGACATTTACTCCTTGTCTCCTGATATAACAAAAGGATGACTCTATAAGCAAGCTGGGTTCTAATTGGTGTTGCACTTAGGTCAGATATAGTGATGATGAAATTAACTTGATTGAAGGTATAAAAAAGGGAGATGGAAGATATAATTATACAGTCTACCAGGAAACAATCTATTTCAGTATAGTCTGATGGAAGGGGCTGACGATGAATGAACAAGAATGTCTTCCAGTGTGTGAAGGATTGACACATAGGAATCTGTCACAACATGGAAAGCACAAAAGCAAATCATGGGGCAATTTATATCCTTTATTGAAAGTATTTTAATGGATTTAACATTTTAGTGACTCATTTTATTGTAAACTTATAAAGTAAGTTTTACATACGAGAATAACTAGAATTTGTTTTCCATTTGTCAGGCTTCACACTAGTAAATGACATCATATTGACATTTTCCAGATAATAAATTGCAATACATTTACTAGCTGATTACATGTGATACATTAAAAAGGGACATAACATTTACAGTATGTAGTATGCGTGGGCGGTACAGTGTAAATGACTTGCCAAAAAGCAGTAGTGTTATTAAGTAAACAACAACAAATCTTTTTATTATTTTTTAAACAATGAAATTGCCATCACTTCTTCACCGTTCTTTGTGCTATAATGGTGTTGTTTAGTAATCATGCTCCAACTATGCATAGAGTCTTAAACTACTTTAAAGGGAGACTAAAGCCAATTTTAAGCAACTTTCTAATTTACTCCTATTATCGATTTTTATTCGTTATGTTGCTATCTTTATTTTAAAATGCAGGAATATAAGCATAGGAGCCAGCCCACTACGGTTCAGCACCCTGGGTAGCGCTTGCTGATTGGTAGCTACATTTAGCCACCAATCAGCAAGCGCTACCCAGGTGCAAGTAAGAAAAGCACAGAAGGCTTATTCATTATATTATATTACATGTGTGAACCATGATACAAAATCATACCACATATTTATAGACAGGTTTGTAACTGGTTCAAAGGATTAATTTGTTATGGGAACCAAAGAAATCATTGGGAAAAAACACATTAAACTTTGTAGTGTTGTTCACAAGATTTATGACATGATGAAGTGATGGAAGGGACTTATAACTGTAGTTTAGTCTTAAAATTGACTAAATCTACAACAAAATTTACCTTGTAACTTAAAGGAACATAAAACACATTTTTTTCTCTCATGATTCAGATAGAGTATACTTTTTAAAAATCTTTTATCAAACTTACTTTATTCTTTCGATATCTCTTGATGAAGAAGCAACAATAGACTACTGGGAGGTACCTGAACACAATGAGTGAGCTAATTTCAAGAGGCATATATGTGTAGCCACCAATCAAATCATCAGTTTGAGCCTACCTAGGTATGCGCTTCAACAAAAGATATCAAGAGAACAAAGTAAATTAGAGAAGTAAGAAGTAATATGAAAAGTTGTTTAAAATTGTATGCTTTTTTCGCTTAGACTGTTTTTCGTCGTTTACGCTGTTTTTGATAACTTGTAAAAATTAATAAAAATGTATTTTAAAAAAATGTATGCTTTCTCTAAATCCTTAAAGTTTGACTGTACTATCCCTTTAAGTTTTTGTGTGCATAGCTTTTTGCCTTTATCTACACTGCAGACATATGAGTTGGGACATTAAAATTTACCATATATATTATTTTGTTTTGTAAAAACTTTTTAAACCTCACCCTTAAAAAATAAAATTATGTTTCCCTACAAAAAAAATGAAGCTTTTGTAATTAAAGAGGAGCCTTCTTCCATATATTAATGCATGCAGTATCTGGTGGGGGGTGCAGAGTTTAAACTTTTAATTTCACTTTTAAACAGAAGCATTTTTGTAATACAGATTTATTAACATCAAGGCAAACACTATCACTCCTACTGTGCATGAAGCATAAGTATGCAGGTTTCATAAACCTGCATTTAAACACTTAGGGGCTTATTTATTATGGTGGGAGCGGACATGATCTGATATAGCATACGCTGTCGGCATTTATCATTGCACCTGCAGTTCTTGTGAACTGCTGGTGCAATGCCGCCCCCTGCAGATTTGCGGCCAATCGGCCAAGAGCAGGGGCTGTCAGTCAACCCGATCGTATTCGATCGAGTTGAATTCTGTCTGTCACCTCAGAGCAGGCGGACAGGTTACAGAGCAGCGATCTTTAGACTGAAGGATTGCCGGAAACATGAGGCATCAAACTCCATACGGAGCTTAATAAATATGCCCCCATACCTGTATATAGAGCCAGTGGTGCAATGCATGGTGCAGAGCGATTGCTTATGCAATATACATTGCCCTAACTCCAATTAAGGTGCATGAGACAAATCTACATATGCTCGGTACATACTAAGACAAGATGCATTTTTGCTAATAGAAGTGTGCTGCAGAAATGCTTTCATTCAAAATTAAAATGGACTCATACAGTTCCATTTTAAGTTGTATGTCCCTTTACAATAGTTATATATATATATATATATATATATATATATATATATATATATATATATATATATATATATATACACTCATATAAGGCATAGATGAAGATGCACTCTCACCAACTTCCAACAACTGCCAGGGTGCTTTAGCAAAGAAATCCAACATCAAAAAATAAGCACTCACTGGACTTGGCAGATCTTCATAGAAAAACTTTTATTGTGACGTTTCAGGACAGCACAGTGCCCCTTCCTCAGACAAACTTATAATGAAGTGTGTAGCAGGTTTATAAATCCTACACCTCTTCACTCCACCAATCATGACCGGTGATTACATTAAATGCATCCACCTGTGTAAACCATACCTCTCCAAAGTGACCTGTCAGCCTCACTGACAACAAATACTACTTACCTACTTTTAAAAATTGGTTAAATGTAGGCGTAGACTATAGATCCACAACTCAGTGCACCCCAGGTAGCTCCAACCGAGTGTCACAAGAATCCCCAAATAATAACAGAGTAAACAAACAATATAAGTTTATGTAAAGTGTATTCATATTCAGAAAACATATTCCAAAAACTTAATTTTTTATGTTTATATATATATATATATATATATATATATATATATATAAATATATATATATATATATGTTCCATGCATAATAAAAGCAATACTTTTTACAGTGATAGTATTTTGATTTTTATCATCTCTCTCTCATTGTAAGGGCCTTACCGAAAGCTCTCAGGCCGGCCCCTCTGGTCTTGGCACATGCCGAGAATGACTTATCTTTATCTCAGAGTCCCACGTGGAGGGAGGCCGAGATTCCAGCTATCCTGCTGCTTCCTGCAGCTGCCACTGAAACCTCTAGGCATAGGCAGCTGCTTAGATTTAAATGTCACTTGTACTTATTATAAGAAACCCCACCTGGTGGACTCAGGTCATATAAAAACTCACCCAGCCCATCACTCGGGCTTAGTTATTGCCTTACCTACCTTGCTCACCTTGCTCATGAGACCAAAATATACTTACCTGATACCTGTGTATGCTCATCGTGCACCTGAGACCAAAATATACTTAGCTGATACCTGTGTATGCTCATCGTGCACCTGAGACCAAAATATACTTAGCTGATACCTGTGTATGCTCATCGTGCACCTGAGACCAAAATATACTTAGCTGATACCTGTGTATGCTCACTGTGCTCCTGAGACCAAAGCATACTTGCCTGATACCTGCGTATGCTTACCTTGCTCCTGAGACCAAAATATACTTATCTGATACCTGTGTATGCTCACCTTGCTGCTGAGATCAAAAGTATACTTACCTGACTCCTGTGTATGCTTATCTTGCTCCTTAGACCAAAGTATACTTACCTTGATACCTGTGTATGCTCACCCTGCTCCTGAGACCAAAGCATACTTACCTCACACCTGTGTATGCTCACTTTGCTCCTGAATCCAAGCATACTTACCTGATACTTGTGTATGCCCACCTTGCTCCTGAGACCAAAGCATACTTACCTGATACCTGTATATGCTTACCTTGCTCCTGAGACCAAAGCATACTTACCTGATACCTGTGTATGCTCACCTTGCTCCTGAGACCAAAGCATACTTACCTGACACCTGTGTATGCTCACTTTGCTCCTGAATCAAAGTATTCGTATCTGATATCTGCTTGATATCTGATATCTGCTTGCTCCAGAGGCCAAGCATACTTACCTGATACCTTCCTCTGCTCACTTTGCTCCTGAATCCAAGTATACTTATCTGATATCTGTGTATGCTCATCTTGCGCCAGAGACCAAGTTTACTAACCTGATACCTTTGTATGCTCACTTTGCTCCTGAGGCCAAGCATACTTATTTGATACCTGTGTATGCTCTCCTTGCACCAGAGACCAAGCATTTTTACCTTGCACTTACATATGCTCACCTGCTAGGTATACTGTGCCTATCGAGAAACCTGTGTCTACCATACAAGTTACAGCCTTCCTTAAACCAGCTGTGTCTGCTGTACCTATATGATATCCTTGCACCCACGTATGCTCACCTAGATCCTGAAAGCCAAGCAGAATAACCTGACACCGGGGTACGCTCATCTTGTTTTTGAAACTGTGCCTGCTGTACCTGTCTGGTATTATGTGACAGTCTTATCAAAGTACCCGCTGGGTATCCTGTGCCTGCTGTACCTGTCTGGTATTATGTGACAGTCTTACTAACAGTACCCGCTGGGTATCCTGTGCCTGCTGTACCTGTCTGGTATTATGTGACAGTCTCACTAACAGTACCTGCTGGGTATCCTGTGCCTGCTGTACCTATCTGGTATTATGTGACAGTCTCACTAAAAGTACCTGCTGGGTATCCTGTGCCTGCTGTACCTATCTGGTATTATGTGACAGTCTCACTAACAGTACCCGCTGGGTATCCTGTGCCTGCTGTACCTCTCTGGTATTATATGACAGTCTCACTAACAGTACCTGCTGGGTATCCTGTGCATGCTGTACCTGTCTGGTATTATGTTACAGGAAATAAGGAAACACCGCAATACCCCGCTCTCTGATTACAGAGAGTAGGGCACCGAGAACCTTTGAAAAGATTCTTGGAGCTGTCGCTAGGCCAAAAGGAAGAGCAACAAATTGGTAATGCTTGTCTAGAAAAGAGAATCTCAGGAACTGATCGTGATCCGGATGAATCGGAATATGAAGATATACATCCTGTAAGTCTATTGTGGACATATAATGCCCTTGCTGAAAAAAAGGCAGAATAGTCCTTATAGTCACCATTTTGAAAGTTGGTACTCTTACATATTGATTCAAAATCTTTAGATCCAGAACTGGTCTGAATTCATTTTCTTTCTTTGGGACAATGAATAGATTTGAATGAAACCCCAGACCCTGTTCCTGAAACGGAACTGGCAGGATTACCCCTGATAACTCCAGGTCTGAAACACACTTCAGGAAAGCCTGAGCCTTTACTGGGTTCGCTGGAATGCATGAGAGAAAAAATCTTCTCACAGGCGGTCTTACTCGGAATCCTATTCGATACCCCAGAGACAATACTCTGAATCCAATGATTTTGGACCGAATTGATCCAAACATCTTTGAAAAATTTTAATCTGCCCCCTACCAGCTGAGCTGGAATGAGGGCCGCACCTTCATGCGGACTTGGGGGCTGGCTTTGATCTCTTAAATGGCTTGGATTTATTCCAATTTGAGGAAGGCTTCCAATTGGAAACAGATTCCTTTGGGGAAGGATTAGATTTCTGTTCCTTATTATGTCGAAAGGAGCGAAAACGGTTAGAAGCTTTAGATTTAACCTTAGGTTTTTTATCCTGAGGCAAAAATACTCCCTTCCCTCCAGTGACAGTTGAAATTATTGAATTTAACTGAGAACCAAATAATTTATTACCTTGGAAAGAAAGACATAGCAATCTGGACTTAGAAGTCATATCAGCATTCCAAGATTTAAGCCACAAAGCTCTTCTATCTAAAATAGCTAAAGACATATATCTAACATAAATTTTGATGATATCAAAAATGGCATCACAAATGCAATTATTAGCATGTTGAATCAACTTAACAATGCTAGACAAATCATGATCTGACACTTGTTGCGCTAAAGTTTCCAACCAAAAAGTTGAAGCAGCTGCAACATCAGCCAAATAAATTGTAGGCCTAAGAAGATGACCTGAATATAAATAAGCCTTCCTTAGATAAGATTCAAGTTTCCTATCTAAATGATCTTTAAAAGAAGTACTATCTTCCATAGGAATAGTAGTACGTTAACAAGAGTAGAGATAGCCCCATCAACTTTGGGGATCTTTTCCCAAAACTCCAATCTAACTGCTGGCAAAGGATACAATTTTTTAAACCTTGAAGAAGGAATAAAAGAAGTACCAGGCCTATTCCATTCTTTAGAAATCATATCAGAAATAGCATCAGGAACTGCAAAAACCTCTGGAATAACCACAGGAGGTTTATAAACAGAATTTAAACGTTTACTAGTTTTAATATCAAGAGGACTAGTTTCCTCCATATCTAATGTAATCAACACTTCCTTTAATAAAGAACGAATATACTCCATTTTAAATAAATAAGAGGATTTGTCAGTGTCAATATCTGAGGCAGGATCTTCTGAATCAGATAGATCCTCATCAGAGAAAGATAAATCAGTATGTTGCCGGTCATTTGAAATGTCATCAACTCTATGAGAAGTTTTAAAAGACCTTTTACATTTTTAAAAGACAGAATGGCAGACAAAGCCTTCTGAATAGAATCAGAAATAAATTCTTTTAAATTTTCAGGTATAACTTGCGCATTAGATGTTGAGGGAACAGCAACAGGTAATGAACTACTACTGATGGATACATTTTCTGCATGTAAAAGTTTATCATGACAACTATTACAAACCACAGCTGGAGGTATAATCTCCACAAGTTTACAACAAATGCACTTAGCTTTGGTAGAACTGTTATCATGCAGCAGGGATCCAATAGTTAATTCTGAGACAGGATCAGATTGAGACATCTTGCAAATGTAAGAGAAAAAACAACATATAAAGCAAAATGATCAATTTCTTTATATGGCAGTTTCAGGAATGGAAAAAAATGCAAACAGAATAGCCCTCTGACATAGAAAAAAGCAAGAGGCAAATAGGAATGGGGTCTTAAATAATGAAAATATTTCTTCTTTGAATATTGAATATATATATAAATTATATATATATATATATATATATGAATATATATACAGTATCTATCTATCTATCTATCTATCTATCTATCTATCTATATATATATATATATATATACGTACCTCAGAGATATTTCAGGTTTGGTTCCATACCACAGCAAAAATGTGAATAAAGCAATAAAGTCACACTATTTTTTTTAATTTCCATTGTATATAAAAGTTATATTTACATTATACTGTAGTTTATTACGTATGCAATAGCATTATGTCTAAAAACAATGTACATACCTTAATTAAAAAATACTTTATTGATTAAAAAAAAAAATGCTAACCATCATATTAGCCTTAAGTGAGTCATAATCTTTTTGCTGGTGGTGTGTGCAAATTTAGGTGTGTGTATATGTGTATACATGCATATTTATGGCAAGCTCCCTGTGATGCCACACTGATTGTCCATTGGCATGAGGAATCCCACAGATTGTTTTGCACCACGAAAAAAAGCACCTGAAGCTTTGAAAGACAACACCTGTTCATAAGCGTGAGTCAGCTCCTGATTGTAAGCAGTGCACACCTGAGCGTCCCAGAGATGGCGGAGGAAAAGTGAGCCGTTTGTTTGCTAGACCCGGAAAGATCCCTGCCTGTGTTTGAGAATATTCATGGGTGAAAGACAAAAGGGCTGGATGTAACCGCTCACAGCCTGGATGCGTGCACCTTTGCTTTGTGTAGCCTGCCCTGGAAGAAGACATACAGCCCTGAAGAGGCGGAGTAGCGCTGGACTAAGCGCAGTGTATGTATACCGGGAGACATAATAGGGGACTCACCTGAAGAAACAGTAACTTAAAATACATGATCCTTACAGTATATCAACCTGCCAGTAACTTTAAAGTTGAGATCAATATGGATAAGAAATACTGAAGATATCTGTTTGCTGTTTCGTTCTTACGGGACATGTTTGTTTCTACAATGGTGCTAAATGTGTGCATATTTCTGCTATGTTAGCAAGGGAAGTTCTAAAAGACTTTCACAGTGATTTCTTGCTACATATCTGTGGGACTACCATATCTTGTTAACCCAGCTGAGAAAGTCAGCGGCAGCTATATGTTGTTGTTTTATGCTACATTGCTATAGAGATACATGTATATATTTGCTACTATGTACTTATATATTGCTGCTTTCATTAGATAGCTAATTTAGGAGCAGAAGCTATTGCATTTTTCTCTTTATATAGCTGTCTGTTATATGAGGTACTTATATCTGTTTGAGTTAACATTAGATATGACTGGCCAGTCAATATTATGTGTTAGGCATCTATTTTAATGTGTTTTCATTACGTGCAGGTTTCTGCTCATTGATGAGACAGGGGTCCGCTGCTTGGTGGATCTTTCTCTGAAATAAATAAATTTATATGACTTTTCTCAACAAAAGAGTGCTGATATCCCTTACTTTTTTATGATATTTGTCGAAATTTCATAACTTTATCTCTCTAAACTAAGTTTTATATATATGCATATTTATGTGTTTATATGTTTTTTTGTGTTGGAAAAATGGCACCAATAGACTTGCTCTACACAGGGTTGCCACAAACCTTCAATTTGTAAATTGAGCAATATCTGCGAAGGACAATAAAGTGAAGCACAATAAAATGAGGTATGACTATATAAATATATATAAGAGAAGCAAGGGTGTAGGAAAGCACTAACATAAGGTCATCAATTCAGGGTTATAATCAGTATAAAACTAAACAATCAATTTGTATATCAATAAAACACAAAAGCTATGAATCACTTAAAGCAAATGGGAATTACTATGCAAGGGTATATGAGTCCCGGTAACAAAAAACATTTTATCACAATAAAGATGGCATCAAACAATGGATGAAATGTTCCCATGTATGAAGTGCCTACTTACATACTACTACCATAATCAATATGAGGTAAGTGAAAAACAATCCAGGAAAGCCTTAATGTGGCACATACAATATCCGCTGCTAGATCCGTGTAGTTTTGATAAGGTGCCTTCAGTGCTTCCTGTAGTGCGGTAGAGATAGAGAAACTTCCCTCCAGCTTCTCAGGTCACCAAGGATCCAAATCCAAACTCTATGTCCATTATTAGGATCCGGAATTCTCCATTGTTCAATCTCTTCTTGATCAATTATTCAATCCCAACATCACAATGAAGAATATGAGCTGGAAAACCCTTTTACAGAAGGAATGTGCCTTTCTTTGCTGGAAGTAAGACAATATTCATCCACACTGGCTTCCAAAAACAAGCTTTCACTGTGCAGTCATATTGTTTTGGGAAAGATCTTTATTTTGAGAATGCAGGTAAGTCGTCTAGTAAAACTACACGGATCTGGCGGTGGATATCGTATGTGCCACATTAAGGCTTTCCTGGATTGTTCTTTACTTACCTCATATCGATTGAGGTAGTAGTATGTAAGTAGGCACTTCATGCATCCGAACATTTTATCTATTGTTTGATGCCATGTTTATTGTGATAAAACTTTGTTTTTTGTTACCGGGACTCATATACCCTTGCATAGCAATTCCCACTTACTTCAAGTCATTCATAGCTTTGGTGTTTTATTGATATACAAATCGATTGTTTCGTTTGATACTGATTATAACCCCAAATTTATGGCCTTATGTTAGTGCTCTACCACACTCTTGCTTCTCTTGTACTCATGCAAGGTCCAGTGGAATCCCACTGCACTGAGCCTAGGGATTCAGCTGCGGCCGTAAGACCATCTTTGGGAACGATAATCTCTGTATTTTTGGATATATATATTTTTTGCTTTATTGCAGTAGGTTTACCACTCACATTATCTGGACTATTCTGTGTGCATTTTTTACCTTTGTGTGACAGTGCCTCTTATCCCTTTTCTAATTTTATATATAAATATATATATATATATATATATATATATATATATATATATATATATATATATGACACAGAAATAGAACAAAAGGGAGTTATATAGCGCTATTTCTACACAGTCAGAAAAAAATAATATATATATATATATAAAAGTAATAATCTAGATGCTGTTTAAAGCCTAGGAATATATCTATCCCAAAGCAAATAAATATTTGTATATATATATATATATATATATATATATATATATATATATATATATATATATATAAAGTGTGAACAGTAAATACTTCAAATAATAAGTAGATACAAAAGTTGGTATATATGTCCTTCAATTGATGTTATAGGCAGTATTTCATATATACAGTTTTTTCCCCAGAGTGGATAGACTTCTAAAATTCCTACTTACAGGATGGGACCTCAATCATTAGAGGTAAGTGACTTGCACTGCAGCATAGCACTTTTATTGTGCACTTTAGGGATCAGGCATCGTCCTCTAGCTTTTAGACCCTCTGGGCTTTGTGCTGCCTTCTGGGTAGGTGCAGGATCACCCCTCTTGTTGTATGGTAGGCTTCCAGATTAGTCGTATGGTAAACTTCCGAATATGTCACTCCTGCCTCTTGGATATTGGGTCTCTTTTGGATATGGTGAAACTACCAAGGCTCTTTCACAGGAGTTGGTGTATAGATAGAAATAGAAAGAAAAGCCGCAATAGTGTAATAAAGTTTTTTTTTTTTAATTAAAACTACTACACTCTTAAAAAATGCCTGCTTACATTTATAGTCCTCAAACACATATGAGGTATTGATACAGCCTTAATATGCAGTCGTTAGTAACAGTTGCTCCTTCGCTTTGAGGTAATCTGATATCCCAGTTAGAAAAGAACCAATCAGTTTGCAGGAAAAAACGGATCACCCGGTACATAAAAGTCAGTAAAGCTTACTTATGTACATTCGTCTAAAAAAATCTATTTCTTTTAAATTAGTTTTTGTCGTAAAAGAAAGATTAAAAACATAATTTATGTAAGAACTTACCTGATAAATTCATTTCTTTCATATTTGCAAGAGTCCATGAGCTAGTAACATACGGCATATACAATCCTACCAGTAGGGGCAACGTTTCCCAAACCTCAAAATGCCTATAAATACATCCCTTACCACACCCACAATTCAGTTTAACAAATAGCCAAGAAGTGGGGTTAAAAAGAAAGGAGTAAAAAGCATCAACAAAGGAATTTGGAAATAATTGTGCTTTATACAAAAAAATCATAACCACCATAAAAAGGGTGGGCCTCATGGACTCTTGCCAATATGAAAGAAATGAATTTATCAGGTAAGTTCTTACATAAATTATGTTTTCTTTCATGTAACTGGCAAGAGTCCATGACCTAGTGACGTATGGGATAGCAATACCCAAGATGTGGAACTCCACGGAAGAGTCACTAGAGAGGGAGGGACAAAATAAAAACAGCCATTTCACTGAAAAAAATTAATCCACAACCCAAATATAAGTTTATTCTCAAAAAATAAAAATAAAAACTTAAATCATAAGCAGAAGAATCAAACTGAAACTGCTGCCTGAAGAACTTTCCTACCAAAAACTGCTTCCGAAGAAGCAAATACATCAAAATGGTAGAATTTAGTAAAAGTATGCAAAGAAGACCAAGTTGCTGCTTTGCAAATCTGATCAACTGAAGCTTCATTCTTAAAAGCCCAAGAAGTGGAAACTGATCTAGTAGAATGAGCTGTAATTCTTTGAGGCAGGGCTTTTACCCAAATAAGCTTGATGAATCAAAAGCTTTAACCATGATGCCAAAGAAACGTCAGAAGCCTTCTGACCTTTCCTGGAACCAGAAAAGATAAAAAATAGACTAGAAGTCTTCCTGAAATCTTTAGTAGCTTCAACATAATATTTCAGAGCTCTCACCACATCCAAAGAATGTAAAGATCTCTCCAAAGAATTCTTAGGATTAGGACACAAAGAAGAAATAACAATTTCTCTATTAATGTTGTTAGAATTCACAACCTTAGGTAAGAATTTAAATGAAGTCCGCAAAACTGCCTTACCCTGATGAAAAATCAGTAAAGGAGATTCACAAGAGAGAGCAGATAATTCAGAAACTCTTCTAGCAGAAGAGATGGCCAAAAGGAACAACACTTTCCAAGAAAGTAGTTTAATGTCCAAAGAATGCATAGGCTCAAATGGAGGAGCCTATAAAGCCTTCAAAACCAAATTAAGACTCCAAGGAGGAGAGATTGATTTAATGACAGGCTTGATACGAACCAAAGCCTGTACAAAACAGTGAATATCAGGAAGTTTAGCAATTTGTATGTGGAATAAAACAGAAAGAGCAGAGATTTGTCCTTTCAAGGAACTTGCAGACAAACCTTTATCCAAACCATCCTGAAGAAACTGTAAAATTCTAGGAATTCAAAAAAGAACGCCAAGAAAATTTATGTGAAGAACACCATGAAATGTAAGTCTTCCAAACTCGATAATAAATCTTTCTAGAAACAGATTTACGAGCCTGTAACATAGTATTAATCACTGAGTCAGAGAGACCTCTATGACTAAGCACTAAGCGTTCAATTTCCATACCTTCAAATTTAATGATTTGAGATCCTGATGGAAAAATGGACCTTGCGATAGAAGGTCTGGCCTTAATGGAAGTGGCCAAGGTTGGCAACTGGACATCCGAACAAGATCCACATACCAAAACCTGTGAGGCCATGCTGGAGCCACCAGCAGCACAAACAATTGCTCCATGATGATTTTGGAGAACACTCTTGGAAGAAGAACTAGAGACGGGAAAATATAAGCAGGTTGATAACACCAATGAAGTGTCAACGTATCCACTGCTTCCGCCTGAGGATCCCTGGACCTGGACAGGTACCTGGGAAGATTTTTGTTTAGATGAGATGCCATCAGATCTATTTCTGGAAGCCCCCACATCTGAACAATTTGAGAAAACACATCTGGGTGGAATGACCATTCTTCCGGATGTAAAGTCTGACGACTGAGATAATCCGCTTCCCAATTGTCTATACCTGGGATATGAACCACAGAAATTAGACAGGAGCTGGATTCCGCCCAAACAAGTATCCGGGATTGAGGACTGTGAGTGCCACCCTGATGATTGATATATGTAACAGTTGTGATATTGTCTGTCTGAAAACAAATGATGGTACTCTCTTCAACAGAGGCCAAAACTGAAGAGCCCTGAGAATTGCACGGAGTTCCAAAATACTGATTGGTAATCTTGCCTCTTGAGATTTCCAAACCCCTTGTGCTGTCAGAGATCCCCAAACAGCTCCCCAACCTGAAAGACTTGCATCTGTTGTTATCACAGTCCAGGTTGGATGAACAAAAGAGGCCCCTAGAATTATATGATGGTGATCTAACCAACAAGTCAGAGAAAGTCGAACATTGGGATTTAAGAATATTAATTATGATATCCTTGTATAATCTCTGCACCATTGGTTCAGCATACAAAGCTGGAGAGGTCTCATATGAAAACGAGCAAAGGGGATCGCGTCCGATGCTACAGTCATGAGACCTAAAACTTCCATGCACATAGCTACTGAAGGGAATGACTGAGACTGAAGGTTCTGACAGGCTGCAACCAATTTCAAACGTCTCTTGTCTGTTAGAGACAAAGTCATGGACACTGAATCTATCTGGAAACCTAAAAAGGTTACCCTTGCCTGAGGAATCAAAGAACTTTTTGGTAAATTGATCCTCCAACCATGTCTTCGAAGAAACAACACTAGTTGATTCATGTGAGATTCTGCAGAACGTAAAGACTGAGCAAGTACCAAGATATCATCCAAATAAGGAAACACTGCAATACCCCGCTCTCTGATTACAGAGAGTAGGGCACCGAGAACCTTTGAAAAGATTCTTGGAGCTGTCGCTAGGCCAAAAGGAAGAGCAACAAATTGGTAATGCTTGTCCAGAAAAGAGAATCTCAGGAACTGATAGTGATCCGGATGAATCGGAATATGAAGATATACATGCAAACAGGTGTATAATATGTATTAATACTTTCCCCTTCTGGTGAACCGCAGCCGTCCCACAGTCTCTCCCAAGGTCTGTGTGAATATATCAGGTGTGCTAGCTGGAGGCGCTGGTTCAGCTTGTATCAGTCATTGGTATCTTCCTTTCCTTTCCTTCCTCAGTTGTATAAGTCTAGGTGCAAAATAGTGGTGCTGAAATATCAGACAATACACCATACAAAGGTGAATATCTACTCACAGTGTATATTGCAGGTTACCGGCTCCTTCCCAATATGAAAAGACAATATCACAGATTCAGTAAAAAAGTTTGTCTTTGCCAAATAAAGACAAACTTTTTTACTGAATCTGTGATATTGTCTTTTCATATTGGGAAGGAGCCGGTAACCTGCAATATACACTGTGAGTAGATATTCACCTTTGTATGGTGTATTGTCTGATATTTCAGCACCACTATTTTGCACCTAGACTTATACAACTGAGGAAGGAAAGGAAAGGAAGATACCAACGACTGATACAAGCTGAACCAGCGCCTCCAGCTAGCACACCGAATATGAAGATATGCATCCTGTAAGTCTATTGTGGACATATAATGCCCTCGCTGAACAAAAGGCAGAATAGTCCTTATAGTCACCATTTTGAAAGTTGGTACTCTTACATATCGATTCAAAATCTTTAGATCCAGAACTGGTCTGAATTAATTTTCTTTCTTTGGGACAATGAATAGATTTGAATGAAACCCCAGACCCTATTCCTGAAACGGAACTGGCATGATTACCCCTGAAAACTCCAGGGCTGAAACACACTTCAGGAAAGCCTGAGCCTTTACTGGGTTCGCTGGAGTGTGTGAGAGAAAAAATCTTCTCACAGGCGGTCTTACTCTGAATCCTATTCGATACCCCTGAGAGACAATACTCTGAATCCAATGATTTTGGACCGAATTGATCCAAACATCTTTGAAAAATTTTAATCTGCCCCCTACCAGCTGAGCTGGAATGAGGGCCGTACCTTCATGCGGATTTGGGGGCTGGCTTTGTTCTCTTAAATGGCTTGGATTTATTCCAATTTGAGGAAGGCTTCCAATTGGAAACAGATTCCTTTGGGGAAGGATTAGATTTCTGTTCCTTATTATGTCGAAAGGAACGAAAACGGTTAGACGCTTTAGATTTACCCTTATGTTTTTTATCCTGAGGCAAAAAGATTCCCTTCCCCCAGTGACAGTTGAAATTATTGAATCCAACTGAGAACCAAATAATTTATTACCTTGCAAAGAAAGAGATAGCAATCTGGACTTAGAAGTCATATCAGCATTCCAAGATTTAAGCCACAAAGCTTTTCTAGCTAAAATAGCTAAAGACATATATCTAACATCAATTTTGATGATATCAAAAATGGCATCACAAATGAAATTATTAGCATGTTGAATCAACTTAACAATGCTAGACAAATCATGATCTGACACTTGTTGCGCTAAAGTTTCCAACCAAAAAGTTGAAGCAGCTGCAACATCAGCCAAAGAAATTGCAGGCCTAAGAAGAAGTCCAGGATATAAATATGCCTTCCTTAGATAAGATTCAAGTTTCCTATCTAAAGGATCTTTAAAAGAAGTACTATCTTCTGTCAGTGATGTGCAGTGAGGTCAGAGGTTGGTGAGGCACTGGCTTGGTGTGGCTATAATATGCCCCAAGAAGCACATATATGAACCCAACAGAGGTATCTTAAATTTACAATAAAATTAACAGGTTGCACAATGACACAAAATGAGAGGCTGCAGCAATCAGCACTGCAATTACCTGCTACAGCCTTCGCCACACATAAACATGTGTACTCATCTCACATATAGTGCAGGAGCGAGTAAGAACAAAGGACAGGAAGTGTGAGAGGCTCACATCATCCTAATGACACAAAATGAGAGGCTGCAGCAAACACAACCTCAATCAGCACTGCAATTAACTGCTTCACATATAGTGTGAGGAGAGAGGAGAGAAAGAGAGAATGAGAAAGAAAGAAAGAAAGAGAGAGAGAGAGAGAGAGAGAGAAAATATAAAGATGGGGGGAGAGGGAGAAAGAAAGAGGGAGGGAGAAAGGAGAGAGAGGGGGAGGGAGAGAGAGAGAAGAGAGAGAGGGGAGAGAGAGAGAGGGGAGAGAGAGAGAGAGAGAGAGGGAGGGAGAGAGAGAGAGGGAGGGAGGGAGAGAGGGAGGGAGGGAGAGAGAGAGAGAGAGAGAGAAAGAGAGAGAGAGAGAAAGAGAGAGAGAGAAAGAGAGAGAGAGAGAGAGAGAAGATAAAAAAACAGAGGGGGAGAAAGAGAGAGATTGAGAGAGGGGGAGGGGGAGGGGAGAGGGAGAGGGAGAGGGAGAGAGAGAGAGAGAGAGAGAGGGGGAAGAGAAAGAGAGGGGGGAGAGAAAGAGAGGGGGAAGAGAAAGAGAGGGAGAGAGAGGGGGAGAGAGAGAAAGAGAGAAGATAAAAAAAGAGAGGGGGAGAAAGAGAGAGATTGAGAGAGGGGGAGGGAGAGGGAGGGAGAGGGAGAGGGAGAGAGAGAGAGAGAGAGAGAGAGAGAGAGAGGGGGATGGGGAGAGAGGGAGACTATTTGTTTAGTTGTGACAAGTTTGAATGAAAGTTGTGAATAGATAGAGTGACAGTGTACTGCACCTCTTAGAACACAAACTCAGGGATTGGCAAAGAGTGCATATCTTGAAATTAAAAAGTCGAAAGGAGCCTTTTTTATAACCACAGTTTAAATTGCTAAGTGAATTACATCCCAGGCATACTATTTCCTTGTTTATAATAAGAACTGGAGAGAATGGAGAGGTTAGGAATGTTAAATAGGCTGTTAATAAACCAACTACAATACATATCAATCACCTAGCAATACATTTATATTCCATAATAATTTGCATCACTTTAGACATTCCACTGATTATGCACATGTTGTATATGGGTATGAGGCTCAGCCTGTGACTCCCTCAGCTAGCTTGCCTCTCTTGATAGTTCCAATCAGTAGCCACTAGCCGCCCTCACGCTGCAGAGTCAGACTCACAGACTGTCAGACACTGTCACCACCACTCACTGACTATTTCAGTGCCCCTTGTATGTCTCCATGCTTCCCTATTTATCTCAGCATTCTGCCGTTTATCTCTGAGACCATGAGTCTTTTATATACTCATGTGTCTGTCTTATTGTCTTCCTGTTAGTTTTTGTGTCCCCTCTTTATTTATATTTACTCATTAACCATCTTACTGCTGAACCCTCCTCTGTGCTCTGCTCTTGTCTCCCAGCCTGTGCTATATTATGGATTGCATTGGAAATATAGTGGGATGATTAAAGGGACAGTAAAGTCCCAATTAGACATTCATGATTTAGACTAATAGACGGAGCATACAATTTTAAACAACTTTCCAATTTACTTCTATTATTTAATTTGCTTCCTTCTCTTGTTATCCTTTGCTGAAAGGTTTATCTAGGTAAGCTCAGGAGTAGCAAAGAACCTAGGTTCTAGCTGCTGATTGGTGGCTGTATAAACATTGTCATTGGCTCACCCATGTGTTCAGTTAGAAGCCAGTAGTACATTGCTGTTCCTTTAACAAATTATACCAAAAGAATGAAGCAAATTTGATACATCTAAAAGGATTTATCCCTGAGGGAGCAATAGGGTGAGAGTGAGATCACATAACATGCGATATTAGACTAACCACCATGCGCAGTGCGAGGTGACTATCACAGACAGCTATCTATCTCTCTATCTAAATCTATACAGTATCTTATTTGCACCCAATATACAGCATATACATTTAAAAAAGAGGAACATATAACATTTATTTTCAAAATATACTACCACAAATTAAAGTCCAACACAAATGCATCACTAAGCAGTAGTAAATATAAAAAATAAAGTCCCTTACTTTCACATAGACACAGGTCACTTCAATTCACATGCACCTTCACTGCACTGGCCAACACACATCTCAGCCAGTGAGCCGGATTCAATAGGACTCAGGCATGTGGCAAACCCCCCCCCCTCTTTTTGGTGCACCTCAGTTAACAGCCAGCCCTTCAGGTACTTCCTGTCTTCTGGCACACTGAGGGAGGGCAAGGCAGCCTAACATAGGATTGTGAGGGAGCTGGGTAGATCATTAAGGGATTAAATGCTTACCGGGGCGTTTCCAGGAGTGTAGAAGAACAATCTTAACTTAACTAACTTAACTTAGTAACTTGTAACATAAACCATTGTGAATAAATAAAGACACAGACACATTCTTAAATGGGAAAAAATTTTAACCGTCACGGTCAAATTTTTATTAAAAAACTACCTATATAACTATTTAACCATCAGAACCGGAAATGGCGGCATAGACTATATAGGCCCAGAACAGCAAAGGAGGTCACGGCCCAACGGGAAGGAGCAGCAGAGGGGTCTCTGCTCAAAGGAAATGACGCTGAGGGGTTGCAGAGATCACGTGACCATCCCCCAATGGGGAGAGAGGGAGGTTACCCCACGTGCACTTGAGGCCTACCACCCCTCCCATTTATGGCCACGACTCACCCCTAGCGACCTTTTCCTGCGCAACAGGACCGTGACCTCCCGCCGCCAGGGTGTAATCATCAATCTCCACCTAAGAAGGAATCTCAGCTACCAAGCCGATCTAGCCGCATAGTCAGAGATGGGAGATTATTAAATTCTACCGCTATGGACTTATCAGAGGCCTAGGTTGACTAGCCATAGCCCTGCCATTAGCCGAGAGCCGCCATTGGATAGAACAAGGGGGAACGGGAGGGAGGGAAAAAACACTTCACAGCCTGGATCGGATGGAGAAGAGGAAGTTGGGAGGGAAACCTCAGCTTTTTACCAGGTAAGGAGGGGCCTGACCTAACCTGCAACAATGTTGCAACTAACACCCAACCCTCTATCTCCTATCCCACTTTCCTGCAGCCTTAACCCTTAGCCTGCTACAGGCCCATACTGGGCCCTACACGAACTTAAGGGATTAAATGCTTACCGGGGCGTTTCCAGGAGTGTAGAAGAACAATCTTAACTTAACTTAACTAACTTAACTTAGTAACTTGTAACATAAACCATTGTGAATAAATAAAGACACAGACACATTCTTAAATGGGAAAAATTTTTAACCGTCACGGTCAAATTTTTATTAAAAAACTACCTATATAACTATTTAACCAACAGAACCGGAAATGGCGGCATAGACTATATAGGCCCAGAACAGCAAAGGAGGTCACGGCCCAACGGGATGGAGCAGCAGAGGGGTCTCTGCTCAAAGGAAATGACGCTGAGGGGTTGCAGAGATCACGTGACCATCCCCCAATGGGGAGAGAGGGAGGTTACCCCACGTGCACTTGAGGCCTACCACCCCTCCCATTTATGGCCACGACTCACCCCTAGCGACCTTTTCCTGCGCAACAGGACCGTGACCTCCCGCCACAAGGAGCATTAAAATGGACTTGCCGCCACCACCACAACCTGACTTACAGGAAGGATGAAATAGCTCCCTGGATATCTTTTATAAAAATATCCAACCCTACGTCTGATAAATGGACCTTATCTCTACGATAGAGCTCAGTTCTGTCGGCTGAGATGGCTTCGTGCCGTACCACGAAGCCACCTGTTCCCGTGACGGTTTTAGATAAAGCCGCATTGATTTTCTTTCTAATTCTATATGCCGCCGTATGGGTCGACATATGCCTCCAATAGAGGCGGGGGACTATATTAGACCAGCCAATGACTACCTCAGGGATTCGTGTCTGGAGCCAGCCGATGTCCGACTGCATAGTTCTGACTAGTTCTAGCACAGGGACGGACCCTACATCGTTCCCCCCCAGGTGGAGGATTAAGAGGTGCGGTTTTCCCCATCTTAAGAGGGCACCAGAAATTACTTCCCCCAGCTGCGGCCAACACATCCCCCTAATACCTAACCATCTAATTGAGGCTTTGCTAAGGGGGAACCCCAGATTCTGACCCAAGGGGAGGGAGGAGCAATGAATCGAAGCCCAGTGGATGAAAGAATGTCCCACAATCCAAATCCGCTTTGCTCCCTGATTTGGACCTGCGGAGACAAATAGTTTAGTGTGTGCACACAAAATGTCTGTATTAAACAATGGGGCGGACGTATTTCTTAAAGCAATTAGAGCGCCACCGTCCCATCTGCTTTATGTCCTCGCTGGAGCGACCTACGCTTGCGGCCTGCGTCGCCGCCCCTATTCTAAAGGAATGAGGGGCGATCCTACTGCTGTCTAAGCCTACGTTCGCTGCTGCTTGCTTCAAGACCCTACCGAACTGGAACTTAGATAGGGTTGAACCATCAGCGTGGATAAAAAACTGTCCTGGCAAAGAAGGGCGCACAGCTAAATAACTGTTCATAACCATTATTGGACAGGAAATGCTGCCCGGTCTGGGCACAATGTGCAGCCAAGCGCCCCTGCCTGACTGATCCGTTTTAGAGCGCGGGATAAACAGGAGCAGGGAGTCAACGGCCGCCCTAACATGCTCCACTTGAACTCCGCGACCCGCCGCACGCTTAGAGGGGGCTACTAACTCACTCAGCCGGAGTGCGGCCGCAAAGGCCAGCGCAAACGCTGCCTTAAACAGTGATGCCTCAAATGGGGAGTAGCATGATCTATCAAGCGACAATATCAGCTTATCTAGGCGGTCTTGTGTGATGGGTTCCCTAGAATCAGGTTGCCTTGGATAGATCCTGCCCCACCCTTTTACAACTTGCCGAATGAAGAATGAGTTAGTTGGATCCGGAAGCCCCAGTGCTTTATAAAAGAATGACAATGCAGCTAATTTGGACTGTAGTGAACCCTGACGCGTGCCTATGTTGTGAAGACTCACCAGCCAATCACACAGAGATGCAATGTTCCCTTGTGCGGCATCCATGCCCCTGGACCGGCAAAACTGGTCCCATTCGTTCCAGAGTTTCAAGTAAGTGCGCCAGGTGGAGGGGGCTAAGGAAGAACGTACGATTGGCAATAGGGCTACCCAGGAGCGACCAGCTGCCAAAGAAAATCAGGACAACGTAAACCCACTGGTGAAGCGTTAGGAACTAAGCGTCTAAAACTAACCCACTCAAATCTGGACAGGGCGTCTGCTACCACATTATTGACACCCGGCACATGCTTCGCCTGGAACTGAATGTTGAGTTCCAGGCAACGCAATACCAGGTGCCGCAACAGCGTTACCACCACGGCCGAGGTGGCCGACAGGTTGTTAATTGCAAAGACAACACTGGTGTTGTCAGTCCAGAATATGATAGTCTTGTTTGAGAATCTGGATCCCCAGAGTTCCACTGACAGGACTATGGGAAAAAGCTCCAGGAGGGTTAGGTTACGGGTGAAACCCCGGAGGTACCAGGAGGCCGGCCAAGGCTCTGCGCTCCATTCCCCCCAGAAGTAAGCCCCGTACCCATGTGATCCTGCCGCATCCGTAAAAAGATGTAACAGTTGACTAGATATGGGGTCTGAGCGCCAGACACGCACGCCATTGAAGGATTTTAGAAAAACCTCCCAGACCCTCAGATCCGCCAGCAGGTCCACCGTAAGGCGAATCCTCTGAGTAGGTTTTGTTCTTCCACTCAGTTGTCTTTCCAGCCTACGATTAAAGATCCTGCCCATAGGTATTACCTTGCAAGCAAAATTAAGGAGCCCTAGCAATGATTGCAACTGCTTCAAGGAAAGGGCCCTCTTTGAAACGGCCGCACGAACCGCCTCCAGCATTGCTTCGATTTTGTCAGTGGGCAACCTACAGACCATTTCCAATGTGTCAATTTCAATGCCCAGGAAAACTAAACATGTCGCAGGGCCCTGTGTTTTGTCCTCTGCTAGAGGTACTCCAAATTTGGCCATTATACCGCGCATGCTGTTCATCAGATTCAGACATTCGCCTGAGTCAGATCCACCCACAAGGAGGAAGTCGTCTAGGTAATGTGCTATTGCCTCGCTGCCTGCCTCACTGGCAACCACCCAGTGTAGGAATGAGCTAAATGCTTCAAAAAGCGCACATGACAGGGAGCATCCCATAGGGAGGCAGCGATCCACGTAGTACAAACCCTGAAATTTACATCCCATAAGAGGGAAAACTGAAGGGTGGAGAGGCAGCAACCGGAAGGCAGACTCTATGTCCAATTTTGCGAGTAGAGCACCTTTTCCAGCCCGTCTAACCAAATCCAGAGCGCTATCAAAAGATTGATAGCGCACGGAACTTAGCTGGGGGTCAATCGCGTCATTGACGGAAGTGCCTTTCGGATAAGAAAGATGCTGGATAAGTCTAAACTTCCCTTTATCTTTCTTTGGGACCACACCCAAAGGGGATATTGTTAAATTTTTTAGCGGTGGTTTAGGAAATGGGCCAGCCATGCGGCCCAGGGATACCTCTTTATTGATTTTTTCCAATACCACCTGAGGGTGTTGGTATGCAGACAACAAATTTCTCTGCAAATGAGCTCCCTGTACCCTTTGAAATAGTGGAATCCTAAATCCAAATGAAAACCCCTCCCATAGCATTCTGGCCGTGGCCTGATCTGGGTAGGCCAACAACCAGGGCTTAAGCGCGTGGACCCTCACTGGGGTTTCCGCCCTTATGAGCAGTAAATGATCCGGGGGCTCTACTGTTGGTACCTCCATCTTTTCTTTTATTGCAATCGGCCCCAGGATGGGATCCTGTACAAAACTTGCAAGTGTGTCTAAAGGTGCATGCGCTGCCCTTATCGCACTTTTTTTCCTGATAGGCCCAACAGGCGCCTCCCCTCCTCCGCAGCCTTGAGTTCCGAAAGGACTGCTGATTAGCCGAGGGGGCGCCCTGCGCTGCTGGTCCCTTATGGGGATCCATACGCTGCCATAATTGATTGTCAGTGCAATCAAAAGTTAAGGAGGGATTGCCCGACATTTTCCTCCTAAACTCTGAGTCATATTCCCTCCAAACACCTTCACCGCGATTACGCTGGATCCAGTGTATGGTGTCTGTATATTTCAATATTGCTAAATTCTGAGAAGGGTACTTCTCCAAATAACATGAAGAGAAGACCCTAAAACATTGCAGCCACTCATCGAATGAGTCAGGGCGCTTGAATTTCTTTGGGCCAGTCCCTTCAGCACTCTTTTCCTTTTGTCTGTACGCCTCTACAGACAAATCGAAAATATTAACGTACTTCCCTTAGTGAATTTTTGTAACTGTCTTTTTACGCAGATGCGCGTGCAAGGAGTAAATTTCACCGGGGCTGGCATCCCCATACAAAGCTGCCCTTCTCTCTGAAATTGCTCTGATAGGGGGTAGGGCTTGCAAATCCGCATTGCTATTTGCCTGCTGGGGGGAGCTTAGCGCATGTGGAGCGCTATGTTTTTTGGATTGCTGCTTCGCTGCGCCTACACCCTCCTTCAAGATTTTTTTAATCATGCGGAACATTTTTTTCTGTCCCTTCCCCTGTAAGCCTAGCGATGTATCACTATCAGAACCTGTGTCTGTGTGTGAAGTGTCAGTAGTGTCTACCTGTTCGTGTACAAAAACAGAACGCTCACCATGTGACACTCCCGGCTGTGCGGTCTGGGTATTGTTATCCTGCACCGGCTGCTGTTGTTGTTGCTGAGCTGGTTGCTGTAGCTGATGAGAAGACGGCTGCGCTGCAGATGGATTCTGCGTGACCACTTCCGCTGAACTCATGGCGACTGGAGCCTCCAATGGCACTGGAGCTGTTCCAATTACTCCCTGTAAGAGAGAAACCAATTCGCGAGCACTTTGGAAGTTGTTTAAAGGTGCAGACATATTAGCAGTCAGGGATGAAGTTAAATGTTGGCGAATTGGCTCAATTAATGCATTTAAATTAATGGGAGCAATATGCTGTGCCTGGCCTGCATCCATACTCATGCTTTCACGCATACCCATGGACTGATTCGCATTCGCAGACAGACCTACAGCAGCAGCAGCGTTGCTGACTCCAACAACATGAGGCATTTGCCCAGCATTCATTCCCCTAACATGCGTGCCGTCATCATGGAATGTGTTACCAATATCATTCACAACAACATCACTAACAGCATTATGATTTCCTAGATTAGTCACAACATTCACATTCCCCCTCTCACTCGCAGCAGCGGGTATTACAGCATTATAAAATTGCTGCTCATTCACATTCCCCCTCTCACTCGCAGCGGCAGGTATTACAGCATTATAAAATTGCTGCTCATTCACATTCCCCCTCTCACTCGCAGCGGCAGGTATTGCAGCATTATAAAATTGCAGTGGCCTGAAACCCCTGCTAATAGTGGCTCTCCCCCCTCTTCTAAGGTAACTCTGGCGTGGCTGTGTTGAAGTCCTGGCTCCCCTCTTAACTGTCTTTGTCCCCCTACCTCTCCCTCTAATGATTGGGGATCTGACACCCTGAGCGCGACCTGCTACACCCTGACCGGGTGTGCTAACTGCATTCTGGCCTCCTTCCCTGGTTGCCACATGCCCCCCTTGAAGCAACGTTCCCTCTTGGTGCTCACCTTCGAGCCCATGAGAGACCGCTGCTGTTGCTGCCGCTCCGGTGCTGCCGCTGGGAATAATGGCCGCACTGTAAGTTCCCACACCTACTTCCGGTCGCGCGGCCAATGTAAGTGCGCAACCGGAAGTAGGCCTAGGAGCCTGACGATAGTTCACCGGAGGCTCCGGTAAAGTATGTAGAGGTCGGGAAGGGGTTGCGGAAGGTGCGCGAAGGGGGGTCGTTGCGCCGGCGAGGGGAATATGTAAAGTATTGGCCTCGGGTGCCTGCACTTGCGATGGGGGCAAATTGATAATTGAAAAAGGGGGTAAAACAGGGCCAAATGGCCCCCGGGCCCCCCCATGTGGCTGACCAAGTGTGTCCAAAGCCTGATGGGGGGGCGCCCCATAACCGGGAGCATCTAGGCCATGTGCCTGCTCCTGGAGTAAACTCTGCTCAGGTGCCTGAGGGGGCAATAAATGGTGAACATGCAGGGGCAAATTAGAATGAGGCCCAGTGGCCTGTATGTGTGAAAGGGGGTCCACATGCTCTGCAATATGGGGATCCCTGGTTATGCCAGGCCCAATTTGCAAAGCACGTGGTACCACATGCTGCAATTGCACAGGGCCTGCTGAGGGCTGTGCAGAGGCAGCATTAGATATTTCAGCTGCAATATATGTCATAAAATTTAAGACTGCTGGAACATCTGCAGATGGTACAGCCTGCAGCAGGTTTGAGACTTGGTTAGTAGTCAATTGCTGCTGCTGTTCTAAATTAATTACAGGTGAATGAACCTCCTCTATCACTAACTGTGATTCTGGCACCAGATTAACTACATCCTCCCCGGCTTCAGTGATTTGATCCTGGGAGGGTGCTGCATGAACCTGTGCCACTACAACAGCTTGATTTTGTGTAGGAGGGATGCAATCTAAATCATTATCAATTGTTTTCTGAGTACTTATCTTTTCATTTTTCTTTCCAGCTTCTGCATTATCCTGATAGCGTCTAGGTGGGAGAACTGAACGCCTTGAATGATGCATGGTGGTCAGAGAAAAAAGGAGAAAAAACTGAGCAGCACAGAAAAAGAAAAAACACTTCACAGCCTGGATCGGATGGAGAAGAGGAAGTTGGGAGGGAAACCTCAGCTTTTTACCAGGTAAGGAGGGGCCTGACCTAACCTGCAACAATGTTGCAACTAACACCCAACCCTCTATCTCCTATCCCACTTTCCTGCAGCCTTAACCCTTAGCCTGCTACAGGCCCATACTGGGCCCTACACGAACTTTTATGTCACTCAGTCACTGTTATGTAATATTTACTATCTGACCATGTTATGTAATATTTACTATCTGACCATGTTATGTAATATTTACTATCTGACCAATTATATATTTAAGTACAGTTCAAACTTTATAAAGATTGTATGCTATATTTCACAGAAATAGAGCATACAATCTTGATAAAGTTTACAGTGTACTCTTATCTTCTATCTAGATGAGATGTTGTTTAGAAAGTGCTCCTGTCTTGAAGTATAAGCATCAGCTTAGCTTGCTACTCTGTGCTACTAACTGGCTGTGTGTGCTCTGGGAAGCACTAGGCAGCTTTTCAACCACGGAGCTCAGCAGTGACAGAACAGCAGAGATTCAGCAGAAGAAAATAAAACTGACTGAAAGGATTTTTCACTTGTTTTTCTTTCTTATTTCCCTCTGCTGTTCTGTCACTGCTTTCCCTCTCTAGCTGAGCTCCGTGGTTGAAAAGCTGCCTAGTGCTTCCCAGAGCACACACAGCCAGTTAGTAGCATAGAGCTATCAGACCATGACCAGAAAGGATAGTAAGTCCGTTGAGGGTGCTGTGCTGTGAGAATCAGGGGGCGGGGCACAATGTCAGCCCAAGCAGTAACTTGTTAGAGAATCTGTGCTGGGGTGTGTGCATACAATTGACAGTCACAGTGCACACATATTACGTGTCATGCTGCCAGTGCCAGGTGCCGGTTTGTAAAAAAAATCATCACACAACCCTGCTTAATCCCCAATCTAGCAGTTGGAATAGAATTAGAGGATCAGATGAGTTTTACAAATTCCATTCCAACTGTTAGATTGCGCATAATTTGATTTTTTTTTTTTACCCCAATATGCAGCTGGAACTTGTAAAACCTACTCATCTGCTCCTCTATTCCAACTGATAGATTGCGCATTATGTATTTTATTTTATTTTTTAAAAAAAATAAAATACTTAAATGAGCAAGCTATCAATTGGAATTAGAGGAGCAGATGAGTAGGTTTGGAGCTGAAGCATCAGATAGTTTTTTTACCTACTGCTTTGTGTAGAATCAAGTAGCTGTAGGCTCAGTGTCTCACTCTTAGGACAGGGTAGCAGCTGATCGCAGCTCAAGATCGGAGGAAAGGAGGCAGTAGTCTGTTCTCTTCAAGCTTCCCGCCAGTTCTACTGCTCTCTTGTGCATGCGCAGGGAGCTAATCAGCGCAAGTCATGTTCTCCTGTTCTGTCAATCACCAGGAAAACATGACCTTCTGATTGGCTCCCACACTAGGAGGCAGCAAGAGGGCTGCCTCCGATTGGTCCCTATTTTCAGTGTAGATATTTTGACCACCAATTGGTGGCGCTTCAGCATGGGTAATGCTATGTCCCATATAGCTCTATGGAGAGAAGCGCTCCTGTAGGCTGCCTCTCCATAGCGTTACATGGGGGAGAAAAAAATGGTGATTTTTTTTTTTTTTGGACAATTTTTTTTGTTTTTTATTTCATTAAATTTAATTACAATTTGGCCCCATATGGCAGGGTAGGCACTGCCTCCCCTGCCTCCTATGACTGCACATCCCTGTCTTCCGTAGGAATAGTAGTACGTTTAGCAAGAGTAGAGCTAGCCCCATCAACTTTTGGGATCTTTTCCCAAAACTTCAATCTAACTGCTGGCAAAGGATACAATTTGTTAAACCTTGAAGAAGGAATAAAACAAGTACCAGGCCTATTCCATTCTTTAGAAATCATATCAGAAATAACATCAGGAACTGCAAAAACCTCGGGAATAACCACAGGAGGTTTATAAACAGAATTTAAACGTTTACTAGTTTTAATATCAAGAGGACTAGTTTCCTCCATATCTAATGTAATCAACACTTCCTTTAATAAAGAACGAATATACTCCATTTTAAATAAATAAGAGGATTTGTCAGTGTCAATATCTGAGGCAGGATCTTCTGAATCAGATAGATGCTCATCAGAGAAAGATAAATCAGTATGTTGCCAGTCATTTGAAATTTCAACAAATCTATGCAAAGTTTTAAAAGACCTTTTACGTTTATTAGAAGGCAGAATGGCAAACAAAGCCTTCTGAATAGAATCAGAAATAAATTCTTTTAAATTTACAGGTATTTCTTGTGCATTAGATGTTGAGGGAACAGCAACAGGTAATGAACTACTACTGATGGATACATTTTCTGCATGTAAACGTTTATCATGACAACTATTACAAACCACAGCTGCAGGTATAATCTCCACAAGTTTACAACAAATGCACTTAGCTTTGGTAGAACTGTTATCAGGCAGCAGGGATCCAACAGTGAATTCTGAGACAGGATCAGATTGAGACATCTTGCAAATGTAAGAGAAAAAACAACATATAAAGCAAAATTATCAATTTCTTTATATGGCAGTTTCAGGAATGGAAAAAAATGCAAACAGAATAGCCCTCTAGCAAGAGGCAAATAGGAATGGGGTCTTAAATAATGAAAATATTTGTCACCAAGAATAACACACAACAAATAGAAAAATATTTTTTAGCCCAAAAAACGTCCGGAAACGACACACTCTCGTCATAGATGACGCAGCCTTGTGAAGGACTCGGCGTCAACTAAGGCCCCGGAAATGACGAATTTTGCGTCAACGAACGTAACTTCGTACCAAAAAATCTTGCGCCAAGAATGACGCAATAAACTTTGGCATTTTGCGTCCTCTCAAGCTTAATTATGCCCGTGAATTTAAAAGACAGTCAATGTGAAAAAGAGACTATTTCCCGGGTAAGAAATACATTTTCATAAAAAAGCATTTCCCAGATATGAAACTGTCAGTCTGCAAAAAGGAAATATATTGAAAACCTGAACCATGGCAAATATAAGTACAATACATATATTTAGAACTTTATATAAATACATAAAGTGCCAAACCATAGCTGAGAGTGAGTAATGAAAACATACTTACCAAAAGGCACCCATCCACATATAGCAGATAGCCAAACCAGTACTGAAACAGTTATCAGTAGAGGTAATGGAATATGAGAGTATATCATCAATCTGAAAATGGAGGTAGGAGATGAATCTCTACGACCGATAACAGAGAACCTATGAAATAGATCCCGTGAGGAAAACCATTGCATTCAATAGGTGATACTCCCTTCACATCCCTCTGACATTCACTGTACTCTGGAGGAATCGGGCTTCCATAGGAGGCAAAGTTTGTAAAACTGAATTGTGGGTGTGGTGGGGGTATATTTATAGACATTTTGAGGTTTGGGAAACTTTGCCCCTCCTGGTAGGATTGTATATCTCATACGTCACTAGCTCATGGACTCTTGCCAATTACATGAACGAAATTATTTTTGCTAATAAAAAGGATACATTTATTTTAAATTTCTTTTGCACCTGATAATATCATCTATAAATTTACCCCAAAAGACTATCGGCTAGATTACGAGTTTTGCGTTAAGGCTCTTTTTCACTACCGCTGGTATTACGAGTTTTGCAAGTTTAGGGGCACTGCACACTTTTTTGGCCGTAACGCAACGTAACTACCACAGCTTTTAAAAAGTCCTTTTTCAATGGGACTTCTTTTGCGCCAGTATTACGAGTTTGCCTGCCCGGCCAAAAAGTGAGCGATACAGCCTTAAACTACAAGATTCATACTGTAAACTGAAAGTCAGTAGTTATGAGTTTTACGCTACAAATCCGTACCATAAAACTCATAACTAAAGTGCTAAAAAGTACACTAACACCCATAAACTACCTATTAACCCCTAAACCGAGGCCCACCCGCATCGCAAACACTAAAATAAAATGATTAAGCCCTAATCTGCCGCTCCCGACATCGCCGCCACTAGAATAAGCATATTAACCCCTAAACAGCCAAACTCCCGCATCGTAAACACTAGTTATATATTATTAACCCCTAATCTGCCGCCCCCGACCTCGCCGCCACCTACCTACATTTATTAACCCCTAATCTGCCGCCCCAATGTTGCCGCCACCTACATTACAGTTATTAACCCCTAATCTGCCACCTTCGCAACCGCTGCCACCTACATTATACTTATTAACCCCTAATCTGCCGTCCCTAACATCGCGGCGACCTACCTACATTTATTAACCCCTAATCTTCCGCCCCCAACGTCGCCTCTACTATACTAAAGTTATTAACCCCTAACCCTAAGTCTAACCCTAACACCCACTAACTTTAATGTAATAAAAATAAATCTAAATAAAACCTACTATTAATAACTAAATAATTCCTATTTAAAACTAAATGCCTGTAAAATTAACCCTAAGCTAGCTACAATATAAATAATAGTTACATTGTATCTAGCTTAGGTTTTATTTTTATTTCACAGCTAAGTTTGTATTTATTTTAACTAGGTAGAATAGTTAATAAATAGTTATGAACTATTTACTAACTACCTAGTAAAAATAAATATAAATTTACCTGTAAAATAAAACCTAACCTGAGTTACACTAACACCTAACCTTACACTACAATTAAATCATTTACATTTATTAAATACAATTAACTAAATTACAAAAGCCCCCCACTAAATTACACAAAAAAAAGAAATTATCAAATATTTAAACTAATTACACCTAATCTAATAGCCCTATCAAAATAAAAAATCATCCCAAAAATAAAAAAAAAACCCTAGCCTAAACTAAACTACCAATAGCCCTTAAAAGGGCCTTTTGCGGGGCATTGCCCCAAAGAAATCAACTTTTTTACCTGTAACAAAAAAAAATACAAACACTTCCCCAACAGTAAAACCCACCACCCATACAACAAAACCCCCCAAATAAAATCCTAACTAAAAAAACCTAAGCTCCCCATTGCCCTGAAAAGGGCATTTGTATGGGCATTGCCCTTAAAAGGGCATTTAGCTCTTTTTCCGCCCAAACCCTAAGCTAAAAATAAAACCCACCCAATAAACCCTCAAAAAATTCTAACACTAACCCCTGAAGATCCCCTTACAGTTTTTGAAGACCCGACATCCATCCTCAACGAATCCAGGAGAAGTCTTCATCCAAGCGGCAATAATCCTATCAGCCAATCGGAATTCAAGGGACGCCATCTTGGATGACATCACTTAAAGGAACCTTCATTCTTCATTAGCCATGGAAAGAAAAGGATGCTCCGCGCCGGATGTCTTGAAGATGGAGCCGCTCCGTGCCGGAAGGATGAAGGTAGAAGATGCTGTCTGGATGAAGACTTCTGCCCGTGTGGATGACCACTTCTAGCCGCTTGGATGAAGACTTCTCCCGGCTTCGTTGAGGACTTCTTGCCGCTTGGATGAAGACTTCTCCCGGATTCGTTGAGGATGGATGTCGGGTCTTCAAAAACTGTAAGTGGATCTTCAGGGGTTAGTGTTAGTTTTTTTAAGGGTTTATTGGGTGGGTTTTATATTTAGCTTAGGGTTTGGGTGGAAAAAGAGCCATTTTAAGGGCAATGCCCATACAAATGCCCTTTTCAGGGCAATGGGGAGCTTAGTTTTTTTTAGTTAGGCTTTTATTTGGGGGGTTTTGTTGTGTGGGTAGTGGGTTTTACTGTTGGGGGGGTGTTTGTATTTTTTTTTACAGGTAAAAGAGCTGATTTCTTTGGGGCAATGCCCCACAAAAGGCCCTTTTAAGGGCTATTGGCAGTTTAGTTTAGGCTAGGGTTTTTTTTATTTTGGGGGGGATTTTTTATTTTGATAGGGCTATTAGATTAGGTGTAATTATTTTAAATATTTGATAATTTCTTTTTTATTTTGTGTAATTTAGTTTTTTTTTTGTAATTTAGTTTATTGTATTTAATAAATGTAATTTATTTAAATGTAGTGTAAGGTTTGGTGTTAGTGTAACTCAGGTTAGGTTTTATTTTACAGGTAAATTTGTATTTACTTTAGCTAGGTAGTTAGTAAATAGTTCATAACTATTTACTAACTTTTCTACCTAGTTAAAATAAATACAAACTTACCTGTGAAATAAAAATAAAACCTAAGCTAGATACAATGTAACTATTAGTTATATTGTAGCTAGCTTAGGGTTTATTTTACAGGTAAGTATTTAGTTTTAAATAGTAATTATTTAGTTAATAATAGTATTTTTTATTTAGATTTATTTTAATTATATTAAAGTTAGTTGGTGTTAGGATTAGGGTTAGACTTAGGGGTTAATAACTTTAGTATAGTGGCGACGATGTTGGAGGCGGAAGATTAGGGGTTAATAAATGTAGGTAGGTGGGGGCGATGTTAGGGGCGGCAGATTAGGGGTTAATAAGTGTAATGTAGGTGTCGGCAGTGTCGGGGGCAGCAGATTAGGGGTGTTTAGACTCGGGGTTCATGTTAGGGTGTTAGGTGTAAACATAAATTTTGTTTCCCCATAGGAATCAATGGGGCTGCCTTACGGAGCTTTACGCTCCTTTATTGCAGATGTTAGGCTTTTTTTTTTTAAGCCGGCTCTCCCCATTGATGTCTATGGGGAATTTGTGCACAAGCACGTAAAATCAGCTCACCGCAGCTCACCGGAGCGCTGGTATTGGAGTGCGGTATAGAGCTCAATTTTGCTTTACGCTGCAATATTGCCTGCTAATACCAGTGCTGTAGGTAAGTGAGCGCTGACAATAGCTTGCAAGTTATTACTGAGCAGCTCTTGCCGCAAAACTCGTAATCTAGACGTATGTGGGGTAGAAAAGGGTTGTTTTCCCATATTTGTGTTTCTTCCCATGCCCCCATGTAAAGATTAGCGTAACTGGGGGCAAAACGGGTACCCATTGCGGTACCACTTGTTTGTAGATAAAATTGTTCCTCAAAGGTAAAAAAGTTTTTTTCTAAAATAAATTTAATTGATTCTATTAAGAATATTTGTTTGTCTGCTCCTATATCGCTTTGTTTGTTAAACCAAAATTTTTGAAAGAAAGTTTTTTTTTATTGAGGAACAGATTCAAACGTTAAACCAAAATTAAATTGCTTCCATCCCCTTAGTATGTGGTATATTCGTATAAATGGCGCTTACATCTAGAGTTGCCCATAAATAATTTGGTTCTCATTTAATTTTTTAAATCTTATTTATTGTATCCATTGAGTCTTTTAAATATGACTTTAAAAGAGGAACTAAAGGTTGGAGGAAAGTATCAATAAATTCAGATAATTTTGACGTTAAGGAATTAATCCCTGACACTATTGGTCTACCTGGTGGTCTTTCTATATTTTAGGTAGATGGTAGAAAATTGCTACTGATGGTGTGTCATTTTTAAGAAAATAATATTAATTTTTATTTAAAAAACCCATTGATTTTGCATTACATAATAATTCTATATATTTGTCTAAAAAAATCTTAGTTGGGTCACCTTTCATTTTCTTATATGTGGCGATATCATCTAGTAATCTGAATGCTTCCTCTAAATAGTCTACCCTATTTTATACCACAATTCCACCCCCTTTGTCTGCTTCCCTAAAAATAAGGGTTGGATCTTCTTGTAGTTTTTTTCAAAATAGAGTTTTCCTTTCTATTTAAATTGTCTTTGTGAATTTTATAATTCAGACAAAACTTGTCTAAGTCTGCTGTCACTAGATTATAGAACACAGGTATATAGTTCCCTTTTGACTGCACTGGGAAATATGTGGAAGTAGGTTTAAATGAGGTATGAGAAGCGTATGAAAGTATTAGATTATCTTATATGTTTAAATTATCTGAGTTAATGTCAATATGTGTGTCGAGTACCTAAAGGGTAATTAGGGCTTTCAAATCTGAATCTGTTAATGATTGTATATTTAGTTCATTTATAGCCTTTTGATTATCCTTTTTCTGTTTTTCAAAATGACGTTTTAAAGTCAATTTTCTGATATTTTTATTTAGATCAACAAAAGGATTTCGGCCTTTTGTGGGTGTGAAGGAAAGTCCTTTGTTTAAAATGCCAATTTCCTCAGTTGAAAAATTATTTTTATATAGATTGAAAATTTTGGTTTCTAAATTTTTGTCTCCTAGATGTTTTCCTTTGTGGAGTTACCAGAACATTTGTATTGTTAGTGTGTGTCCTTGATTGAGAATTATTTATATATGTTTGTGTGTTTATTTCTCTATTTCCCTGATTGTAGTTTTTTTTTGTGGTTCTTGATGATTATAATTAAATATGTTCCCATCCTGATTTAAATGATTCCTATTCCCTGATCTATCTCTATTATATTGTGTTCTTGAACCATAATGGTTTTCCTGATTCCATCTTAATCTATTCTGTTGTGATAAATATTCCTGGTGTGTTTCAGGATGCATATTAGTTCTATAAAAATATCTATAATCTTGAGTAAGTTAGTGTGAGTTAGTGAGTGAGAGTTTGTTTGGGTGAGTGTGCAAGTGTTTTGTTCCTACATTCATTATATAAACACATTTACACGCAAACACATTCAATACATACATACACTTATCACTAACACTACATACACTCCATACCCAATTCCCTCTCATCCTACACTCCATACCCCATTCCCTTTCATCCCATACCCCATTCCCTTTCATCCCATACCCCATTCCCTTTAAGCCCATACCCCATTCCCTTTCATCCCATAGGTTTTTGTTTTCTTAAATAAACTTATTGTTTGCATATCCTCATTTTCGTCTTTTTCAAAAAATACTTTTGTCTGTTTAATACCCTTTACCTTCTTTTATTTATATCCCATTCACACTTTCAGCACTTTTTACTTTTTGTTCATTATTTTGACCCCCTTTCATTTGGGCACCTTCACATTTTATTTGAGTATGTCGGCAGGGGGGGGATAGGGGGCAGATTAGCCCGCAGCTATTAGAGTTCATTAGGCAGGAGGCTAGGGCTGAGTTTAGGGATGAGCTTGTAGAGGAGGTTAGGCAGGAGTTTAGGCAGGAGAGAGGGAGGAGGAGAGGAAGGGGGAGAGGAAGGGGGAGAGGAACTGAAGAGGAAGGAGGAAAGGAAGGGGTGGGTGGACCCGGTCACATTGTGGAAGATGAACTGGCTGGGCCCAGTGGTCTTCAGCGTAGACATGGAGCTTCATAGTCCGGGGAACAGAGGCTCACATTGCATAGGAAGCCCAGGCAGAGGGAGGAGAGATATACTATGGATGAAAAGGAGGCCCTCATAGAGGCTTATATGGAGAGGGCTAGGAGGCTGCAGGCACCGAGGGCCACCCCTTCAGAAAAGAGGAAGTTGTGGAATGAGATCAGGGATGCCGTTAATGCAGTGGGGGTCTATAACAGAGATGTGAAGTCGATTCAGCACCGTTACCGGGACTGCAGAGCTGAACTGAAAAGAAAGCTCACAAGGGAGAGGGAATACCTAGCAGGGACCGGTAGCGGTCCGGAAATCATTTTTGAATTTTCCCGCTGGGAGGAAATGCTGTGTCCCAACATCTCTGAGGTGGCCATAGTCGGTATCGGAGGAGTTGATACTGGGAACCTGCCCCTCTCATCTGCCAGTAAGCTCATTTAATAATGTCTTTACATCCACCTCATAACCCATTCACACACAAAAATTATTTAAGGTTATGACTAATGCAATTACGCTTTTTTATACATTATTACGTAAATGCATTCACAATTACCTTGTGAAAGTTGCATTTCAAGAAAAGCCATCACATTAGTATCTAGTCTACAGATTAGGTCTGCATTTAAACAGATTTAATGCAAAAAGACATTCAGATTGACCATATAGATATCAGAAAGACGAGTTTGCAAATGCTGAAATTGTATTGATTGCTTTTTGCTTCCAGTAGAATTATGGTAGCCTCATTAATACACTTTCAAATAGAACATTTACATCTTTATTTGGAATATATCTCAATATCTTTCTTTTTAAAATATACAGGCCTCGATGATTGAAAGTTCGTAATTGGCGGTGAGAAATGTGTATTTCTGACTCGCAACTCTCGCAAATTTCACGCCTTGCGTAATGATCGTATAAAGTGGGCAGTCCATTGTAAACAATACGTTACGCGATAAGCTGTCCATAGTAAACTGTAGACTTCGCCTCCTTATATAATTTCACGAACCTCGAAATGGGTTTCCATATATCATTGCGTCGCTTCGTAATTTTAATGATTCACTTTATTTCAGTTTGTGTTTGCATATTTCAAAATGTAAAACTACAGTTATAGTATATTGTCTAAATACGTTATATCGTATTATTTTTAAAATGAAATAAATATTGTAAATAATGTTATTCATGTTATTTCGCCAAAGGATGGCTGGCGAGATATGTATTTGAGTTGAATGTGCGATTCGTATGGCGTATGTTTTTATATCATCGTAACATATCTGTGAAACTTGCTAGATTTACTCAGGTTACGCCCATGGAACGCCCATCTTACGCCCTCTCCTTCGCAATGAAACTCTCCTTCGCAATGAATTCTGCTTTTACTGTTCTGGTTATATTTTATTATTCTTTTTATTGAAATCGTACAATAAATATTTTTACGCTCTTTATTTAGATATTTTCACTCATTTGTATTATTACGAAATTGCGTATATGTTTTAAACAATGTTCAATGTGCAATATTTGTTAACCAATCATATTTATTGTTATTTTATTTCTGTTACCATAATACCTTGCAATACATTTATGTACGCATATTTATGAGTACTTCCTTAATATTCTCCAATCACAGCGTATTTTACATTTTACTCTGGTTACATGTATATTTATATAGATATCATATTTTATTCTGTGAGGCAGTTGATGAGATATTTGAAAATGGTTGCTGAGAGGTTTACAGTTGTGGAGAATGAAATCCTTGTATCTGCTTTGGAACCAAACTATGACATGCTTTTTGGACCACAGAGGCGTGACACTAGTTTAAAGACAAGGGATGCAATCTGGGAAGATATTGCTGAAATGGTTAATTTAAATGCCACACATATAAAGACTGTGGCTCAATATCGCAAAAGGGTTGCAGACATTAAAAGGAAAGTTCAAAGAAAGAATAAGAGGAGGAGGCGATTTTTAAAATATGAAAGAATATTTATTAAACTTTTAATGTCTGTAAACCCTAATGTGGACATTGAGCAACAGTCGACTTCAGCATCATCTTCCCAGACTTCTCCCTTGTGTGAAGAACATGTAGATGTCTCTGTTGGCCCAGAAAGTGATGTTTCACAGCAAAATAATTCTGAGGCTGTGGATGAAGGTAATTTTTTTTTCTTTTAATTTATTTAGTTAACATATCATGTTCCTTATAAAAAATTACATCAAGTTTATTTTAATTTAGTGCAAGAAGTTACTACATCACCAGCATTACTTGCTGAAAGCACTGAGGCAGCGTGTGGAAGTGACCAATTTGAAATTCCAGCAATTCAAAATATTGAATTCATCATTACCGGTATATATGTGGATATTTTTATTTTATAATCATTTAGCATGTAAATTTAAACATCAATTTAAAGGGACAATGAACCCATATTCTTTAATTTGTGAATAAGATACAGCATGCAATTAAAATCAACTTTCTAGTTTACTCCTATTATCAAATGTTATACATTCTCTTGCTATCTTTATTCGAAAAGCTATAATGTAGGTTTTTGGCAATCAACCTGGGTTGTTCTTCTTGATTGTTGGATAAGTTCACGCACAAATAAACAACTGCTGACCAAAATAATTGCTGGCTCCTTAGCTTACATGCCTTCTTTTTCAAATCAAGATAGCAAGAATATTATTAAAATTTGATAATCGGAGTAAATTAGATATTTTCTTAAAATTGCATGTTCTATGAGTGTGTTCAGTGTCCCTTTAAGCGTTGTATTTTTTGAATATATATTAATTTTTTTATATGACAAAGTTCCCTATAGACCAATATGTAAATCCCCTGATCTATAACATGTTAAGATATCTCCTTACATCTGCTAAGTTTAACCCCAAAAACCTGCTTCAGATTTGTAAATAATGTTAAAATCACTTGTAATGGATGTTTATTAATTATGCCTCCATAAAAGGGATTTGTTATACATTAATGGATGCACAATATTTTATTTTCACTACTTGTAATATAGAAATTAATATATAAATATGTTTCTAAATAATTTCATTTTCTTTTTTTTTAAGATGATGAAAATGCAATTAGTACAAATGTGGTTGATGCTGCTAATGGAGAAGATTCTCAACCACATGAACAAGGTATGTATTAATTTACACCTTACCATGTTAATTTGTATGTTAATAAAGAATGTCACTTATATGTGTGTGCATTTTTAATTTAAATGTAAAAATAAAATTACATTGTTGTCACAGTTTTTATTTTTAACACATGAACTATCAATTCCTTTTTTCTTTTTTTCTTTATCATAACAATATTTTAAATATGTGCTTAGTGCAATTAAATTTTAATGTAGTTTAATATGATATTTGTTTTATGTCTAACAGGAAAAATGGAAGAGAATAAATGGGATAAAATGTGTGTTTTGATAGAGAATATAAACAACAATCTCACCATTTTAAAAGACTCTATGCTTCACAATTTAAAAAAAAAAAGACTTCACAATCAAAAAGTAAGAAGACTTTTAACCAGAGTGATTGAAAATCAAACAGCGTGCTCTAATGTTCCGAGAAAGAAGGAGGGAGGGAAGGGCATTTTATTCTGGGGTTAAAACACGTGGTGGACCATTTTATCATCCACATTAATATCTTATGTTTGTTTTTTTGTTTGTTATTTAGAAAGTTAATAAAAAGAATGTTTACAATTGGTCTTTTTATTTTTTAGATTTATACACCATACAACACATTACATATTTTCACACATGTATTAAAGGGACGTGTACATTTGATTTATGATTTCAGTGTGGGGTGTTCACAAGTATGAATATATAATTAATGAACATGGATGTATATATCATTATCAAATCATGTTCTTACTTATATTAGTTTATAATACACATGTGTCTGCATATTTGTGTGCACTGTCCCTTTAATATTTTTCAAAAATAAACCTTACAAATATTTTACAAGTTTTTTATCTTCATTTATTTTAAATTACTATGTTTAACTCAAAGAATAATAATATACACATATTAAATTTATTTTCTTTTTCTATATTTTCTTATTGTTTTTTTACTAGCTTGAAGATTACCATCAGAATTCTGATGTCCTTTTCTTTTTCCATCAGAAATTATAACATCAGAATGTATTCCATCAATATCTGAATTACCTAAATTGGTTGATTCGGTTACAAATGAATTTAAATTTTCAGGATTTTCTGAAGAACTAACATTTAAATTTAAAGGAGTATTAGTACAATCATTTTTTGACATAATAAAATCATTGACTGAGCTATTGATTTTAAGGACTCACTAATGTGTTCCAAATGTGTATTACTTTTTTCAACAGAATCATTTAAATTTTTAATAGCATGATTTTGTTTAACTATTTCTTCCTTAAATTTAAGCATTGTGTTATTCATAATCTCAAGTCTGTCGCGTAATAAATCATTATGTTGTATTAATTTATAACTAAATTCACCAACATCCTTATAAAATTCATTGTCCTCAGGATTGTTCTCATTTTCTGATGGTAATGAATTATTTTCATTTTGTAAAAAAATAATTGTATGTTCAGCTTCATTGCTATTGTTGTTTTCCTCCTCCTGTTCTATGTTACTATTTGAAAATGTGGCTTATGATAAATCCAACACTACATTTATTGGTATTTCATTTTGAGATGATATATTGTTGGGTGGTAGTTTACTTTCAATACTTATTTCTTTATTAGTTATATTACATTCTAAATTATCCAACATTTCATTTTCATTAATATTAGATTCATTAAGATCCAATGATGGTGTCTCAAGATTTTCTTGTGAGCTTTCATTTTGTTCTTCTGCCACTAAAAAAAAAATGTTTTTTGGTTTATTTTATATTTATTATTTCACATACATATTTAAAATTACATTATCCAGAAACAAAATAAAAATGACCTGTTCTTACACCAATATTAGTAAGTCCAGGAACTCCAGAAACCATTGCAGCTGGGATTAATTCTCTAATTATTTTTTCAGAATCAGAGTATGTGATTGGTACATATGTTCCACCACCTGTTTTCATTCTTTCAGTTTTTTCTTTTCCCATTTTTGCTTTAACTTTAATTTTTAAATCAGAGTATCTTTTTTTGCATTTGGTCACTGATCTGGGCCTAACACCTACAGCTGATACAGATTTTGAAATTTTTTCCCATATTGAATTCTTTTCAAAATTAGAAGTTTTTGCAGCCATGGATCCAAACAGTTTATCATAATACATTTGCATTTGCTGTGCTAATACCAGATTTTCCTCTTCTGTGAATGCAGGGTTTCTACCAGACTCACTATTTTGTGATGATACTCCAGTTGGTAGAACCTATGAATACATTTTAAATGTCTTTTTATTAAAATAAAATTACCATTAAATGTCATATTTCTTTAAATAAATAAAAGTAAATGTAAAATAACATATACAATAAATATATATAATATGGTGGATTATATGTACTTACCATTGTTAATATTTTCGTAATTTAAATACACTTGTTTTTCTTTTGGAAATGAAAATTGAATTTTAAGTTTACTCCTGAAAGTAGCATAGAGAATTTCACGCCATAAAAAGTGGACTTTTATAATGTCAAATTACGTAACGATTGCAGTTCCGAATATTCACAAACACATTTACGAAGTTTATATTGAAATAGCGAAGGATGATTGCGTATGTTTTCACTGCAAAACTTTATTACAAAATGTGCAATGATCAAAAATGACGTGATCAAAGAGCATCGTAATAAGCAATTATGGAGACTATAAATATTTTGACGTAATTTTCAAAAAAGTGCGCAAAATTCTATTTACGAGGGTAAGTTTACGAAAATTATTTCGAAATATATGATTTTAAATTTAATAAAATATTTAATTTACAATTCTATTTAATATTTATTATTACAGATGGCAGAATATATATATTATACATTATTTCAACATAGAAGATTTCAAAGGAGAAGAAGGAGGTTGATAACACATCATACAAATAGGATAGAAATCTTGAATGAAAATGATGTTGAACAATCTCAAGGATTAATTTCAGAAACAACAACCATGAGGACACACAGGGTATACAGGCCCAGAACATACAGAGAAAGACAATTTTTAAGTGACATGCCTGATGATATTGTATTTCAAAGATTTTGATTTAACAAATCAGTTATAATTACCCTTTATGAATTATTTAAAGATGATTTGTATCCTAGAACAAGGAGAAATAGAGCAATACCAGGAATTGTTAAATTATTGACCACACTTCCTTTTTTGGGAACGGGTTCTTTCCAACATACCACCAGTTCTATTACAGGTGTGTCACAAAGTGCTTTTTCCAGGTTTCTTAACCAGGTAATTAATGTTTTCAAGAAAAATATTGACAGATTTATAAAATTTCCAATGACTGAAAATGAAAAAAATATAATTAAGGAATATTTCTATGAACATTATGGAATACCAAATACTCTAGGATGTATTGACTGCACACACATACACATTTGTGCACCAATTGATCATCCAGAAACATATTTTAACAGAAAGGGGTGGCACTCTCTAAACACTCAAGTTGTATGTGACCACAAATACAAAATTATTTCTCTGTTGTCAGCTTTTCCAGGGAGTGCACATGACTCGTATATTCTAAAGCAATCACTCCTTTATGAAGATATGAATGCAGGAATTTGTGGAAATGGTTTGATACTTGGTAAGTTATGTACTAAGATGTTTAATTGCCTAATACATAAAATTAATTATTTGTAATACTAACCATAAATCATACATCCAACAGGAGATGCAGGATACCCATGTTACAAATGGTTAATCACACCTGTCTCCAAACCAGCAAACAGAAAAGAAATGAAGTTCAATGACGCACACTCAAAAGCAAGATCAGCTATTGAATGTACATTTGGACTTCTTAAGAGTAGGTTCCGTTGTATTGATAAAACTGGAGGAGCATTAAAATATCAACCGACAAAGGCTGCAGACATAATAACTTTGTGTTGTATGCTTCATAATTTAGCCATTGAAAATAATCTAGATATTGATGTGGATTATGATGATGAACATGGAATAATTCAAAATGAATTTTCTTCACAGGACCCTGCTGTAAACACCAGTGTGAGGGAACACATGATTAATAATTATTTTTGATTTAAAACTGTATAATTACATTGCATTGCATTGCTTTACTTATGAATGCAATTGTATTAATTTTCTTTTTATTTCAAAATAAACAGAAGTCAGAAATAATACATGAGTTTTGGACATTTAATATTTATAATATACAAATCTGAATTTCTAAGTTCAAAGTTGATAATACAATTGATCAATAGACACTTTTTAAAAAAATTACGAATACAGAATTACACATACGAAGTGGGTATTTAACATTATGCAAACCAAAAAAAACATTTGCAGCGTATGTCGAATGACGAAAAAACGCCCATTTCAAATATATACACGAAATCAATTTCGAACACTTTCATTCATTCCGATATTATATTCGCACTCTAGTGCGAACATCTTTACATCATATCATTTTAAAAACGAGCTTTCAATCATCGAGGCCACAGAGTCTGAGGCCGGGGAGGAGGAAGCACAGGCTTTTCCTTCACCCAGGCATGAGAGGGGTGCAGCTATCTCGCCACCTAGGGGAGACCTGGAAGATATCCCTGCACTATCCCCCCTGAAGAAGCCCCCGCTGCAGAAGAGATCCCTGCAGCAGCCCCTCGTGCAGCAGCCCACCGTGCACCAGCAGACCGCCATGCATCAGCTCCTCAGGAGAAGATCCCCCTAAACATACCAGAGGTGCAGATCTTGTCAAATTTCTTCGAGGAGATGCGTGCGAAACAGGCGGATTACAGAGTGTACCTGACAGGAGTACTGAATGAAAAAGGACAAAGAGATATTTTGAATACTCTTAAGAATATGTTGCAGGTCCTCAAGGAGGCACAAAAACGCACCATCTGCTCCTGCCCCATCTGCTCCTGGGCCTCCTCCATCTTCTCCTCTGCCTCAATCTCCTCCTCAGCCTGGTGATCCCTTAACCACTCACAGTACTCCTCCCCCTCTTCCCCAAACATCTCCTATGAGAACTCGTCGGAGGGGGCAGTTGCCCCCCCCCCAGAGCCTCAGTCTCGTGGGAAGAGGGGAAGGAAGAGGAAGTCATTTTGTATATATTTTTATTTATTTAATGTGTAAAGGATTCCTCTTGCCTCTAGGATTAAACATAAAATCCTCACTCTGTCATACAAAGCTCTCAACTACACTGCTTCCTCCCGTCCACTTCAATCAGCTCAGGATCACCTCCTCTCCTCCTCTCTTGTTACTTCCTCACATTCCCATTTACAGGACTTCTTCAGACTGGCCCCCATCTTGTGGAACTCCCTGCCTCGCTCCATAAGACTCTCCCCTAGTTTTAACAGTTTCAAGCACTCCCTAAAAACTCTACTATTCAGGGATGCATACAACCAACACTAACCTTTCCTAAGTCCATTGCTTTCCCCTTGAACCCCTTAGAATCTAAGCCCTTGAGCCCAGCTGTTTGCAGATCACCTTCATAAGAGCCGACTACAACAGTGAAACTCTGGGCAGGGCCCTCTACCTATTTAATCCCTACAAAAGCTATCTAGTATACCGACAATGTTTACAGCACTGCAGAATCTGTTGGCGCTCTACAAATACCTTATAATAATAATAATAAAGGATAGGTATGTGATGATGTGGCCTTCTTACACTTGTGGAGCACACTCTGTATTTAATAGGCTTCTATTCTTGAATAACAAGACTGTTATAGAAATACACATTTTACTTCTGTGATTAACCTTGTATCTATGCCTCTGCAAAATGACCCCTTATTTCTGTTCTTTTGACATACCTGCATTTCAGTCAATCAGCGATCACTCCAGGGTAACTATACTGCATGAGCTCAATGTTTTCTATATGAAACACATTAACTAATGCCCTCTAGTGGTCAAAATGCATTCAGATTAAATGCACTCCATCAAGATGGAGGGAGTTGACAATGGCAAAACAAAGGCAAACACAGCCCCATTGGAGCCATCTGACACGGTGACATAGTGCATCACAGTCCTTGGAGGGATTTGACAAGGCAAAACAAAGGCCAACACAGCCCCTTTGGAGCCATCTGACAAGGTGACATAGTGCATCACAGTCCTTGGAGGGAGTAGACAAGGCAAAACAAAGGCCAACACAGCCCCTTTGGAGACATCTCACAAGGTGATATAGTGCATCACAGTCCTTGGAGGGAGTTGACAAGGGCAAACAAAGGCCAACACAGCCTCATTGGAGCCATCTGACAAGGTGACATAGTGCATCACAGTCCTTGGAGGGAGTTGACAAGGCAAAACAAAGGCCAACACAGCCTCTTTAGAGCCATCTGACAAGGTGACATAGTGCATCACAGTCCTTGGAGGGAGTTGACAGGCAAAACAAAGGCCATCACAGCCCCTTTGGAGCCATCTTACAAGGTGACATAGTGCATCACAGTGCTTGGAGGGAGTTGACAAGGCAAAACAAAGTCCAACACAGCCCCTTTGGAGCCATCTGACAAGGTGACATAGTGCATCACAGTCCTTGGAGGGAGTTGACAAGGGCAAACAAAGGCCAACACAGCCTCATTGGAGCCATCTGACAAGGTGACATAGTGCATCACAGTCCTTGGAGGGAGTTGACAAGGCAAAACAAAGGCCAACACAGCCCTTTTGGAGCCATCTGAAAAGGTGACATAGTGCATCACAGTCCTTGAAGGGAGTTGACAAGGGCAAACAAAAGCCAACACAGCCCCATTGGAGCCATCTGACAAGGTGACATAGTGCATCACAGTCCTTGGAGGGAGTTGACAAGGCAAAACAAAGGCCAACATAACCCTTTGTATAAATTTGACTAGGTGAAATAGTGCAACAGGCACAACAAAAACTAGAAAAATTGCCAAATGGCAGCAAATATCTTAAACAATAAAAACCACAACATTTGGATGGAAGATTTATATCTGCTCCCTCGGGCCAGCACAGGATCCTCCACTTACTGGGGGATCAGAATCACCTTTATCGTCCATCGTTCATCATTGTGACTCAGCATGGTTGACGCTAGAAGCTCTAGCAAGGATAGAGCAAACCATGCTGAGTTCTATCGGTTGCTGGGAAGGATGCATGACACAATGTCCCTCCAGCTGGGTCTTCATGTATTACCTCTAGCCGCATTATTCGGGCTAGAGTCATGCGATGAAGCCGCTGCTGGCTAAGCATGGTGTCATGCCCCCTTCCCAGCAACCGATAGGAACTCAGCATGGTTTGCTATATCCTTTCTAGAGCCTCTAGTATCAACCATGCTGAGTCAAAACCTAAACAAAAATAAATATTTAAAATTAATAAGAATTACAGAACATAATAAAAATATTGCAAATAAACATTGTAATAATTTAAATACAATCATTATTATAATAAAATATACTATAGAGAAGAAGAATAAACATTAAATATGCTCTTGATCGATAAACCATTAAGATTTTATTTAAAAAATAAACTATCAATTTGATAAAAAAATAATTTTTGGTTTATGGCACTGTGAAAATGGCGGTGATAACAAATACAAAATATTGGCATATATACATAATATATATATCCAACATCTAGGTAATATCATTTAGATATTAGAAAATCAGGATGTTGATTTCATGAAATTAAAATTGTAAACATTTACATAAATTAAATAAATAAAAGTTTGATAAATACAATTTCCTCTTCTACATCAATTTATGTATAATTAGATCAGTATGATGTCCCTTTAAGAATGTATGTTCTAATGTTGATTTGTAATGATACTTACATCAGTGGCTGGGAAGGAGGACACGATACCCAGGACAATGAAGGTGGGGATTTGGATTAGGGTAATGGTGCCTGGGGAGTTGGTGGCTGTGCAGGTGGGGTAGAAGCAAGGCAGGCCAAACGGGGAGAGTGGCGAGTGGGGGCAAGGAATCTTTTTTTGGAGGGACAGGACAGGAGTAAGAATGGGAAGGGCCGGGAGCGGGTTCAGTTTGAGAAGGGCCGGGAGTGGATTCTGGCTAGGAAGGGGCAGCGGGGGGGCGAGAGGGGCTTCTGGCTGGGGTGGGTGGGTGTTAGGGGCTTCTGGTTGGGAAGGGGCAGGGGGGCGGGAGGAGGGGCTTCTGGCTGGTAAGGGGTGGGTGGGCTTCTGGATGGGAAGGGGCGGGAGGCTGATGCCCAGAAGTTCCATCTGAAATATATAAAACAATTCTATAAATACATATATGATATGAAAATATATTATTATCTTGAAAGAAATCAAGATTCAACATTATTTAAAATCTGGATTCTTGTTCTCATAAAATATTTAGACAAAGTCGCAATAATGACTATGTTTTAAGTTATTGATTGATTTTAATCAAATATAATTAATAAGAAGATTTAATTGATCCTTTAAACTCTGACTGTTCACTGTTATTTTTATTTATACATTACAAATCATATTTTTCAAAGTCAACATTATGTGCTAATCTTTATGATTTTATAATATATTTATCTTTTGGATAATATTTTGGTACGCATGTATGCATTTGAGATTGAAATGCAATAGAGTTCTTTTAGACACATGCCCATGGATTGATTTTTTAAAATACAACAATTGAATAATATGGGAGTGTGTAATATGATAAAATCTAAATGGCCACTCCACCTAGCCTTTGAAACCAGGTAAACACTGATTTACATATATAATATATATTTCTGTGATTGCCTTTGTAATCTTAAATGGAATAATTTGAAGCTTGATGGTTCAATCAATTACTATTCAGAATATATACACAGTAGATACTACTGTTCATATTAAATATTAAGAATATAATTTTATCTTTCTGACATTACATTTTCAGAGTATGTTTTGTGAATCTCTCGTTTACATTAGGATTAAATGTATGTCATCCTAATATTAATAGACACATTCAGAAATGCATGCTTTAGTTTTGATGAATATTAATGTTTGTTTGATCAAAATGGACATTCTACACATAAATCTTTTTAAAATACATTTACATCATACATCATGAAAATCATACATTATCATACATCATGAAATTAAATCAAGGAATTTCAACAAGATTATGTTTTATCTATACTTAGTGGCTTAGAAGTTCAAAACAATGATGACATAATGATATGGTTTGCATTTAGGCACTCAGATGAATAGCAGTGACTGTCTGTACAATCAGAAGATGATTATTGGTGTTTTGCATGTAATATGCATGTGACATCATGATGTCATTAATGAAAAATCATACATATATTTGAAACAAAATAAAAACATATGTTCATGCTGCATAATATAGAAAGTGGGGCAGTAGTGTATTTGAAAAGAATTGAATAATATATTTGAAAGGTACAAAGCTATAGACTGTATTTTTTGTAAATAGTATGATTTAGAAACAATACACGTTATATTAGGGTGACCATATTCCCGCTTTAAAAATGGACACATATGAAAAATACATAGGCCAGGGTTCTTAAACAAAACATTTCTTGAAACAGCCTTGAAAACAGCCCTGACCTATGTATTTTTCATATGTGTCCCTTTTTAAAGTGGCAATATGGTCAACCTACGTTATATACATGTTATAAATATTTTATGTACCATCAGACTCCAAGGGAGCCACTTCCTCCTCCATCGCACATGTTACATCAATCTCTGTAAAACATAATATGTTGTGTACACATTTAAAACAAATATTATAACATATGTTACTGGTGCTCAAGGACACACATCAATGTTGCATTAAAGAGATAGTGAACCAAAGTTAGGAATTACATCATTTTGATGGAGCATGCAAATGAAATAAGATTTATAATTATCAATGAGTAATAATTCAATTTTAGGGTCTGTATTTTGAAAATATTCACAAAAGCAGAGTACATAGAACATTTAAGAGTTCTCATGTGTGTAACGCTTGATGATTGTTGTCTAAATTTATACTAAATATTAACATGTGCTAGCAATGTTCTGAAGCACAAAGGTGTAGATGTCAGGGTTTTTTCCCTCTTTTGTTTGCCATGTGCTGCTGGCAGCCATTTTACTCACCTCTCTTGCTGACTTGGTGCATTGTGGGGGATGCTGCTCATTTCCTGCACTTCCTTTTATGGCCAGACTGGTGTGCATCATCCATGTGAGACAGGATGCAGTCTAAGAATTTTGATGTCATCACTTATGATTTAAAGGGCCTCTGTTCAGTATGCTGTGCCTTTGCATTGTCTCAGACCTGTTTGTGAGAGTTCCTGTGTATTACCTGGCTCCCTGACGTCCTTCCTGGTTCCTGATCCCTGGCTTGTTCCTGACTCTGCTGTTTTCCTTGTTCCTGATTCCGGCTTGTCTGACTATTTGCTTTGGCTCCTGACTCGGCTCGTCTGACTACCAGCTCTGGTTTTGACTCCTGGGTTGTTATTTGGACTTTTTATTATTTTTGCTATTAATAAAGGTGTGATTATTTTTGCACTTCTCATCTCAGTCTGATTCCTGGCACCCTGACATTACGCAAAGGCCATGAATCCTGATGGTGCCAATAATTTACCTTTACCTGCCATCATTTCCAGGATGGATATTACAGGATCACCGCTTGGATCAATTTGCACTAGCCCTGCAAACCCTGCTGACTCGCACTGCACATTTGGACCAAAGTGTTCCGCAAGTTATGGCTGCTTCTGTTTCCGCTGCTGCACCTATGCTTACCAGGAGCATGTCCGGTTCTGCACCTCTACCTCAGCGATATGGAGGCAATCCTCTTCAGTTCAGAGGGTTTTTGAACCAGGTGGGCATTTACTTTGAGATGTTACCTCAGGCTTTTTCCTCTGACAGAGCTAAGGTGGGATTTCTCATCTCATTACTCTCTGACACAGCTCTTGCCTGGGCTAATCCCTTGTGGGAGACTAATAACCTGTGATTTAAAATTACCCTGAATTTGTCGCCTCCTTTCGAAGGGTTCTTGATGTTCCGGCTCGCTCCTCCTCTGCTGCTAAACGACTCATGTCCATTCAGCAAGGTACAAGATCTGTTGCTCAGTATGCTATTGAGTTCCGTACGCTTGCCGCAGAGGTAGGCTGGAACAATGAAGCCCTTGTTGCCCCCTTCTTTCATGGGCTCTCTGATGCGATTAAAGACGAAGTTGCTGCCAGAGATTTACCAGAGGATCTCGAGGCATTGGTGTCTTTTTTGATCCTAATTGACTTCAGACTCAGGGAGAAGCCCTCTTTCAAGGAGCGTTTGCTGAAGCCTCCTGTTCCGTTGTCTCCTATGTGTTCATTCCCACCCATGCCTCCCTTTCCTCCCATGCCTCCAGGTCCAGAGTCACCAGGTACTGCTGAGCCGATGCAGTTGGGATTCACACGTCTCTCCGTGGCGGAGAGGGCCTTAGGAGGAGGGAGGGGCTCAGAATATTAGATGGATGTATTTCTTCTTATCTTACTGGGATAGAGATATGTATCAAATAATATGTATTTCAATAAATAAAATATAAAAAAATAGTATGTAAAGAAATTTATTTAAAAAAAAACAAAAAAAACCCCATCAATATTAGTTTTGGAATTCATCCAAAATTAAAATCTGAAAAAGAAAGAAATAAAAAATTAAAAACATCAATCAATTAGGTTATTTAATGAACACATGACTAACAAAATATTTACGGCTAGATTTAGAGTTTGGCGGTAGCCGTCAAAACCAGCGTTAGAGGCTCCTAACGCTGGTTTTGGGCTACCGCTGGTATTTGGAGTCAGTCAGGAAAGGGTCTAACGCTCACTTTCCAGCCGCGACTTTTCCATACCGCAGATCCCCTTACATCAATTGCGTATCCTATCTTTTCAATGGGATCTTTCTAACGCTGGTATTTAGAGTTGTGGCTGAAGTGAGCATTAGAAATCTAACAACAAAACTCCAGCCGCAGAAAAAAAACAGGAGTTAAGAGCTTTCTGGGCTAACGTCGGTTCATAAAGCTCTTAACTACTGTGCTCTAAAGTACACTAACACCCATAAACTACCTATGTACCCCTAAACCGAGGTCCCCCCAACATCACTGCCACTCTATTAAAATTTTTTAACCCCTAATCTGCCGACCGCACACCGCCGCCACCTACGTTATCCCTATGTACCCCTAATCTGCTGCCCCTAACACCGCCAACCCCTATATTATATTTATTAACCCCTAATCTGCTGCCCCCAACGTCGCCTCCACCTACCTACAATTATTAACCCCTAATCTGCCGACTGTACCTCACCGCCACTATAATAAATGTATTAACCCCTAATCCACCTCACTCCCGCCTCAATAACCCTATAATAAATAAATATTAACCCCTAATCTTCCCTCCCTAACATCGCCGACACCTAACTTCAAGCAATAACCCCTAATCTGCTGACCGTACCTCACCGCTACGCTAATAAATTTATTAACCCCTAAAGCTAAGTCTAACCCTAACACTAACACCCCCCTAAATTAAATATAATTTAAATCTAACGAAATAAATTAACTCTTATTAAATAAATTATTCCTATTTAAAGCTAAATACTTACCTGTAAAATAAACCCTAATATAGCTACAATATAAATTATAATTATATTGTAGCTATTTTAGGATTAATATTTATTTTACAGGCAACTTTGTAATTATTTTAACCAGGTACAATAGCTATTAAATAGTTAATAACTATTTAATAGTTACCTAGTTAAAATAATTTCAAAATTACCTGTAAAATAAATCCTAACCTAAGTTGCAATTAAACCTAACACTATACTATCAATAAATAAATTAAATAAACTACCTACAATGATCTACAATTAAACCTAACACTACACAATCAATAAATTATTTAAATACAATACCTACAAATAAATACAATGAAATAAACTAACTAAAGTACAAAAAATAAAAAAGAACTAAGTTACAAAAAATAAAAAAATATTTACAAACATTAGAAAAATATTACAACAATTTTAAACTAATTACACCTACTCTAAGCCCCCTAATAAAATAACAAAGACCCCCAAAATAAAAAAATGCCCTACCCTATTCTAAAATTAAAAGAGAAAAGCTCTTTTACCTTACCAGCCCTGAAAAGGGCCCTTTGCGGGGCATGCCCCAAAGAATTCAGCTCTTTTGCCTGTAAAAAGAAAACATACAATACCCCCCCCACATTACAACCCACCACCCACATACCCCTAATCTAACGCAAACCCCCCTTAAATAAACCTAACACTAAGCCCCTGAAGATCTCCCTACCTTGTCTTCACCACACCGGGTTCACCAATCGATCCAGAAGAGCCTCAGATGTCTTGATCCAAGCCCAAGCGGGGGGCTGAAGATGTCCATGATCCGACTGAAGTCTTCATCCAAGCGGGAGCTGAAGAGGTCCATGATCGGGCTGAAGTTTTCTATCAAGCGGCATCTTCAATCTTCTTTCTTCCGGATCCATGGTCATCCCGCCGACGCGGAACATCCATCTTCACCGACGACTTCCCGACGAATGATGGTTCCTTTAAGAGACGTCATCCAAGATGGCGTCCCTCGAATTCCGATTGGCTGATAGGATTCAATCAGCAAATCGGAATTAAGGTAGGAAAATTCTGATTGGCTGATGGAATCAGCAAATCAGATTGAAGTTCAATCCGATTGGCTGATCCGATCAGCCAATCAGATTGAGCTCGCATTCTATTGGCGGATCGGAACAGCCAATCGGATTGAACTTGAATCTGATTGGCTGATTCCATCAGCCAATCAGAATTTTCCTACCTTAATTCCGATTGGCTGATAGAATCCTATCAGCCAATCGGAATTCGAGGGACGCCATCTTGGATGACGTCCCTTAAAGGAACCGTCATTCGTCGGGAAGTCGTCGGTGAAGATGGATGTTCCACGTTGGCGGGATGACCATGGATCCGGAAGAAAGAAGATTGAAGATGCCGCTTGATAGAAGACTTCAGCCCGATCATGGACCTCTTCAGCTCCCGCTTGGATGAAGACTTCAGTTGGATCATGGACATCTTCAGCCCCCCGCTTGGGCTTGGATCAAGACATCGGAGGCTCTTCTGGATCGATCGGTGAACCCGGCGTGGTGAAGACAAGGTAGGGAGATCTTCAGGGGCTTAGTGTTAGGTTTATTTAAGGGGGGTTTGGGTTAGATTAGGGGTATGTGGGTGGTGGGTTGTAATGTTGGGGGGGTATTGTATGTTTTCTTTTTACAGGCAAAAGAGCTGAATTCTTTGGGGCATGCCCCGCAAAGGGCCCTTTTCAGGGCTGGTAAGGTAAAAGAGCTTTTCTATTTAAATTTTAGAATAGGGTAGGGCATTTTTTTATTTTGGGGGTCTTTGTTATTTTATTAGGGGGCTTAGAGTAGGTGTAATTAGTTTAAAATTGTTGTAATATTTTTCTAATGTTTGTAAATATTTTTTTATTTTTAGTAACTTAGTTCTTTTTTATTTTTTGTACTTTAGTTAATTTATTTCATTGTATTTATTTGTAGATATTTGTATGTAATTAATTTATTGATAGTGTAGTGTTAGGTTTAATTGTAAATAATTGCAGGTATTTTATTTAATTTATTTATTGATAGTGTAGTGTTAGGTTTAATTGTAACTTAGATTAGGATTTATTTTACAGGTAATTTTGTAATTATTTTAATTAGGTAGCTATTAAATATTTCTTAACTATTTAATAGCTATTGTACCTGGTTAAAATAATTACAAAGTTGCCTGTAAAATAAATATGAATCCTAAAATAGCTACAATATAATTATAATTTATATTGTATCTATATTAGGGTTTATTTTACAGGTAAGTATTTAGCTTTAAATAGGAATAATTTATTTAATAAGAGTTAATTTATTTCATTAGATTTAAATTATATTTAACTTAGGGGGGTGTTAGTGTTAGGGTTAGACTTAGCTTTAGGGGTTAATACATTTATTAGCGTAGCGGTGAGATCCGGTTGGCAGATTAGGGGTTAATTATTGTAGGTAGGTGGAGGCGACGTTGGGGGCGGCAGATTAGGGGTTAATAAATATAATATAGGGGTCGGCGGTGTTAGGAGCAGCAGATTAGGGGTACATAGGGATAACGTAGGTTGCGGCGGTGTACGGAGCGGCAGATTAGGGGTTAATAATAATATGCAGGGGTCAGCAATAGTGGGGGCGGCAGATTAGTGGTTAATAAATATAATATAGGGGTCGGCGGTGTTAGGCGCAGCAGATTAGGGGTACATAGGTATAATGTAGGTTGCGGCGGTGTACGGAGCGGCAGATTAGGGGTTAATAATAATATGCAGGGGTCAGTGATAGCGGGGTCGGCAGATTAGGGGTTAATAAGTGTAAGGTTAGGGGTGTTTAGACTCGGGGTACATGTTAGGGTGTTAGGTGCAGACTTAGGAAGTGTTTCCCCATAGGAAACAATGGGGCTGCGTCAGGAGCTTAAAGCTGCTTTTTTGCAGGTGTTAGGTTTTTTTTCAGCTCAAACAGCCCCATTGTTTCCTATGGGGGAATTGTGCACGAGCACGTTTTTGAAGCTGGCCGCGTCCGTAAGCAACGTTGGTATTGAGAGTTGCAGTGGCAGTAAATATGCTCTATGCTCCCTTTTTTGGAGCTTAACGCAGCCATTCTATGAACTCTAAATACCAGCGGTATTTAAAAGGTGCGGGGGAAAAAAAGCCAGCGTGGGTAACGCACCCCTTTGGCCGCAGAACTCTAAATCTAGCCGTTAGTAAATATAATAATTGTAAATTTATATTCTGTCTATGTTCTAACATGTATTGTTTTTCTTTATATTAAAGACAGGTTCAGAATGGAGATCTATATCTGTCAGTATACGGCCAGGTTATAGGACAATATATTTAATAATTATTCTTTAAAACAAACCCCCAATAAAATGCATATACGAAACAATTAAAATTAATATAAATTCCTAAATTCTTTATATTAGTTAAAGTTATAAACACATTGAATTATATTTATAGAAACCAGATATGAATCAAACTATACAAGCTTAAACTGTTACAATATTCTATACTAAGGTTATATAAATATACCTTTACAAATTACCTTATTCACCATGAATTACATTAAAATACCACAATGAAATACCAGAGTATGGATCACTAACTTTAACAGTGCTTAGTTAAACGATATAACAAGATGCTTTAATGGCCAATTTCTCTGAGCTGAAATAAACTCTTTAGCTACAATTAAGGCAAGTTCTAAACTATATATAGTTGCAAATAATTTAATACAAACCAGAGCGATTTACTTATAATAATATTAATAATAATAAGCCTGCGTTAGAAATACACAACACAAAGGATCTTTATTTAGAAAATAAATTAATTAACAATAATGACTAGTTGAACTACACGGGACTATGAATATTAGTTAAAAATAAAAGGATGCTCTTTAAATTTACTAGCTGTAATCTAACTATAGCCTTTGATTTAAAATATTAAATCTACTTAACAGTTTCTTATACTTTACCCAAATAAATGAATGTTTCTGCTTCCAGGGTTCCTCTGATAAATACAATTTCACCTCATAAATTAAGAGGTAATTTTTGCAAGATGGATAAAAATTAGGCCCAGATTGCTTTATAATAGACTAGATCCCAAGGCAACAGTTTGTCAGTCAAAATTCAGCACAGAGTCCTCTTTTTTTCTCTTGCCTGAGGTTATATCACACCTTTGAGCTGAAAAATTTGATTGGCCTTCTGGGAACATATATTTTAAACAATCAATTCGTTAGTCTGTTAAGCCAGTTTTAATCCCCTAGGGGACAGCAGACAAAGGCAAACCGTTTCATTCAAATATTGCTGCAGTTCAATTATCTAACCTATAAAACATTTGTTTTATTTACTATAATTTTCAGTATTAATAAACTTTGTGATCAGCATATATATCACATTTGATACAATTGAAAATGTATAATTTGAGATCACACACTAGTATTATCAATTCTATGTTAAAATAGAAAATATTTATATAGACTTCCTTTACATCATATGATATGACTTAGGTCACCCCTTGCAGGCAATCCTGTATCAGCATCTTTTAGCCCCATCTGGAAGATAGAAAGAAAAGAATAAATACAATTCAATTGTATGAGGGACATAATTGAATGCAATATTTCATATCTTTTCAAATAATAATATACCTAAATGTCAACTATAAAATGTATCCCTTTATTTGTCTGATTGCTCACAATCTGAGTCCTCTCTAGCACAACGTAGGGGTAATGTATATAAAATAAACTTATTCTAAAATAGAACATGTAAATGTTATGAATTATTTGAACATTATTCCTTGTATGATTCTTAAATAGCATGCATTGTGAAAACTAACCTGGATGTATGGTCTTTGAAAGGCAATTCTATTCAAAATATCAGTTTATCTTCATTATGTGTCCTATTCATCATTTTCAAAATAATGGATTGTGAAATACCATCTAAAAAAAATAAATATGAACCATAAGTGTCTCACATAGGATGCATCCTGCATCCCCAGTCTTGTTCCAGAGAATTGTGCCCACTTGCCTTGTGAACGTGTCTTTGTATGTTTTTCAAAGTCAGCACAGTTGAAAGACAGTGCCACAGACATGATCACATTGGTATTCTTCACTTACAGTCTGGGATTCTTCACTTTCAGTCTGGGATTCTTCACTTTCAGTCTGTAGATGAAGTTATCTCCCGAATAGAAAATAAAGTGTAAAAAAAATCATTAATAAAAATGTGGGACTTGGTACTGCATCCCCCCTAACCATTTCCTAAACTATTTAGATCAATAGCTTATTAAGCGTATGTAGCATATTTTGTGTTATGTTCTATCAATCAAGTGTAAAGATGAGTCATATACATTGTGCAGACTTAACCTCTGATGTATGACTTTAGCAATACTATGTGCTTCAGAGTATCCCTTTCTGACTATCTAAAAATCTAATAATGTCTAAACCAAATAATACATTTAAAATTGTATGCCATATGATGGATCATTGTGCAAAATCCCCCCTCCCCCAAGACATACATTGTGTATACTTACCATCTGATGTTGTCTTTGAAAATCAGGTGGTGAAATCATTACAGGAGCCAATGCCAGAATCATCTGATCTATAAATTACCTATGATTAGTGATGTCACGAACATAAAATTTTCTGTTCGCGAACGGCGAATGCGAACTTCTGCAAAAGAAGAACTGGGCGAACCGCCATAGACTTCAATAGGCAGGCGAATTTTAAAACCCACAGGGACTCTTTCTGGCCACAATAGTGATGGAAAAGTTGTTTCAAGGGGACTAACACCTGGACTGTGGCATGCCGGAGGGGGATCCATGGCAAAACTCCCATGGAAAATTACATAGTTGATGCAGAGTCTGGTTTTAATCCATAAAGGGCATAAATCACCTAACATTCCTAAATTGTTTGGAATAACATGCTTTAAAACATCAGGTATGATGTTGTATTGATCAGGTAGTGTAAGGGTTACGCCCGCTTCACAGTGACAGACCAAACTCCCCGTTTAACGCACCGCAAACAACCGGAAACAGTCCATTTGCACAACCGCAAACTCCCCATTTGCACAAGGTTGGATACCAAGCTAGCCATGTCCCGTTTCTTGTCCTCACTGATGTCATTGAAGGTCTCTTCCTCCACCCAGCCACGTACAACACCAAGGGTCCCCGAAAAGGTGAAAACAAGCCCCCTGGGACGCCTGCTGTGTTTGATCTTCCACCTCTTCAAAGCCACCTTCCTCCTCTGACTCCTCTTCTTCAGACTCCTCTCTCTGCATTGCCTCTCTCTGCATCATTATAACGTGTGTTAAGTAGTACTATTCCTATCAGTTTAATCCCTGTTATGTGCCTTTTTTTTGGTTTGGTTTTTGAAGCCACAGTGCAGTGCAGCCACACTGTAGCAGCGGCCAAAAAAATTGATGTTTTTTTTCCCAGGCAGAAAGTGCCCTAAAACATTGCGGCTTGAACCCTAGTTGGTAGCGGATAAGTCACACAAGTCATCCGGCATTCAGAGATAAAATACAGCAGCGTGTGGACCCTTTTTAGCCCAAGGCAGCTGATCTCATCAGGCCTTTTTTAGTCGAATGTATCGCCCACTGTCAGTCCCTTCGGGATCCATCCCTCATTCATCTTAATAAAGGTGAGGTAATCGAGACTTTTTTGACCTAGACGACTTCTCTTCTCAGTGACAATACCGCCTGCTGCACTGAAGGTCCTTTCTGACAGGACACTTGAAGCAGGGCAGGCCAGAAGTTCTATCGCAAATTGGGATAGCTCAGGCCACAGGTCAAGCCTGCACACCCAGTAGTCAAGGGGTTCATCGCTCCTCAGAGTGTCGAGATCTGCAGTTAAGGTGAGGTAGTCTGCTACCTGTCGGTCGAGTCATTCTCTGAGGGTGGACACCGAAGGGCTGTAGCGATACGTAGGACTTAAAAAGCTTTGCATGTCCTCCATCAACAACACGTCTGTAAAGCGTCCTGTCCTTGCCGGCGTGGTCGTGGGAGGAGGAGGATTACTTTCACCTCTTCCCCTGTTAGATTCCCATTGTGCTGTGACATCACCCTTATACGCTGTGTAAAGCATACTTTTTAATTTATTTTGGAACTGCTGCATCCTTTCCGACTTGCGGTATTTCGGTAACATTTCAGGCACTTTCTGCTTATACCGGGGGTCTAGTAGCGTGGACACCCAGTACAGGTCGTTCTCCTTCAGCCTTTTTACACGAGGGTCCCTCAACAGGCACGACAGCATGAAAGACCCCATTTGCACAAGGTTGGATGCCGAGCTACTCATGTCCCGTTCCTCGTCCTCAGTGATCTCACTGAAGGTATGTTCTTCCCCCAGCCACGTACAACACCACAGGTACCAGATAGGTGACAACGAGCACCCTGGGATGCCTTTTGTGGTTGGTCTTCCTCCTCCTCAAAGCCACATTCCTCCTCTGACTCCTCTTCCTCACAATCCTCTTCCAGCGTTGCCGCAGGTCCAGCAAGCGATGCTGATAAGGCTGTTTCTGGTGGTGATGGTGACCACAACTCTTCCTCTTCCTGCTCATCTACGGCCTGATTCAGCACTCTTCGCAGGGCACGCTCCAGGAAGAAAACAAATGGTATGATGTCGCTGATGGTGCCTTCAGAGCGACTGACTAGGTTTGTCACCTCCTCAAAAGGACGCATGAGCCTACAGGCATTGCGCAAGAGCATCCAATAACGTGGCAGAAAAATTCACAGCTCGACAGAGGCTGTCCTAGCACCCCGGTCATACAAATTGTCATTAACAGTTTTTGCTTGTTGGAGCAGGTGGTCGAACATTAGGAGTGATGAATTCCAACGTGTCGGGCTGTCGCAAATCAGCGCCTCACTGGCATGTTGTTTCGCCGCTGGATATCTGAAAAGTGTGCCATGGCCGTGTAGGAACGCCTGAAATGGCCACACACCTTCCTGGCCTGCTTCAGGACGTCCTGTAAGCCTGGGTACTTATGCACAAAGCATTGTACGATCAGATTACACACATGTGCCATGCACGGCACATGTGTCAACTTGCCCAAATTCAATGCCGCCAACAAATTTCTTCCGTTGTCACAAATCACTTTGCCGATCTCCAGTTGGTGCAGAGTCAGCCACTGATCCACCTGTGCGTTCAGGGTGGACAAGGGTGCTGGTCCGGTGTGACTCTCTGCTTTCAGGCAAGTCAACCCCAAGACGGCGTGACACTGCCCTATCCAGGATGTGGAATAGTACCTGGGGAGCTGGGGGGGTGCTGTTGATGTGGAGCAAGACACAGCAGCAGAAGAGGACTCAGCTGAGGAGGTTATGGAAGGGGATGGAGTAGGAGGAGTAAAGGAGGTCGGAGCAGGCCTGCCTGCAAGTCGTGGCGGTGTCACCAACTCCTCTGCAGAGCCATGCATTCCATGCTTGGCAGCCATCAGCAGGTTTACCCAATGCACAGTGTAGGTGATATACCTGCCCTGACCATGCTTTGCAGACCAGGTATCAGTGGTCAGATGGACCCTTGCCCCAACACTGTGTGCCAAACATGGCATTACTTCCTTTTGCACAATCGAGTACAGGTTGGGGATTGCCTTTTGTGCAAAGAAATTTTGGCCGGGTACCTTCCACTGCGGTGTCCCAATAGCTACAAATTTTTGGAATGCCTCAGACTCCACCAGCTTGTATGGTAAAAGCTGGCGGGCTAAGAGTTCAGACAAGCCAGCTGTCAGATGCCGGGCAAGGGGGTGACTTTGTGACATTGGCTTCTTACGCTCAAACATGTCCTTGACAGACACTTGACTGTGGGCAGAAGAGCAGGAACTGCTCAAGGCGAGAGATGGAGTGGCAGATGGTTGAGAGGGGGCAAGGAGGACAGCAGTGATTGATGTGGCTGAAGATGCTGGACCAGGAGGAGGATGGCGGCTTTGAGTTTGTGTGCTGTTTGTACTCATGAGTTGATCACATAGGCGTTTGTGATGTGCGATCATGTGCCTTCGCAAAGCAGTTGTACCTAGGTGGGTGTTGGACTTCCCACGACTCAGTTTCTTTTGGCACAGGTTGCTAATGGCATCGCTGTTGTCAGAGGCAGACACACAAAAAATGCCACACTGCTGAGCTCTGCAATGACGGCATTCTGGTGGTGGCAACAGCATGCGTTGATTGGCGTGCTGTCTGGCTCACCCCGGGTGCCGATGCATGCTGTCTGACTGTGCCACTAGTTCCTTGCGACGACCTCCCCCTGCTTCCAACTCATCTCCTCCTCCTCTCTGTCTCCCAATCTGAACTTTCCCCCTGTTCTTCTTCTCTTCTAGCGGGCACCCACGTGACCTCCATGGACGCATCGTCATCATCCACCGCTTCACTTGTATCTGACAACTCAGCAAAGGAAGCAGCAGCAGGTACAACATCATCATCATCACACCAAACGTCCATGTGTGTAATGCTGCCTGACTGAGACATATCCCTGTTATCTACATCCTCTGGCAATAATAGTTGCGCATCACTCATTTCTTCCAACTGATGTGTAAATAACTCCTCTGACAGATCAAGTGAAGCGGCTGTGGTGCTAGTGTTGGTGGTGGCGGCAAGCAGGTGAGTGGTAACTTGAGAGGTGCCGAAGCTAAGCTGGAGGAGGATGGTGCGTCAAGGTTCCAAACGGAAGCTGTAGAAGATTGGGTGTCCTGTGTTAGCCAGTCAACTATGTCCTCAGAACTTTTCGAGTTCAGGGTACATGGCCTATGAGTTGCACTGGTGTGACACTGGGCCCTGGCAGGCCCTGAAACGCACACGTGTGAAGGAAACTGACTGCTATTATTTCACAGTCAAATTTCTAGTTTTTTTTTTAATGTACACTACTGTTACACCAGATATGAGTTGCACTGGTGTGACACTGTGCCCTGACAGGCCCTGAAATGCACACGTATGAAGGAAACTGACTGCTATTATTTCACACTCAAAAAAGTGTTGTTTTTTTTAAATGTACACTACTTTCACAGTCAAATTTCTAGTTTTTTTTTTAATGTACACTACTGTTACACCAGATATGAGTTGCACTGATGTGACACTGTGCCCTGGCAGGCCCTGAAACGCACACGCGTGAAGGAAACTGACTGCTATTATTTGTTACACCAGATATGAGTTGCACTGGTGTGACACTGTGCCCTGGCAGGCCCTGAAACGCACACGTGTGAAGGCAACTGACTGCTATTATTTCACAGTCAAATTTCTAGTTTTTTTTTTAATATACACTACTGTTACACCAGATATGAGTTGCACTGGTGTGACACTGTGCCCTGGCAGGCCCTGAAACGCACACGCGCGAAGGAAACTGACTGCTATTATTTCACAGTCAAATTTCTAGTTTTTTTTTTAATGTACACTACTGTTACACCAAATATGAGTTGCACTGGTGTGACACTGTGCCCTGGCAGGCCCTGAAACGCACACGCGCGAAGGAAACTGACTGCTATTATTTCACAGTCAAATTTCTAGTTTTTTTTTTAATGTACACTACTGTTACACCAGATATGAGTTGCACTGGTGTGACACTGTGCCCTGGCAGGCCCTGAAACGCACACGCGTGAAGGAAACTGACTGCTATTATTTCACAGTCAAATTTCTAGTTTTTTTTTAATGTACACTACTGTTACACCAGATATGAGTTGCACTGGTGTGACACTATGCCCTGGCAGGGGCTGAAACGCACACGTGTGAAGGAAACTGACTGCTATAATTACACAGTCAAATTTCTAGTTTTTTATTTAATGTACACTACTGTTACACCAGATATGAGTTGCACTGGTGTGACACTGTGCCCTGGCAGGCCCTGAAACGCACACGCGTGAAGGAAACTGACTGCTATTATTTCACAGTCAAATTTCTAGTTTTTTTTTTAATGTACACTACTGTTACACCAGATATGAGTTGCACTGGTGTGACACTGGGCCCTGGCAGGCCCTGAAACGCACACGTGTGAAGGAAACTGACTGCTATTATTTCACAGTCAAATTTCTAGTATTTTTTTTAATGTACACTACTGTTACACCAGATATAAGTTGCACTGGTGTGACACTGTGCCCTGACAGGCCCTGAAACGCACACGTGTGAAGGAAACTGACTGCTATTATTTCACAGTCAAAAAAGTGTTTTTTTTTTTTAAATGTACACTACTGTTACACCAGATATGAGTTGCACTGGTGTGACACTGTGCCCTGGCAGGCCCTGAAACGCACACGTGTGAAGGCAACTGACTGCTATTATTTCACAGTCAAATTTCTAGGTTTTTTTTTAATGTACACTTCTGTTACACCAGATATGAGTTGCACTGGTGTGACACTGTGCCCTGGCAGGCCCTGAAACGCACACGTATGAAGGAAACTGCTATTATTTCAGAGTCAAAAAAAGTGTTGTTTTTTTTAAATGTACACTACTGTTACACCAGATATGAGTTGCACTGGTGTGACACTGGGCCCTGGCAGGCCCTGAAACGCACACGTGTGAAGGAAACTGACTGCTATTATTTCACAGTCAAATTTCTAGTTTTTTTTTTTAATGTACACTACTGTTACACCAGATATGAGTTGCACTGGTGTGACACTGTGCCCTGACAGGCCCTGAAACGCACACGTGTGAAGGAAACTGACTGCTATTATTTCACAGTCAAAAAAGTGTTGTTTTTTTTAAATGTACACTACTGTTACACCAGATATGAGTTGCACTGGTGTGACACTGTGCCCTGGCAGGCCCTGAAATGCACACGTGTGAAGGCAACTGACTGCTATTATTTCACAGTCAAATTTCTAGTTTTTTTTTTAATGTACACTACTGTTACACCAGATATGAGTTGCACTGGTGTGACAATGTGCCCTGGCAGGCCCTGAAACGCACACGTGTGAAGGAAACTGACTGCTATTATTTCACAGTCAAAAAAGTGTTGGTTTTTTTAAATGTACACTACTGTTACACCAGATTTGAGTTGCACTGGTGTGACACTGTGCCCTGGCAGGCCCTGAAACGCACACGTGTGAAGGAAACTGACTGCTATTATTTCACAGTCAAATTTCTAGTTTTTTTTTAATGTACACTACTGTTACACCAGATATGAGTTGCACTGGTGTGACACTGTGCCCTGACAGGCCCTGAAATGCACACGTATGAAGGAAACTGACTGCTATTATTTCACACTCAAAAAAGTGTTGTTTTTTTTAAATGTACACTACTTTCACAGTCAAATTTCTAGTTTTTTTTTTAATGTACACTACTGTTACACCAGATATGAGTTGCACTGATGTGACACTGTGCCCTGGCAGGCCCTGAAACGCACACGCGTGAAGGAAACTGACTGCTATTATTTGTTACACTAGATATGAGTTGCACTGGTGTGACACTGTGCCCTGGCAGGCCCTGAAACGCACACGTGTGAAGGCAACTGACTGCTATTATTTCACAGTCAAATTTCTAGTTTTTTTTTAATATACACTACTGTTACACCAGATATGAGTTGCACTGGTGTGACACTGTGCCCTGGCAGGCCCTGAAACGCACACGCGTGAAGGAAACTGACTGCTATTATTTCACAGTCAAATTTCTAGTTTTTTTTTTAATGTACACTACTGTTACACCAGATATGAGTTGCACTGGTGTGACAATGTGCCCTGGCAGGCCCTGAAACGCACACGTGTGAAGGAAACTGACTGCTATTATTTCACAGTCAAAAAAGTGTTGTTTTTTTTAAATGTACACTACTGTTACACCAAATATGAGTTGCACTGGTGTGACACTGTGCCCTGGCAGGCCCTGAAACGCACACGTGTGAAGGAAACTGACTGCTATTATTTCACAGTCAAAAAAGTGTTTTTTTTTTTAAATGTACACTACTGTTACACCAGATATGAGTTGCACTGGTGTGACACTGTGCCCTGGCAGGCCCTGAAACACACACGTGTGAAGGAAACTGAGTGCTATTTCACAGTCAAATTTCTAGTTTTTTTTTTAATGTACACTACTGTTACACCAGATATGAGTTGCACTGGTGTGACACTGTGCCCTGGCAGGCCCTGAAACGCACACGTGTGAAGGAAACTGACTGCTATTATTTCACAGTCAAATTTCTAGTTTTTTTTTTTTTTATGTACACTACTGTTACACCAGATATGAGTTGCACTGGTGTGACACTGTGCCCTGGCAGGCCCTGAAACGCACGCGTGTGAAGGAAACTGACTGCTATTATTTCACAGTCAAAAAAGTGTTGTTTTTTTTTAATGTAAACTACTGTTACACCAGATATGAGTTGCACTGGTGTGACACTGTGCCCTGGCAGGCCCTGAAACGCACACATGTGAAGGAAACTGCTATTATTTCACAGTCAAATTTCTATTTTTTTTTTAATGTACACTACTGTTACACCAGATATAAGTTGCACTGGTGTGACACTGTGCCCTGGCAGGCCCTGAAACGCACACGCGTGAAGGAAACTGCTATTATTTCACAGTCAAATTTCTAGTTTTTTTTTTTAATGTACACTACTGTTACACCAGATATGAGTTGCACTGGTGTGACACTGTGCCCTGGCAGGCCCTGAAACGCACACGTGTGAAGGAAACTGACTGCTATTATTTCACAGTCAAATTTCTAGTTTTTTTTTTTAATGTACACTACTGTTACACCAGATATGAGTTGCACTGGTGTGACACTGTGCCCTGGCAGGCCCTGAAACGCACACGTGTGAAGGAAACTGACTGCTATTAGTTCACATTCAAAAAAGTGTTGTTTTTTTTAAATGTACACTACTGTTACACCAAATATGAGTTGCACTGGTGTGACACTGTGCCCTGGCAGGCCCTGAAACGCACACGTGTGAAGGAAACTGACTGCTATTATTTCACAGTCAAATTTCTAGTTTTTTTTTTAATGTACACTACTGTTACACCAGATATGAGTTGCACTGGTGTGACACTGTGCCCTGACAGGCCCTGAAATGCACACGTATGAAGGAAACTGACTGCTATTATTTCACACTCAAAAAAGTGTTGTTTTTTTTAAATGTACACTACTTTCACAGTCAAATTTCTAGTTTTTTTTTTAATGTACACTACTGTTACACCAGATATGAGTTGCACTGATGTGACACTGTGCCCTGGCAGGCCCTGAAACGCACACGCGTGAAGGAAACTGACTGCTATTATTTGTTACACCAGATATGAGTTGCACTGGTGTGACACTGTGCCCTGGCAGGCCCTGAAACGCACACGTGTGAAGGCAACTGACTGCTATTATTTCACAGTCAAATTTCTAGTTTTTTTTTAATATACACTACTGTTACACCAGATATGAGTTGCACTGGTGTGACACTGTGCCCTGGCAGGCCCTGAAACGCACACGTGTGAAGGAAACTGACTGCTATTATTTCACAGTCAAAAAAGTGTTGTTTTTTTTAAATGTACACTACTGTTACACCAAATATGAGTTGCACTGGTGTGACACTGTGCCCTGGCAGGCCCTGAAACGCACACGTGTGAAGGAAACTGACTGCTATTATTTCACAGTCAAAAAAGTGTTTTTTTTTTTAAATGTACACTACTGTTACACCAGATATGAGTTGCACTGGTGTGACACTGTGCCCTGGCAGGCCCTGAAACACACACGTGTGAAGGAAACTGAGTGCTATTTCACAGTCAAATTTCTAGTTTTTTTTTTAATGTACACTACTGTTACACCAGATATGAGTTGCACTGGTGTGACACTGTGCCCTGGCAGGCCCTGAAACGCACACGTGTGAAGGAAACTGACTGCTATTATTTCACAGTCAAATTTCTAGTTTTTTTTTTTTTTATGTACACTACTGTTACACCAGATATGAGTTGCACTGGTGTGACACTGTGCCCTGGCAGGCCCTGAAACGCACGCGTGTGAAGGAAACTGACTGCTATTATTTCACAGTCAAAAAAGTGTTGTTTTTTTTTAATGTAAACTACTGTTACACCAGATATGAGTTGCACTGGTGTGACACTGTGCCCTGGCAGGCCCTGAAACGCACACGTGTGAAGGAAACTGACTGCTATTATTTCACAGTCAAATTTCTATTTTTTTTTTAATGTACACTACTGTTACACCAGATATAAGTTGCACTGGTGTGACACTGTGCCCTGGCAGGCCCTGAAACGCACACGCGTGAAGGAAACTGCTATTATTTCACAGTCAAATTTCTAGTTTTTTTTTTTAATGTACACTACTGTTACACCAGATATGAGTTGCACTGGTGTGACACTGTGCCCTGGCAGGCCCTGAAACGCACACGTGTGAAGGAAACTGACTGCTATTATTTCACAGTCAAATTTCTAGTTTTTTTTTTTAATGTACACTACTGTTACACCAGATATGAGTTGCACTGGTGTGACACTGTGCCCTGGCAGGCCCTGAAACGCACACGTGTGAAGGAAACTGACTGCTATTAGTTCACATTCAAAAAAGTGTTGTTTTTTTTAAATGTACACTACTGTTACACCAGATATGAGTTGCACTGGTGTGACACTGTGCCCTGGCAGGCCCTGAAACGCACACGTGTGAAGGAAACTGACTGCTATTATTTCACAGTCAAATGTCTATTTTTTTTTTAACCCCTTAACGATGCGTGTCGTATAGGGTATGTCGCACACAACCTGGTCTTAAAAGACCAGCGACATACCCTGTACGACTTTAGGGGTTTAAAGCGGCTGGAAGCGATCCTGCTTGCTTCCAGCCGCTTTCCGGTTATTGCAGTGATGCCTCGATATCCAGGCATTCTGCAATAACACCCCTTGGCCATCCGATGCAGAGAGAGCCACTCTGAACAAGCTATGTTCGCCGCAAACTATTCGCCGGCAAACTATTCGCGACATCTCTACCTATGATAAGAAAAATATAAAATTATATTTTGATATAATCATTTGTTGAACAATCCTAACATGTTTGCACAATTCTCTACTTCTAATTTCCCTAAAATTCACACATATTCGCAATGCTCCTATATAACTTCTAGTATTTACCATCTGAAGTTGCGGTGATGATGTTTGCTCTGACATTGAGCCCCTCATCCCGGAATGGCCCCTCTAGAACTGAGTTATCCTCCTAATATTGGAGGAGGGCTCGGGGGGGCCTGGACGGCCTGCAGCATCCCAGCCCGCTAAGCTATGTTATGAGTAACGCTGCAGGCTATAATGATCTTCGCCACCTTCCTAGGGCTGTATTGGACCCGTCCAGGCATCTTAAGTGCATTTTCAGGAGCCCAAACATCCACTCCACTACAGCCCTAGTTCGCTTGTGCACCCGATTGTAGCGCCCCTGGGCCTCGTCTGCGGGGTTAAGCAATGGTGTAATGAGCCAAGACCGGCTCATGTAACCTGAATCACCTATAAATAATGATCATAACAAAATGTCAATTATTGCAAATATAGTAAAAATTATTATATTAAAATACATTTCAATAAGATACAATGCATTTGTGTATACGAAAATCGCATAAACTAGACATTTGCTGAAAAAGAAATACATGGTTAACTCGCATCCTATATCTGCACATTTAAGCTAGGACATGCTACATATGCGTTTTTCGCATAAACTAGACATTTGCATGGTTAAATTGCATCCTTTAGCTGCACATTTAAGCTAGGACCTGCTACATATCTGTTTGGAGATAAAACTAGACATTTGCTGAAAGAGAAATACATGGTTAAATCGTTTTTGAACATTACAGTGGCAATTGTCTAAATTCTGAACCGTGCTGTGCACAAGTACTCACCAACGAGCCACCCATCAGAAAACTGTCTGTCCTCAAACTGCTGCCAGAGTGAGGACTGCCTGAGGATACAGGCATCATGACAAGCCCCGCCGAAATTTCATAATGTAACATATACAGTGCACCTTTGTAATGTTTGTTGATATACGTAATAAATACTTATTAAACGCGATGTTATATTAAAAAACACACATCCACGCTAACATGATTGAAAGTGCATACTTGTGTGTAATGTGGGCATAGACATGGCATAGAATCCATAATTGATCTTTCGTGATTCTGAAAGAGAATCCATTGTTAAACAACCTTCCAATGTAGTTGTATGATGTAAATGTGTTCATTGTTTATATCTGTTTTTTGACTGAATATCAATGCACATCTATGAGTCAATGCCAAAAGGCATGTATGTGCATCCATCAATCATCATCAGGTGAGCCTATCTAGATATGCTGTTCATCCAAGCATATGAGTTGAATAAATGAAATGCTATAACAGACGTAAATGAGACGTGTTTACAGTTGGCTACTGTTTGTGAATAATGAAATCTTAAAAAATATTTTTTCTGTCCGTTTAAATATGATTTAATTTTGGAAACCGATTTCGTTTGGTGATGATAGAATTGATGGTGATTTATAGTTGATGTAATTTCTTAAAACAATTTGATGTTGTAGTTGTATGTTCACACAAGTAGAACCCATAACTCCAGAGGGAAATAGTAATTTCTTGATCTATTTGTCATAGCCGGACCAACGCAATAATTAATGAATTAGAGCCACAATTCTAACGCAGCTATTACGAGTTTTAAAGTCTAAAAATTGTGCGTGTGTTAGGTAAATCTGCAGGTCGCGTGCACGAGTACATATTCCCCATAGAAGTCAATGGAGGAGAGAAATGTCAAGGGAAATAAAACCCAACACTTGTGTTGAGCGTAAAGTGAGTGATGTCATATCCTTCTGTAAAAAAGTAGCTAAATCGTGTTAATTTCATAATAAACTAATGTTTTTTGTAGGTAATGTGCTGTATATTGTTTGTATGTATCGATTTGTGTATATATGTGATAATATTTGTAGTTAGATGTAGCTTGATAAGTGTATGTTCATGTATGTCTATGTAAGTCAATGTAAAATGGGTTGGTGTGCATTTTTTTTCAAACACCCGAGATCTCGTAACTTTGATCCGTTATATTTTGACAAGAAATTTTTAATTTAAAATGAAATATTGTAGAGTGTTTGTATGAGTGTAGGTGTACTTTGTGTAATGTTTTTGTGGTGATTCGTGGATGTTTTTGTTATCGTTATATCATTAACTACTGGGTCTGGGTGAGCGTTAGGTATTTGAGCGTAAATGTGGATATTTGTGGCGCAATGGAAACTTGTAATAACAGTGTTAGGGAAAATGAAGCGTTATGGCCCATAAAGATGATATTTGAGTCATAACGCCAAACTCGTAATCTAGCTGTCAGTCTTTTGAGGTAGATTTATAGATTATATTATTTTAATCTGGTCAGGTGCAAAAGACATTTTAGATACATTTATCCTTTTTATTAGCAAAAATGATTTTAATCTTTCGTTTACGACAAAAACTAATTTAAACTAAATAGAGTTTTTAGACGAATGTAAATAAGTAAGCTTTACTGACTTTTATGAATCGGGTAATCTGTTTTTTTTTTTCTTCAAACGGGATATCAGATTATCTCAAAGTGAAGGAGAAACTGTTACTAACGACTGCATATTAAGGCTGTATCAATACCTCATATGTGTTTGAGGACTATAAATGTAAGCAGGCATTTTTTAAGAGTGTTGTAGTTTTAATAAAATTTGTTTTAAACTTTATTAAAATATTGCGGCTTTTCTTTCTATTTATATCTATACACCAACTCCTGTGAGAGAGCCTTGGGAGTTTCACCATATCCAAAAGAGACCCAATATCCAAGAGGCAGGAGTGACATATTCGGAAGTTTACCATACGACTAATCTGGAAGCCTACCATACAACAAGAGGGGTGATCCTGCACCTACCCAGAAGGCAGCACAAAGCTCAGGAGGTCTAAAAGCTAGAGGACGTTGCCTGATCCCTAAAGTGCACAATAAAAGTGCTCTGCTGCAGTGCAAGTACCTTAGCTCATATGATTGAGGTCCCATCCTTTAAGTAGGAATTTTAGAAGTCTATCCACTCTGGTGAAAAAAACTGTATATATGAAATACTGCCTATAACATCAATTAAAGTACATATATACCAACTTTTGTATCTACTTCTTATTTGAAGTATTTACTGTTCACACTTTACACACATATATATATATATATATATATATATATATACAAAGATTTAATTGCTTTGGGATAGATATATTTCTAGGCTTTAAACAGCATCTAGATTATTACTTTTATATATATATATATTTTTTTTTTTTTCTGACTGTGTAGAAATAGCGCTATATAACTCCCTTTTGTTCTCTTTCTGTGTCATATTTTGTAGAATTTATACTTTCTTTAAAGGGACAGCAGCTAATATTTCTACCCATTATTTAGAAGGGAAACTGTGACCCAGTATATTTAGTATATATATATATATATATAGTTTCAAGTCAAAAAGTATAACTAGAATTAATACCAATGAACTTAATTCAGAACCAGCGTGACCCACTATAAGTTCTTGTGTAATTGAATAGAATAATGAGTACTTAAGGTGCATTGTTCACACAATTAAATATTTGCTGCAAGTACTGAGAAAACTAAACATTCTCTTGTTAGAATCATATCTTAACATGATATCGTTCAGTGCCAGAGAGGGGCCTCTAGCACTCCCGTTATCCTCATAAAGCACAAATAACCCTTAATTTTTATCACTACCATACCATACTGTATGTTGCAGTTTCCAGTTGTAATTTGAGCACTTTAATACTTTTATGGTATTAATCAAATTAATAGTATTTGGCCATTATTGGAGTTCACCTACATTTTATGTAAATTGAACTTAGGACATCCTCAAATGAACTCTTTGCACATAAGTATATATTTTTTCCTGATAACTCTAAAACAAATGCTAATCAATATAATCGACTCTGATGCCTTTGTTTTTTAATTTGGAAATATCTACATTTGCAAGACAATCCTACACACTTAGGGCCAGATTACGAGTGGGGTGCTAAAAGTTACACGTGAGCGAAAAGGGGTTTATAGCGGCTGTTTGTTTGTTTTTGGATAAACCTGTGTTATGTTTGCAATTGTTTGATATCCATGAGAGCAGAGTATTTAGTGTGTTTTTTGAACAAAAGATCAAAAGGTTAAACAATAAAGACAAATTTTCACAACCTTCTTTTATTTACCAAGGGTGCCAATATTAGTGGAGGGCACTGTATATATATATATTTATACATATATATGTGTGTGTGTGTATATATATATATGTATACTCTATATATACAGTTGTGCTCATAAGTTTACTGACAGACCCTTGCATCTTTCATCCAGTGCTGCACTGACAATTCTGAGTCATGGGGAAAGCAAAAGAATTGTCAAAGGATCTGTGGGAAAAGGTAGTTGAACTGTATAAAACAGGAAAGGGATATAAAAAGATATCCAAGGAATTGAGAATGCAAATCAGCAGTGTTCAAAATCTAATAAAGAAGTGGAAAATGAGGGGTTCTGTTGAAACCAAAAAACTAAAATTTCAGCCGCAACTGCCAGGAAAATTGTTCGGGATGCAAAGACAAACCCACAAATAACTTCAGGTGAAATACAGGACATGTGGTGTGGCTGTTTCAAGATGCACAATAAGGAGGCACTTGAAGAAAGATGGGCTGCATGGCCGAGTTGCCAGAAGAAAGCCATTACTACGCAAATGCCACAAGGTATCCTGCTTACAATACGCCAAACAGCACAGAGACAAGCCTCAAACCTTCTGGCACAAAGTCTTTTGGAGAGATGAGACCAAAATTAAGTTTTTTGGCCACAACCATAAATGCTACATTTGGAGAGGAGTCAACAAGTGTAATAATTCCACAAAAATAAAGATGTTACTTTTCTGCTCATTGATTAGCAACTAGGTTGCTAGCAATTAAAAATAGGTGTGTTTCCAATTTCTAGCAGTCTAGAGGCAGACTTAACTCTATACTGCTTGAATGTTGGGAAAATATATTATAGTTCTATGCAAACACATTAACATTGTCTTGTTTCTAATGTTGTCCACACATGAACATATTAGAACAGTAAGAATGAATATGACTCTCAAGATTGCTAGCAAGAGAAAAAATACATTGCGCATAAAAAAATGAAAAATTATAAGATTGTCTGAATTTTGAATTATAAACCTTACCAAGCGTTGGCAAAGGATATGAGTGCAAGTGTTCATGACAGGTAAGATTAATAAGGCAAGTTTGGATGGTACCTTGACAAAGCAGCTGATAGATCTGTGGCAGGTAGTGTGTATCTGGCGTACACGGAAGTATCAGGCAGCAGCTGAGGTGACGTCACCGCCGATCAGCTGGAAGTGAGAGCGGAGCAGCGTCTTCGTGAAGATACTGGATATGCTTAAACAAGATTCTGCTTAGATTCAGAGAGGCTTGACAGAGCAGTATTACCTTCAATACCAAGCAATGAAGGTTATGTGGGTGTGCCTTATAAGGGGGAAGGTGAGTGAAAAGGAGGCTAGGAGGAACAGCTGTTAAAGGAACAGAGTATGTTACAACAAGGCCTATGATGAAAGGTACACCATTCCTACTGTGAAACACGGAGGTGGATCGCTGATGTTTTGGGGATGTGTGAGCTACAAAGGCACAGGAAATGTGTTAAGAATTGATGCAAGATGAATGCAGTATGTTATCAAAAAGAACGCCTCATTTTCCATTTCTTGATTAGAGTTTGAACACTGCTCATTTGCATTCTCAATTCCTTGGATATCTTTTTATATTCCTTTCCTGTTTTATACAGTTCAACTACCTTTTTCCCACAGATCCTTTGACAATTCTTTTTCTTTCCCCATGACTCAGAATCCAGAAATGTCAGTGCAGCAGTGGATGAAAGATGCAAGGGTCTATCAGGAGTCCAGAAACTCATTGACCTTTTATACACACACACTAATTACAAGCAAACAGATCACAAGTGAGGATGGTTACCTTTAATAGCCATTCAAACCCCTTTGTGTCAACTTGTGTGCATGTTATCAGGCCAAAATCACCAGGGTATGTAAACTTTTGATCAGGGTCATTTGGGTAGTTTCTGTTGTCATTATGATTTAAAAAGAGTAAACACAGTTGATTGATAATAAATGGCTTCATCCAAACACTAACTTGTTATATATATATATACATAAACATAAGAAAAAGCGCACTCCAAGGAATCCTTATTTCAGTCACTTTTTAATTGTGAATGTTTTCGGACGCATAACGTCCGTCCTCAGACCAAAAAAGTGTAACATGTTACTTACCCCAGCACCCTTTAAATACAACACACCACCGCAGTGAAACTGGCCGGGCATCCACGCTCTCCCGGGTAGCTCCGCCCCCAACAGGTGACGTCATCTTCCCGGGCAACGTGAGTCCGGTCAGCCAAGATGATAAATAAATAAGTGAACCCTGTGAAACACCATACATAAAGACATTTAAATTGGGCATAGAAATATCAAACAATGAAACATAGCATAATATTGTAGATTGTAATTGCCAGGTAGTTAAATGTGCCGCACCGGGTTGTCATGGCAACCATCATAAGCAAAGCTTGCGGGACATGTGACTGTGGGCAAACCAATCAATAGCAACTAATCGAAAAAGTATGTAATAGCAGAATGTAATAACATGAAAATAGCATAAAACCTTACAAATGTAAAACTATAAGGAAACAGGATTTGTTATTGGAGATTCACATAGACAAACCGATGTGTCAATAACATTGCGGAGCAAATCTTAGAAGAACAGCAAATGTTCAATAACATGTGACCCTCCAACAACCAATCGGAAGAGCTCACAGAACTGGATAACCATGGCAACATCAGCACAACAAAATTGCGATATTGACAACTAAACCTCCTAACTGCTATAATCAAAAAAACGTATTTGCAATAACCAAATAAAGTACTGTAGGTACTAATATGAAAAACTGGATCAGTAGAGGTGTATGCTAAAAAAGTAGGACTGCTAAACAAAAGCATTGAGTTAATTAACACCTGTATTGGATATAGCATTACACATCTAGTGATGCAGAACATTAAATAAGAACAATGTCAGCCTTAATGTGGGCAAAAACATATACAGAAAAAATGCAAAAAAAGTATCTAAAAAATAAATAAATAAATAAAATGTATATAAATAAACAGTGAAAAACTTTGAAAAATATAAAATAAAACTAGTTTTCTAATGCATTGAAATAAATAAACTCTGCTAATACACTTCCAGTAAGGGAGAAAAAACTACTTTAGATAAAAAAACATGAAAATAAGACATATGACTAAATGTTAGAAAATTATGAATGAAACTGGACTCTCATTCTATTTAGATCCTTGGACTCTCTTAGTCCATAAATATCACACTGAAAGGACCATTACACCTTCAGTATTTGAATTAATAAATGATTAGATTTCAGATAAGCCTCATATTCTCATAAGAAAGCCTGCCAGTCCAGCTGGGTGTTCAAACCTTTAGGAACTAAAGTCTGTAAATAGAATGTCCATCTGGCCTCCTTTCGCAGTAGTATTTTATCATGGTCTCCACCCCTAGACAGGGGGGGCACGTGATCAATTATTGTGTATTTTAGGTCCGACACTCTGTGCTGAAATTGCTGGAAATGTCTGGCAACCGGTTGTTCTGCACTTTCTTGTTTAAGTGCCACTCTAATTGCAGAGCGATGGTTTGCCATCCTAGTACGTAAATCATCAACAGTCTTCCCAACATAGTATAAGCCACATGGACAATGGAGTAAGTAGACTATATGTGTAGTTGTACACGTGAGCCTAAATTTGTGTTTAAACGTTTTCCTCTTGTAAGGATGTGTGAATGAGGGGCCAGTGATCAACCCACCACAGGTTGTACAGCCCAGGCATCTGTAGACTCCAGGTTTATTAGTGTCTAACCATGTCCTCTTCTTATATGCTTGTTGGGGGTCAGTCTGGACTGGATCTTGCCCATCTATAGCCCATTCTTGGTGGTGATGAATTCAAAAGCGGTAGCATATTGTCACTGCTAATTATGTCTCAATGCTTTCTGATAGCTGAACCCATTCCATTCTTGTCTCCCGTATAGGTCGTCACAAATTACAAGCAAACAGATCACAAGTGAGGATGGTTACCTTTAATAGCCATTCAAACCCCTTTTTGTCAACTTGTGTGCATGTTATCAGGCCAAAATCACCAGGGTATGTAAACTTTTGATCAAGGTCATTTGGGTAGTTTCTGTTGTCATTATGATTTAAAAAGAGTAAACACAGTTGATTGATAATAAATGGCTTCATCCAAACACTAACTTGTGTTATCATTCATATTCTCTGAAAAATGGCCAAGAAATCATAAATTCTGCCAGGGTATGTAAACTTATGAGCACAACTGTATATATATACAGTACATACACACAACACATAGATAGTCTTGCACTCTGATTAAAAGCACACTGATTTAAAGGTAAATAGAAAAAGAGTTAGTTACAGCATTTGGCCAAATGGTGATAGGCCCAGGACCATGTCAAGGTCTCTTTCTCCATGGGTCACTAACCTACATCCGTACAATGCATGCCTTCTAACAGACACACTGAGATACAAACTAGGTAGGGATTGGCGAATATTTTGCGACATTCGAAAAATGAAACGGATTTTAACACGTTTGTTCATTTAGAATTTAGAATGTTTATACAACATTCTAACATTCATTTAATTTAAATGTATTTCTTAAGCATTCTTTAAATGTAATATTCGAAACAGAAACATTCTTATTGTATCTATTGTCAGTATATTTGCAAGAATCTCAGTAGTGCTCTCCAAATAGTATGTTAATCTATGGCAGGGTTATAACACAATATATTTAATAATTATCCTTTAAAAATAAACCCTCAATCAATATGCATCTACTAGAAACCATAAAATTAATATAAATACCTGAATTCTTTTTATTAGTTAATATCTATGAACACATTGGAATATATTCGTAATACCAGAATATGAAACAATATTATACACGTTTAAAAACTATTAAAATATGCTATGCAAACTTTATAAAATTCTATTCTTAAAATTAGTCTTACTTACAGCAGCCTTTCATTCAATTAACACTATGAGGTTAAAATATAAACCACTAGGCATTCAGACTGGTACAGTTTTAACAATGCTTATTTAAAACAATAGTACAATATACACTTCTATTAAAACATCAGAAATTGTTTATATTATTTGTGCCAATAGCCAAACTCTGAGTTATAACCCTATATTTGCACAGATAAAACAACTTAGCATTAAGGATATATGTTTAGCAATACATAGACTATGAATATGAGCTGAAATATAAACTGTTCTTTAAATTTATTTACGACAGCAATCTTTTAATACATTACCAAGATGAACACCAATCAATATCCAGTATTTCTTAGTAGGAACAATCTCACCTCATATAAAAATAAGTGTAATTGCAATTGATAAGAAAGAATATGGCCCACTTTTCTTATAGTTTGGCTGTCTCCCACGCAACAGTTTCAGTCAGTTTACAAAATCAGCAGTCCATCTCTTTACTCATCCTGCCTTCACTTATATTGTTTAATCATTGGTGAGAAATATGGGCGGCCCTTCGGAACCTGCTCTGTTATTGGCCCTTACGCTTGTCCCTTCTGATTGGTTCACCTTGTGAATGTATGTTGTCAAGTAGATGCATCCTTGCAACAACCAATCATCTCTTGGCTGCAAGTCTTGCATCATAACACCGGGGGCAGCGTGACACACAACACAGCAATACATTTACTCATTTCTAACAGTTATCCCATACAATGATTATTTCTTTGAAATGGTTATTCATTAGATCATAACTTCCTGCATCAATCATTCACAATATCAATCACAGATGGTGTAGCATCACATCCCCTCTCTGATCATTTTGATATGAAACATCATGTGTCTAACATTATATTATATTAAAGCAACTTATACTGCCAATTATTATGAAATCAATGGCATTTAAAATCCTGATATTTCATTCATGCAAATACAGCATGTTTCATATTTCCAACAAATTCTGAATATATAAATTGATGCCCATGACCAATGGTTGTCTACAATAAAAATAGAAATAATTATTAGAAATGATCCAAGCATTCATATGTCTATTTGCAACATTGTCAATGCAGTTATTATTCAATACAGCAACCATTTATTTAATATAATATGTTGTCTGAATATATGTACATGTATATATATATACACACATGTATTAATTTCTATGCAGTATCTTGTATTTATCATCTTTGAAAAATAAAAATAAATACAGAGGTTATTATTCTGACGCAGTTAAACATTTTAGACCGACTAAAATAGTCACCTATTAAGCTTAGCAACTACTCATGTAATATTAGAAAATTAGACAATCTCCCAAATTTCTACATTCAATATATTCTGAGGTATACATTCAAATATGTTTATTTGCTGTATTTTCAGTAAATTTCACAGTTACACTATGACATATGTCTTTGCTGGCCAAGTTTTCATTGCCCCACTTACACAGCAGGGGGTCCATTTGAATTTGAAATGTATATGGTTACTTTCTCACAAAATATCTCACCTAGACCAGACTACCAGGCAATGTTGTGATTTTATGACATATTTGCTGGTAGTAAGACGTATGGTCTCTTGAAATGGCTGTTAAAGTTAAATAAACCAACTGCTCTATTGTCCTCACTTGTGTGTTTAGAATTACTTTGCATACTAAGTGGGGGGAGAACTGAACATGAATGAAGTCAGTTTTTCTGAATCAATGAATTATTTGCTACTGACTAGCCAAATATGTGATTTATATATATATATATTTATTAACCTTACATATACCTTGACACTATTATGTATCAATTTACTTAATTGTCTACTTCTATGTACGTCTATATATGTGTACATATGTATTTATGTGTTTATTTGTGTATATATGTTTGTAAATACATGTATACACAAATAAATACATAAATACATGTGTACACACATATATATATATATACATACACATACATCTTTAGACATGTGTATGTATGTATCTCAATGTTAAAGCCTTTTGCATCTCATATCTTTGAGCCTTTATAACTTTTGTGTGCAATATTTTTGTAAGTAATAATTTTTCATTACCTGGTGTTATTATGAGTGTAACTGTATTGTGTAATGTAATTTGTGATGTGTTTTGTGCAACTTTTATGTTTCACAAAACAGTTAACCTGTCATGAACCAAGCCTCCAGATTAAAAAGAAAAGGTCTGAGAGGCATTCTGCTAAAAAGGGCTGTGTGGGGATTTGAACCTGTGGCTCTGTGGTTACTATTCCTGTTTGTTTGCAAGTCGGTTTGCTTGTGTGTTGAGCCACAGCCAGTTCTAGCAATAGCAAGGAACTTAAAAGATCTGATAAATAACTATTTGCCTTACTTGTTATTACACCTGTGCAACACACAGGTGTTCTCAATTCTGGAATTAATCAGAACCAACCCTGTGCAAAACCTCCCTATTTAAGGATGGCTTTTAGTCTGCATTAGTGTCTTCACATTGGATCTGTTTTGTCAAGTCAGAACCTGTTTCCTGTACTTCTTTGGAGAAAGATTTCACCTTTGCACCTGTTTACAAGGTATTACCAGGAGGAAGCCTTTACCTTTACCTTTAAACCTGTTACCAATCTACAAGTTTGTTTCCTGCTTTATGCAATTCCTGCACTCAGCTATTGCCAGGAGAAAGACTTCACCTTTGCACCTGTTCACAAGCAATTACCAGGCGAAAGACTTTACCTTTAAGCCTGTTACCAGTTCACAAGTTTGTTTCCTGCCTTGTGAAATTCCTGCACTCAGCTATAACCAGGAGAAAGACTTTACCTTTAAACCTGTTACCAGTTCACAAGTTTGTTTCCTGCCTTGTGCAATTCCTGCACTCAGCTAACCAGGAGAAAGACTTTACCTTTAAACCTGTTACCAGTTCACAAGTTGTTTTTTGCCTTGTGCAAATCTTACATTTCAGTTATTACCAGGAGAAAGACTTTCCTTTTTGAATCTGCACCTCTGCTTACTTTGTTTATTTTCACTCCTGTCGTATGTGGTCTTAACATACCTGAGTAGCATATTTAAAGATTCTGCAAGTATTTGCTTAATCAAAGTATTTTGTTGTTTAAATAAATTTGTTATCATTTTCAATCAGTATGGCTTCTACTAATCTTCCTTTAAAGCAACTGTTCCAGACAATGAGGCTCTCACATGATATCCTGAGACAGAACATGACATAACCAGAGCTTTGAAGTTGCAGTAATCATTCTAGCGTAAATAGCGATTGTGCTCAAGCGATCGCGTTTACTTTCAACTCGTAATACGAGTGGAAGCCCTGCCGATAAACCCATTATAGCTCGGGCACAAACATTTGCACTCTAATCTAACCCTTAATTATTTTTCATCATCGCATCAAAGGTAATTTAAAATGTATTAAATATATATTTTTTTTAAACATATGTTCCTGTGCTGAAATAAAATTTTTTTTGTTATATGCCTGTGGAAGTGTGCCCCTGTCCACCAGTAAACAATCCGTCCCTAGGGATTTTACACAAACACACATTGCCTATTAGTTTAAATATAAATTGAAACATCTTCAATCTAAGCTTTTTTCATGCACATTTTTAGGTTCCTTTAATGAAACAAAATAAAATAACAATAAAAATGAGACATCATTATTCAGCTTTGAAAAAATGAGATATAACCACTAGACAGTATACTTCACAGAGGCCATAGAATTCTCCATACGAGGCCTAAGTGTAGGTGAGATATCCCGCCCATTCTCCCCACTGCTAGTCCCTCATTTGTGTCTGAGAGATTGTCAAGACATGGTCACCCTTTATTCTATTCAGCGAGACTGGTTTGCCGTGACAAAACACCCAAATTAATATTTTTATAATATATTTTATATTGACATAAATGGTTTCCAAAGTGTTATTGTAGTAATGATTATTTATCCCTGTTAATGCTTGATGTGCGAGATATTTTTTACATGCACACTTTCTAAAGCACCAACTACTACTAAGTGAAATAATTCACAGTGTATATGAATTTATCAGTCTTGATTGGCTAATGGCTGTCACATGATACAGGAGATCAGCAAATTGAAGTAAATTTTGCAGTTTGTCAGAAAAAGTGCTAATGCTAAGTGCTAATGCCTTTTCATTTTATTATGTACTAGATTATGCAATTCTACTCTAATGGTCCTTTTATGGTAGGAACAAAACAACTGTGAAGAATATAAGTAAAGAGATGCTCAATTAATTTACGAGGCCCCTTGGTAACCTCACAAGTGTCTGAATCTTGGCCCTTTATTTTTAATGGGAATAATGATGGATTGAAATGGGGACCTAAATAACCCTATATCCCAAGCATAGATGTATGCTCCTCTTGATTGAATTCCATCAATTAATTGTGCAAGTTTCTGTTTATCTTAATAATATATAGATAATTTGACAATAATGGTTAGCAGCATTTTTTTATAATAGGGCCAAAGACCCTGCTCTCTTTATGGAATATCAAAATCAATTGATAATGTGGGTGACTGTAAACACATACAAACATCAAATAGAGTGCTCAAGGTACCTTAGTTTGTGTCCATAGATATTTTGTCATTCTTCACGCTAAGCTTACTACCTTCCCTAGTGAAAAAGGATGATCTTCCTGGAGTCATTCTGAAGTAATCAATGGCTCTAGACTAGTTATCAGAAGCCATCCTGAAGTAGCCCACAGGCCGAAATATTTAAATGAGATGACTCTAGAGTCTCCCACTGGCTGTTCATCCCTGTGAAGTAATCAGTTAGATAATCTGCTAATCATTCTGAAGTCATCACCCAGATTTTTTTTACCTTAGCTGATGACTTTACAAGCCTGATAATGTGCAAATGACTAAAGTAGCTTGAGATCATCAAGTAAACCTGTTTTTTTTTTTTTTGGTTGTTCTCTCCAATTATACTTCCAAAATGCATAGAAAGATTGATGTACTATTGGAAACTAAGACTGAGTTGTGTAACTGATGATTGGATTAGTGGCGATTTTATACTTGGGACCAGCAGTGCTCTGCAATTGGTAAGTGGTATTTCTACTGGGTGTTTAACCCTTTTGTTGGGTTTAAACACACGGTAGTGTAGGGTAAATATTCTTAAAATGGATTAGTGATTGTAATTTTTTACTATAAAGGACCTTTTCGCTCTATATATACAATGTATACAGTGCAGTAAAATTATTGTTGCCATCTAATTACCAAAGTAGATGCTTCATAAGGTTGTATCTGAATTTGACAATTCAAAGCTATCTAAATCCATTGTAAAACTTGCTTTTTGTATGTTTTTTTTTCTTCTTCATTTTTTATGATAGCCCTCACTGAGGGTTTTGCATGTTTATGTGCGCTAACTGCTGTGCATGAGCAAAAAGGGGTTTATCGCGGCTCTTTGTATTGAAACAGGTTGAAAGTAAACTCAATCGCTTCAATTGAATGTATCTGGATAGCTCAAATTCAGAACTCCCGGTAACTGTTAAGCAAGACACAAAAGTTCCAGAAAACACACAAAAAATACATTGTACAGTACAGTTACACTATTATTACAAGTAGGAGACAGTGGCACTACATAGTGGAATCACAGGATTAGGGTATAACCATTGTACAGTTACACTATTATTACAAGTAGGAGACAGTGGCACTACATAGTGGAATCACAGGATTAGGGTATAACCATTGTACAGTTACACTATTATTACAAGTAGGAGACAGTGGCACTACTTAGTGGCATCACAGGATTAGGGTATAACTATAGACATTACAAGGGGATAACAATATGTCCTCCTGGTGCTACCCACTCAACATAAATTTAACATATGTAAAAGGGAGTAAGAAAAAGGAACTTTTTTGCCAATTGGAGGTGAGACGTTTTCAGCTCTTTTTAAGGTTTTTTTCTGTTCCCCCTCACTTTATACACCACTTTATTAATAGATTTTAATCTAAACTATTAAACTTACAAGTTTTAGAAATAGTTGCACCCCTGTAGTTCATTTTTCTTACTCCCTTTAGCAGTGCAGTTACACTCCTAAAATCACTGTCTAATAACAATTATTTGAAAAAAAATTGCATAAAAAGTTATAAGGGCTCAAATATATGAGGTCTCAGGTGTTAGAGAAAAAAAAAAGACTGCAAATGGCTTTAACATAGAGATACCTACAAACATATGTCTAAATATATATACAGTATATATATATATATATATATATATGTTTGTGATAGATGTATTATGTATTTATATGTGTATTTATGTATTTACAGACCCATATACACATATAAACAAATACATACATATGTATACATATATAGACACACACATATATATATATATTTGTGATAGATGTATTATGTATTTATATGTGTATTTACAGACACATATACACAAATACATACATATGTATAGTATATATATATATAGACACACATATATATATATATTTATGTTTATATGTTTGTGATAGATGTATTATGTATTTATATGTGTATTTATGTATTTACAGACACATATAAACAAATACATACATATGTATACATATATAGACACACACACACACATATATATATATATATATATATATATATATGTTTGTGATAGATGTATTATGTATTTATATGTGTATTTATGTATTTACAGACACATATAAACAAATACATACATATGTATACATATATAGAAACACACACACACACACACACACGCGTATATATATATGAATTGGAACCATCTGCACTCATATTTATGTAATAGTCATATTTAATAAAGTGTTTAACTATTTATTAAACAATGATCTAATTATTTTTTTTTAGATAGAAGTGAATTGCAAAGTTGTTTTAAATTGTATTCCCTATCTAAATCATGAAAGAGAAAATTGTTTTTTTATGTCCTTTTAAGGTTAAACAGAGAGGGGTAGTGAGTTTCCAATTTTTGGATTAACCTGCAAGGATTGGGAGTGTTTATTCCAGCATTTAGAGACCCTGCTCTGCTAGATTCTACACAGTGATTGTTTGACTATTTCTATATAAACATAACTGACCTCAACAGCGAATGGCTCTGAATGGCAACACAAAAACACTCATGTATTGACAAGCAGAAATTAATTTAACTGACTTGCCTATTCTAATCTTTTAGAAATGATTATCAAGATTTTTTTCTACGAAATTCACCAATAGTATCTAGGTCCTTTTACACATAAATAATTTAAAATGCTATATAATTTATTGTATATAATATTTATTTTATATCTATGTACAAGTTTATAAATTACCTTTCTTTTGAAAGCACTTAAAGCACTTAAAGGGACATGAAACCCCAAATTTTTCTTTCATGATTCAGATAGAGAATACAAATTTAAACAACTTTCAATTTACTTCTATCCCCCAGTCATCCCCCGCATCAAGAAAACAACAGCTGGAGGAAGATCCTTCTCCTATATGGCAGCAAAGACATCGAACTCCCTCCCGCTGCACCTCAGACAATCCACCTCCCTTACTAACTTCAGGAAGGACCTCAAGACCTGGCTCTTCGACTGAATCATCTTCCCTGCCTTAACCCCCCCTCTTTTCCACCTCCCTTAGCGCCTTGAGACCCTCACTGGTGATTAGATTGCGCTTTACAAGTACCCAATAGATAGATACATAGATACTATAATCTAATTTGCTTAATTCTTTAGATATCCTTTGTTGAAGAAATAGCTATGCGCATGGGTGAGCCAATCACACCAGGCATCTATGACTAGCCACCAATCAGCAGCTACTGAGCTAGATATGCGTTTCTACAAAGGATATTAAAAGAATGAAGCAAATTAGATAATAGAAGTAAATTGGAAAGTTGTTTTAAATTGTATTCTCTATCTGAATCATGAAAGAAAGTGAAACAGAATGAAATACTCTACATATGTATATATTTATATTTATTCAGCATTATTGATACCCATCCACTGGGCATACATGTGCAGCAAAATAATGTTGATCTTTAGGGAGCAATGATCTTTACTGTACACTCTAAACCTAAACAATTGAGCATTATAGAACAAGTCTTCTGCTCGGAAATGCAGATTGGCGACACTGCTCTCTGCAACATATTTATTGCACAGTTAAATTCCTTTAATTAATATTTCTCTGCTAGTTCTGGGAAGCACTCCTGTTGGACTTATACCTTAATGTCGCCAATCACTGCCAGAAAGGGGCCTCTTATGCATTGCAGCAGCATTCCATGAATTCTCTGGGAGTACAATTAACTCTTTGCTTGATTCCCCACACACCCTGCACAGTTATCCTAGATGGTTTATTCCATAAAGAAATTAAAGCATGTGTTTTTTTTCTTTTTGCTGTACGCTACAGATTACAAGTGTTGAATGAAATCAGACAGGCTGCACTGTTAGAGGGTTTTCCTGTTTACTTTATGCGCTGCTTTAAGAATACAGTGTATTGTATAGCTAGCTATAAACATTTGATGACTGCTACATAACATCTGCAAAATAGCAGTAAGATGTTCCCTATATACATTTGTGACTAATACGTCAACTTGATTACACTTGCCATGATTCCTATAGCAAAATATACTAAGATTTTAATGATCATTGGTCATTAAAGGGACATGAAACACTATTTTTTTTTCTTTCATGATTCAGATAGATAATACAATTTTAAACAACATTCCAATTTACCTCTATTATCTAATTTGCTTGATTCTTTAGATATCCTTTCTTGAAGAAATAGGAATGCACCTAGGAATCTATGCACAGCCACAAATCAGCAGCTACTGAGCCTTTTTATATATGCTTTTCAACAAAGGACATCAAGAGAATGAAGTAAATTAGATAATAGAAGTAAATCGGAAAGTTGTTTAAAAGTGCACGCTCTATTTAAAAAATCATAAAAGAAAAAAAATTGTGTTTCCTGTCCCTTTAATAATCAGTAAAAAGGAAAGTAAATTGACAATGAATATTAAAGGTTTGAGCAAGTTGCTAAAACAAGGAGATAACAGAGTTTTTTTTAGCTTTGTATGTTCCTAAAAATAATAATTATTTAAGGCTTTTTGAGATAAAATAGTGAACCAGATAACATTTAGGGGTGGATTTATGAATAGACAGTGGACAGATGCGTAACTAGAAACCACAGTGCCCAGGTGCAAGAATCTAAGAAGGGCCCCCCCCCCCCCAAAAAAAAAAGGTGAATTTGATACATATCTTTTTTTTTTAAATTTAATTTAACATTTAAAAAGAAAAAAAATGTGAATCAGATTACATGTCTGCAAAAGGAGGTACCCTGTGCCCACAGTCTGTGATATGGTCTGACCCCCTGTTACTATATATATAGAGACACTGTTTAACCCACCAGTACTGTATATAGTGAGTTAGTGACACAGTCTGTAATCTGCCGGTGAGATAGCTGGCCTGATCCTACCAGCCCCAGTACTTTATAAAGTGACCACAGTAGTCTGTGACATGGTCCAGTCCCCCTGTACTGTATATAGTGGTACTGTATAGTGACACTGTTTACCCCCCCCCATGCTGTAGTAACAAGGTGGAAGCTGGACCCCCACCCTCGGGGGCCCGGTCGCAGTCGCAACCTCTGCAGCCCCTGTAGTTCCGCTTTCAGCATTTAACATTACACAAACATTTCTAGTTAAATGCTTGCGCAATTCCACCCCCTGCTCACTGGCGGACAATCAGCTGCTAGCAGGGGCCATCAATCATCCTAAAAGGTGGCGGAGAAGTCTTACGACCGCTTCTTCTTAACTTCTGTTTCAGGCAGACCTGAAACGATGGGTTTCCATAGCAGCATCCACTGATTAATAAATGGGTCATATCACTGAGAGTTTTCATAGATTTGGAATTTTAGTGGTCTTGCTATGTCTGCCAATCCAATTCATGAGTGAAAATATCTTATTTATCTTGGCGGATTTCTGTTTCTCTTTCTATAGCCATTCCAATCAGTCTGAATTTTTTTTAAAAAATGCTCTAGATCTATATTCCATTTTTCCAGTTGATTAATATTGTTTTGCTTATATATAGATAAACTAAAAAAAATGTACATTAAATGTGTTTTGCTGGATTTGCATTCATCTTCATGACATTGTCAGACATACATACAAACATATACACAGCACAACATAGAACATAATAATGCACAGATTCACTTTGTTTCATACATGTATACTTTTTTTAAGACTGTATAAGTGGGCAGACGGGGAGTGAGGGAGCATGTGATTAAAGGAAAGGGGCAATAAGAGGGGTGGAAGATAGAGCGGGACATAGTTTGCCCTTAGTTTGCAAAAGGGAAAAAGCATTTTCCTACTGTAGTGTTCACATATGTTTGGTTCTGTTACAGGGACAGTGTCTGCTAAGCATATGACAACATTGTTGCTGTGCCAATGCTCAGAATGTCAAATAAAGTGTAACCTTAAAGGGACACTGAACCCACATTTTTTCTTTTGTGATTCAGATAGAGCATGCAAATTTAAGCAACTTTCTAATTTACTCCTATTAGCAAATGTTCTTCATTCTCTTGGTATCTTTATTTGAAAAGCAAGAATGTAAGTTTAAATGCCGGCCCATTTCGGTGAGCAACCTGGGTTGTTCTTGCTGATTGGTGGATAAATTCATCCATCAATAATAAAGTGCTGTCCAAGGTTCTGAACTTTCTTTTTCAAATAAAGATAGCAAGAGAACAAAGAAAAATTGATAATAGGAGTAAATTAGAAAGTTGCTTAAAATTGCATGCTCTATCTGAATCACAAAAGAAAAAAAATTGGGTTCAGTGTCCCTTTAATTTAACCATGTATAGTCATAATACTCCAACCTATCAAATACTGTCAGTTTAGTGCTCACTTTATAAAACCCACTAACTTACACCTAGATTACAAGTTTTGCGTTTGGGTTTTAACGCTGAAAAAAATGGCCATTTTAGTGTAAAAACAGGAACGCAGCCATTACGAGTCTTGTCGGTATAGCTGTACCGCAAGCATTTTAGCCTGTAACGCAACATCAGTCCACGTTTTTGCGTGGGATTTCCATAGCGCTGGTATTACAAGTTGTGCGGTGAGGCTAAAATGCTTGCAATACAGCCTATACCGACACGATCCGTTCCGCAATCTGAGACCAGTAGTTATGAGTCTTACGCAACAAAACTGTTACACAAAGCTCATAACTAAAGTGTTACAAATTACACTAACACCCATAAACTACCTATTAACCCCTAAACCGAGGCCCTCCCGCATCGCAAGCACTATATTAAAGTTATTAACCCCTAATCTGCCGCTCCCGAAATCGCTGCCACTAAATAAATAAAGTTATTAACCTCTAAACCTCTGGCCTCCCACATCACTGCCACTAAATAAACCTATTAACCCCTAAACTGACAGCCCCCCACATTACAAAAATCTAAATTAAACTATTAACCCCTAAACCTAACAACCCCCTAACTTTATATTAAAATTACAAGATCCCTATCTTAAAATAAATAAAAACTTACCTGGGAAATAAAAAAAAAATGGCTTTTCAAATCAGCCAATAGAATTTCAGTAGCTCTCATCCTATCGGCTGATTTAAACAGCCAATATGATTTCAGTAGCTCTCATCCTATTGGCTGATTTGAATTTCGAAAATCAAATCAGCCAATAGGAATGCAAGGGACGCCATTTTGAAAAGGCTCACTTGCATTAAAGATTCAGTATATGGCAGTGACCATATGAAGAGGATGCTCCGTGCCTGATGTCTTCAGGATGGACCCGCTCCGCGGCGCCTGGATGTAGATAGAAGATGCCACTTGGATTAAGATAGAAGATGCCACCTGGATGGATGAAGACCTCGCCGCCTGGATGAAGACTTCGCCACCTGGATGTCCGGACTTCAGAAACTGTAAGTGGATCGTCGGGGGTTAGTGTTAGGTTTTTTTAAACTTTTTTTGGGTGTTTTTTTTTTAGATTAGGGTTTGGGCTTTTCTTAAAACAGCTTAATGCCCTTTTAAGGGCAATGCCCATACAAATACCATTTTCAGGGCAATGGGTAGCTTAGGTTTTTGTTAGAGTTAGGTTTTTTATTTACTGTTGGGGGGTCTTTGTATTTTTTTCAGTGAGAAGAGCTGATTTCTTTAGGGCAATGCCCTACAAAAGGCCCTTTTAAGGGCTATTGGTAGTTTATTGTAGGCTAGGGTTTTTTTTTTATTTTGGGGGCCTTTTTTATTTTTATAGGGCTGTTAGATTAAGTGTAATTGTTTTTATTTTGGATAATTTAGTTTGTTATTTTTTGTAATTTAGTGTTTGTTATTTTTTGTAATTTAGTATTTTTTTAGTTTTTTTTTTTTTTTTTTGTAATTGTAGATTTAATTTTTTTTAGTAGTGTTAGGTTTTTTAAATGTGTAATTTAATTTATTTAATTGATAGTTTAATTTTAGTATAATAGTAATGTTAGTTTAATATATAGTTTAATCTTAGGTTTTTTTAATTTCCCATGAAAGTTTTTATTTATTTTAAGATAGGGATCTTGCAATTTTAATTTAAAGTTAGGGGGTTGTTAGGTTTGGGGTTTAATAGTTTAATTTAGTTTTTTGCGATGTGGGGGGCTGTCGGTTTAGGGGATAATAGGTTTATTTAGTGGCAGTGATGTGGAAGTCAAGAGGTTTAGGGGTTAATAACTTTATTTAATGGCTGCGTTGTCAGGGAGCGGAGGAATAGGGGTTAATAACTTTATTATAGTGTGGGCGATGTTGGTGCGTGGGGGAATAGGGGTTAATAACTTTATTATAGTGGTGGAGATATCAGGAGCGGCAGATTAGGGGTTAATACATTTTACCTGGGTTATCTGGGGTATCTTATGCTGAGTGGCAATTTATACCAGGAGTGCATGTCATGTATTGATGTAGGTCTCTCATCTTTTCTTTTATTCCTTTATTGTGTCTAGAGGATGAACATTTCTTGCAGATTATGGGTATTGCTTTTGTAGAAGGACCGCTGCCGCTGAGGACCACCGCCGCCGCCACAGATGACCACCACCAAGGATCGCCACATCTGGGAAGACCGCTCCGGTCAGGGCCGTTAATAGAGAATCTGGCTCCCAGGGCAAAATTCCAAAATGCACCCCCTCACAGATTCTAAAGTCCCCCTCCTAGATCTTGCATGATGTCACTCTGTCATTTAGAGGTCAGCTCCAAAGCAGCAGTGCACTACTGGGACCTAGCTGAACACACCTGGTGAGCAAATGACAAGAGACAAATGTGTGTTGCGGTCAACCACCAGTTAGCTCCTAGTAGTGCGTCGGTGCTGCTAAGGATATGTACATATGCTTTTCAACAATGGATACCAAGAGAACAAGAATATTAGAATTGTCTTAATTTTTTTTGGTGTAGCCTGAATAATGAAAGCTTAATTTTGACTTTCCTATCCCTTTAAATGTGTCCTTTTTCTACTACAATGTTTTTTTCCAAATATATTGATATTATCTAAAAATATCTTAATATCTTTTACTAATTGCCATTATATTTATACTTTTCTTATAGCTATACATATTTATTTGTTTAATGCATATCAATCCCTTTAAATTCTTATTCAAAATGTATCTACAAAACGTCCAATAGACTTTAAAGTTGAACTTTGCAAAAAAGTCACTAGGTGTATTTGTAACATATTTAGGGGGTCTATTACAATTATTTAGAAAAGTTATAAAATTCACTATTAAAGTCTATGAGATTTTTGCACATAATTAATTTGATAAAGAACTGTAATATCTGTTTATTTTTCAAATATACTATACACACAGGCAGTAATAGACAGAGACATGCACACACAGACAGTAATAGACAGAGACATGCACTCACATGCAGTAATAGACAGAGACATGCACACACAGGCAGTAATAGACAGAGACATGCACACACAGACAGTAAAAGACAGATACATGATGCACCCACAGGCAGTAACAGACAGAGATATGCACACACAGGCAGTAATAGACAGAGACATGCACACACAGACAGTAAAAGACAGGGACATGCACTCACATGCAGTAATAGACAGAGACATGCACAAACAGGCTGTAATAGACAGAGACATGCACACACAGACAGTAAAAGACAGATACATGATGCACACACAGGCAGTAACAGACAGAGATATGCACACACAGACAGTAATAGACAGAGACATGCACTCACATGCAGTAATAGACAGAGACATGCACACACAGGCAGTAATAGACAGAGAAATGCACTGACATGCAGTAATAGACAGAGACATGCACACACAGGCAGCAATAGACAAATACATGCACACACAGGCAGTAACAGACAGCAACATGCACTCACAGACAGTAATAGACAGAGACATGCACTCACAGGCAGTAATAGACAGAGATATGCACACAAAGACAGTAAGTAATAGACAGAGACGTGCACACACAAACAGTAATAGACAGAGACATGCACTCAAAGACAGTAATAGACGGAGACAAGAACTCACAGACAGTAATAGACAGACATTAACACACAGGCAGTAGCAGACATAGACGTGCACACACAGGCAGTAATAGACAGAGACATGCACATACAGACAGTAATAGATAAAGACATTCACACACAGACAGTAATAGACAGGGACATGCACACATAGGCAGTAATAGACAGAGACATGCACACACAGGCCGTAATAGACAGAGACATGCACACACCGGCAGTAATAGACAGAGACATGCACACACAGGCATTAATAGACAGAGACATGCACACACAGATAGTAATAGACAGGGACATGCACACACAGGCAGTAATAGACAGAGACATGCACACACCGGCAGTAATAGACAGAGACATGCACACACAGACAGTAATAGACAGGGACATGCACACACAGGCAGTAATAGACAGAGAAATGCACACACAGACAGTAATAGACAGGGACATGCACACACAAGCAGTAATAGTCAGAGACATGCACACACACAGGCAGTAATAAAGAGAGACATGCGCACACAGGCAGGGATAGATAGGCATACACACACACTCAGGCAGTAATAGGCAGATACACAAACACAGGCAGGGACAGCTAGGCACACACACACACACTCAGGCAGTAATAGCAGAAACAAGCACTCATATGTGAGTTTGTGAAAACTTGCCATTGTTATTATGGAGTAAATGACGCATACACACATCCATCATTATCAAGTATTTGTAAACAATAAGTAAATAAATACACAAAAAAAAAGGCATAATGTCAAAAAGATTTTTTTTTTTATTCAACAGTCCTTAACAGAAAACCTGTTCCTTAGTATGTGGAAACCCAATTTTTATAAAGCACCTTTTTAAATTAGCTCAGTAAAACGAAAAAATATGTACATATCATTATGTAAAGACCATGTATAATTTGTCATATGCATAAAGCATCACCTCTTTAGTGACAGAGATCAGTGAGATAGTCTCCTACTTTCCTCAGGGTGATTCCTCTCCTTTTTACTTTCAGTTTTAGCTCTAAGTAGTTATCTGGTCTTAACATCCCCCCACTGTGATCTTGTTGCTCCATTAGTATGATTGACATCCAATGCAGCCAATTAACATAACAGCTTCCTTTCAAAAATGTATATGCTGTGATCTGTGTATTTTAACCTTTGCTATACCAGTAGTTTATCAAGCAAGCACTGCCACTTTAACACAATTAAAAAAAATATATATTTTTTTTTTAAAGTGCTCCCCATTGCTCCCCAATGCGTCCCGGCCACTGCCCGGTCTGCCCGCCCCTAGAAACGGCCCTGGCTCCAGTCTTCCCAGATTCAACTACATAGTAAAAAAAGGAAACAGCCAATTAACTACATTACTGTTTTCTCATGAGATTGTTCCATAATCTCACAAGACTTCATTGTAAATTTCTTTAAATTGAGGACAAGAACGTGCCTGTGCCTGCACATGCCAAATGTGTGCCTCCTTGTAAATATAGGTTCAACCATCTGGATTGTTTTTTCTTTGCATCTGGATTGGATACTTACATTTGACCTACAATTGGATGTAGCTACTGAGGGAATTTTGAGGTAACATATCTTGTTTTTTTATACAGAGATTTTCATGTGACTATTTTTTAGTCAGTATTTTAACAGATATGATGCATCCCTTTCAAGTGATCCATCCTTTTGGGAACATGCTTCTTTAATTTACATGACATTTTGATGCCCACATGTGTGATTCACTGGTCTTATGCTATTAGTGCAAAAAAATGTGAGTCAGTTTTACTTACTGTGATAGGCAAAGGTATTACAAAGCAATATTATACAAACTCATATAAAGATATGTACTCACTCAATACTAAATGTTACACACTGTATGATTCAACCTCAAAAATATAAAATAATCACCTGATATAAAACTTTATGCATAAACAGTCTATATAGAGTATCACTTTAAAGGTTTTATGTGATCAGTTGTCCAAGTTCCTTCTCAGTTTCCTAATGTGAGCACAGTACTTATCTTTCACAAATACATACATGTGCATTTCATTTCCGTCTATTTCAGAGTGTTTTTTTGCAAGTTGCTTTTTTTCAATGACTGACTTTCACTTTACAACCAGCGTGTTCTTTAGTAACTTGGCAACAACAGTAACTGTGTTTTTTTCACTCTCAGTCTTTCTTTTACTGCTTGGCTGGGCTTTCTCCCTCCTTTTTTATATGGGTAATCTGAGGATAAAGTCTCAGCTCCATCTACAACTATATTTTACGTATTGGTGAAAAGCAGGGCTTAAAAAAAAACAAACAAAGAAATTGCGAGTGTGCATACTTTGAAAAGTGTGTTTCGAAAAATAAATAAATCTATACATCCTTTAAGATCTATAACAACTTTTTCATAGAATGCTTTTGAATATACTGACATTTTTAGAACGTTTGCATGTTTATATTTTTGTGAGGTTACAAATGCAGATGTTGTAAATATTGTGGATTCTTTATGATTCTCTCTTGCATTAACCTATGTGACATTATGCAGCTTGGTTAGATTTGCAATAGGATTTTTTATGAGTATTTTTGTTTGATTCAAATGTTCAATTACACATTTAAAAAAACAATGTTTTGCAATGAAAATGAGTGATTGGCAACCTATAAATCTTACAGTTGATTCTGCAGCACAAGAATTTCTCTGCAGTTGTTCACAGTTACCACATCACTCAATTAAAGGGACAGCTGAGTGTAATTTTCGCTTCAGCAGGTATTTCAAAACGCGTTACAGGCTTTTATATATATATATATATATATATATATATATATATATATATATATATTTATTTTTTTTTTTTTAATTGATGCTCATGTAGTCTTTTTAAACAACTTTTCCAATGCAGGTTTGTGGAGGCTTGTGTCTCTACAAAAGATTTGGGAGTTGTCTCTTTCAACCACTAAGAATTTTCTGGGTTTATTCCTTGTACAAAGATATGATCATTTAAAATCAAATGCTTAGACATAATTTGTCCTTTAGAAAAAAAAATGAATATGCATTAATACAGAACAGCAGTTATTGGACATAATTTGTATATGAAGGGAAGTGTTGTAGATTAGTGGACCACTTAATAAAACCACACATTTATTTCCAAAAATAATGTTTTATAATTTTGTATCCCTATTTAAGGAGAGCTCAAAACTCTTTTTTATATTTACACATGAAAAACATTCAAATTAAATTCTTTTATCAAAATTGCTGATTTCTCTTGTAATCCTTTGTTAAGTTTTAGCTCATTTTCAACAAGCACTTAGTACTAAATGCAACATTGTTGCAAATATTGTGGTCAATCACAGTCTATTGGCTAAGGCCATTTCGGCAATTTTTCTGGCCAGAAAGGTCCCTTTTCATTTCAACCAATCAAAATAACTCCTTTTCTGCTATTTCCCACACCCTTGATCACTTTTTTTGGATCCATTCTGAAGGTTCTCTTTTTACTAAGGGGGCCAAAAGTTCTAAGTGATTGCAGTCCTTTTTTCAAGTGACTTTCAACACCTTTTGAGTCCAGTTTTGACTTTTTAAAATTCAACACCTCAATGGGCTTGATAAAGCCTCAAATGGCATTTTGGACATCTTTACAACAATTCCAACACTTGTTGGAAACAGTCTATTACCTTGCACAGGGACAAAACAATCTGAGATGGCCACAGGAGACGTTTTAGAGAACTATTTCTTTTGCCTCCGTCTGAGGGGTTCAAGGAAGGCGCCCCGCCGATCCTCTGGCATCCACCCTTAGTGAACCCCTCAGGTGGAGGAAAAAGAAATAGTGTAGATGGATGAATTTCATTACTTCTGGCTTTACCCACACCCGCTTGGGTAATGTCTGTTTTACTTGGGTAATCCTAGGATTAACCGAATTCCTTACTTAACCGGTAACATATATATATATATATATATATATATATATACATATATATATATACAGTATTTATATAGGTTCATATACATGCACTACCGTTCATATGCATACACTACTGTTAATAGTTTATTTTTTATCAATTAACAAAATGCAAAGTGAGTGGACAGTAGAAAAATCTAAATGAAATCAACATTTGGTGTGACCACCCTTTGCCTTCAAAACATTAGAGAGGTGCAGCAAAGAAATTTTCATTTTGAATGAAATTTTTGTTCCGAATATTCAAGGAAATTTGTTTCCCTAAATATTCGGTGGCTGCACTATTCAGTGTTCGTTTTGTTTAAAATTAAATAAATACTGAATTCTAGTTAAACATTTGCATACGTTTTAATTAATTTTACTTACCTTAATGTGCTCTGGAGAGCGTGCTTAACACTCCTGGTACTCAGGACCTGAACTAGCTTTAGTGCAGGTCCTGGGAGCCAAGTGCTCTAAGCTTCCTGTTATTATGGCTGTAACTCTGGCAAGAAGAGGATCAGTTTAGGCTCACTCTCCAGAGCACGTTAAGGTTAACCGTTTAAAAAAAATAAAGTGAATGAATGAATGATGACGGTTTTTGTCAGTATTTTTTGTTTTCGTTAATTTTCTGTGCATTCATTTGGATATTCAAATCTACTAAACATCAATTCTTCTAGGTACACTTGCAAAAAATCAGGAATTTTGTAGGCATATAGGGCTAGATTACATGTGGTGTGCTATTGTTAGTGCGGGATGTAATAAGCCATATTGTGACCTTGCTAACTAGCATGCATATAGAGATAAGATAAATAGATAAGCACCACAGGTGGATACCCTTATGCTTTATACGTGAGGCCTCCTAGCTGGCCTCAAATGGACTGTCAGATAGTGGAGAATAAGTATAAAGCACCTAAAAAGGCTGGGTAATAACTGGCCCAATGTACTGACCAGACTTCAGTATAGTATAAAAGCCCTTAATACATTAAAATGACATAAAAAAGCCCGTAATAGGGGATTATATGTTAAAATCTTGATTTATTACAAATAATAATGACATAAAAATAGATATAAGACCAAAATAAAATACAATAATAATGAGATATATAAAATCTGGATATAGTAAGTCTCCTAAAATGTTCAATGAATGTCCAAAAAACTGTCCTATGGGTAAAATCCAGAAAATATTTTGAAAGTCACACAGTCACAAGCGGTTGTCCTCCAAATGTTGAAAATGGCAAAACTGAAGTGATGCAAACGATGAGAAAATCAAAACTGAAGTGATGAAAAAATCAAATGTAAAAGGTATGTGAAAAAATATGTATTTTATTTTGGTCTTATATCTATTTTTATGTCATTATTATTTGTAATAAATCAAGATTTTAACATATAATCCCCTATTATGGGCTTTTTTATGTCATTTTAATGTATTAAGGGCTTTTATACTATACTGAAGTCTGGTCAGTACGTTGGGACAGTTATTACCCAGCCTTTTTAGGTGCTTTATACTTATTCTCCACTATCTGACAGTCCATTTGAGGCCAGCTAGGAGGCCTCACGTATAAAGCATAAGGGTATCCACCTGTGGCGCTTATCTATTTGTCTTATCTCTAAATATAATTTTATTCTAATGAAATAAATTAAATCTTATTAAAAAAATTAATCCTATTTAAAGCTAAATACTGTCATGTTATGCTTATTCTGCCCTTTATGCTTTATTCATAAGTGCCATATCTGTTCCTTTAAATCAAATTACCAATTTCGTCTCTGCTATAAAAGCCTCCTCCCATATCCTTACCTTGCTTGATATTGATTCACATTCCCCTAATGTGCTTCAGCCTGCTCTAAGTTTGGAGATCCTTGCTCCTAAGCATCTAAATCTCTGCCTGCTGCAGATTTCCACTTGCCTACAGCTGACTCCGCTTCTACTACGCCCATCTAGACCAAACAGCTGTTCCTCTCCTCCAGCTTCTGCTAGCGGTGACGTCACACGCCAACTTCAGCTAGCGCTGCCGCTCTGAACTGCCATCCAGGTTGCACCTAACTAACCGCTCTCTCTGACTGCTCCTAATGTCCTCTTTTCAGGTACCTTTACCTAATATCCGAATCAAGCTTGTCTCAGTCTGTTACTTAGTATTTTATTTCCTTGCAATTATCACTGAATTCAGTTAACTTGCTTGTCTCAGTCTTTGTTCTGTGTTACCATACATTGGTATATAGACAAGGATTTCTTGCTGCATGTATTTCCTTGTTACAACTAACAGCTATAGAAACTCCTTGCTCTTGTATTACCTCCTAGTAATTGCTGTGATTAAACCTGGGTTAAAACATTACTTTCTTAAAGTAATTATTGTTACTATCCGGTTTAATCCTTGCTACACAAACACATTATCTAACTCAGCAGTTGTGGTTCAACAATTCTATTACTTATCTTTACAGAGAAAAAATCTTTTGTCACAAATACTTACCTGTAAAATAAACCGTAATATAGCTACAATATAACTAATAATTACATTGTAGCTATTTTAGGATTTATATTTATTTTACAGGCAACTTTGTATTTATTTTAACCAGGTACAATAGCTATTAAATAGTTATTTACTATTTAATAACTACCTAGTTAAAATAATTACAAAATGACCTGTAAAATAAATCCTAACCTAAGTTACAATTAAACCTAACACTACACTATCAATAAATTAATTAACTAAACTACCTACAATTACCTACAATTAAATCAACTAAACTAAATTACAAAAAAACAAACACTAAATTACAAAAAATAAAAAAAGATTACAAGAATTTTAAACTAATTACACCTACTCTAAGCCCCTAAAAAAATAACAAAGCCCACCAAAATAAAAAAATGCCCTATCCTAATCTAAAATAAAAAGTTAACAGCTCTATTACCTTACCAGCCCTTAAAAGGGCTTTTTGCGGGGCATGCCCCAAAGAAATCAGCTCTTTTGCCTGTAAAAAAACATACAATACCCCCCAACATTACAACCCACCACCCACATATCCCTAATCTAACCCACCCAAATCCCCCTTAAAAAACCTAACACTAAGCCCCTGAAAATCTTCCTACCTTGTCTTCACCCAGCCGGGTACCATCCGATCCGTCCAGAAGAGGGTCCGAAGTCTTCATCCTATCCGGCCAGAAGAGGTCCTCCAGAGGGTCGGAAGTCTTCATCCAGGCGGCATCTTGTATCTTCTTCCATCCAGAGCGGAGCGGGTCCATCTTGAAGCAGCCAGCGCGTATCCATCCTCTTCTAACGACCATATAAAGTGTATATAAGACACCGGTGTCATTATTTTATCTGTATTATTTATCAGTTGATATTGATTTTATCACATTTTGAGCCCTCTTTTTTTCTGAATCATTACGAACTTGTCCAGTTTTTATTGAATTTTTATTAAATCGATATTATTAAAATATTATTATTAACACCGCTTAGTTGATTATTTTATAATAGTTAGCTAACAGTCTTAGGCAATAAACGATTTGATTGAAATCCCTGTATTTATGCCCAGCACTTAATATTAGATTTATTATTATAATCACTGCAGTCAGCCTTGAGCGCCCCTAACAAACACACTCCACATTTCTTCACCCGTAGTTTGCACCTGTGAGAGGTACGAACAGTTAGTTGGCCAGCACTGCCACATCTAAGTTTAGGGTACACTCACCTTTTCACATTTAAGTCTAACCCTAACACCCCCCTAATTTAAATATAATTTTATTCTAACAAAATAAATTAAATCTTATTAAAAAAATTAATCCTATTTAAAGCTAAATACTTACCTGTAAAATAAACCCTAATATAGCTACAATATAACTAATAATTACATTTATCAAGATCTTGATAAAGGCTTTTCATAGCTGAAACGCGTAGACGTTCAAACTACACAGCTCCTGTAACAAGGATCATCCACTGTTCATCTCCCATGACCAAAACAGTTTTGTGCCGTAAACAGTGTACAAACTGAATCGGTAGGAGAGCATACTTATAATAACCGGAACATTCACTCCCATAACCCACTCCCATAACCCTTTCTTTCAAGGTGCTCACATTGGCACAAATTGAAGCGGTAGGAGTACAAAGCAGAAGGTATTAACAGCCTTCAGAATTTGAATCAGTGCGCACACTTCCAACGTTCCTGATTGGATCAGAATCAGTGACGGCTCAGATAGAACAAGCAAACAAGTTGGGCAAAAGACGCCGAAGATATAAAGTGAGTAACAACAGGCTGGAAAGCCGAAGAAAAGTGAGTACAAACCACAAACGAATAACAGTGACTTTGAAGTATACACGATATCAAAATTAAAATTACAAGACCATTATAAGGCCTAGATTTGGAGTTCGGCGGTAGCCGTCAAAACCAGCGTTAGAGGCTCCTAACGCTGGTTTTGGCCGCCCGCTGGTATTTGGAGTCAGTGATTAAAGGGTCTAACGCTCACTTTTCAGCCGCGACTTTTCCATACCGCAGATCCCCCTACGCCATTTGCGTATCCTATCTTTTCAATGGGATCTTTCTAACGCTGGTATTTAGAGTCGTTTCTGAAGTGAGCGTTAGAGCTCTAACGACAAAATTCCAGCCGCCTGAAAAAAGCAGGAGTTAAGAGCTTTCTGGCTAACGCCGGTTCATAAAGCTCTTAACTACTGTACCCTAAAGTACACTAACACCCATAAACTACCTATGTACCCCTAAACCGAGCTCCCCCCACATTGCCGCCACTCGATTTAAATTTTTAACCCCTAATCTGCCGACCGCCACCTACGTTATACTTATGTACCCCTAATCTGCTGCCCCTAACCCCGCCGACCCCTGTATTACATTTATTAACCCCTAACCTGCCCCCCACAACGTCGCCGCCAGCTACTTAAAATAATTAACCCCTAATCTTCCGACCGCAAAGCGCCGCCACCTACGTTATCCTTATGTACCCCTAATCTGCTACCCCTAACACCGCCGACCCCTATATTATATTTATTAACCCCTAATCTGCCCCCCTCAACGTCGCCGACACCTGCCTACACTTATTAACCCCTAATCTGCCGAGCGGACCTGAGCGCTACTATAATAAAGTTATTAACCCCTAACCCGCCTCACTAACCCTATCATAAATAGTATTAACCCCTAATCTGCCCTCCCTAACATCGCCGACACCTACCTTCAATTATTAACCCCTAATCTGCCGAGCGGACCTCACCGCTACTATAATAAATGTATTAACCCCTAAAGCTAAGTCTAACACTAACACCCCCCCCTAAATTAAATATAATTTTAATCTAACGAAATAAATTAACTCTTATTAAATAACTTATTCCTATTTAAAGCTAAATACTTACCTGTAAAATAAATCCTAATATAGCTACAATATAAATTATAATTATATTATAGCTATTTTAGGATTAATATTTATTTTACAGGCAACTTTGTAATTATTTTAACCAGGTACAATAGCTATTAAATAGTTAAGAACTATTTAATAGCTACCTAGTTAAAATAATAACAAATTTACCTGTAAAATAAATCCTAACCTAAGATATAATTAAACCTAACACTACCCTATCAATAAATTAATTAAATAAAATACCTACAATTACCTACAATTAACCTAACACTACACTATCAATAAATTAATTAAACACAATTGCTACAAATAAATACAATTAAATAAACTAGCTAAAGTACAAAAAATAAAAAAGAACTAAGTTACAAAAAATAATAAAATATTTACAAACATAAGAAAAATATTACAACAATTTTAAACTAATTACACCTACTCTAAGCCCCCTAATAAAATAACAAAGCCCCCCAAAATAAAAAATTCCCTACCCTATTCTAAATTAAAAAAGTTACAAGCTCTTTTACCTTACCAGCCCTGAACAGGGCCCTTTGCGGGGCATGCCCCAAGGATTTCAGCTCTTTTGCCTGTAAAAAAAAACATACCATACCCCCCCCAACATTACAACCCACCACCCACATACCCCTAATCTAACCCAAACCCCCCTTAAATAAACCTAACACTAAGCCCCTGAAGATCTTCCTACCTTGTCTTCACCATACCAGGTTCACCGATCCGTCCTGGCTCCAACATCTTCATCCAACCCAAGCGGGGGTTGGCGATCCATCATCCGGTGCTGAAGAGGTCCAGAAGAGGCTCCAAAGTCTTCCTCCTATCCGGCAAGAAGAGGACATCCGGACCGGCAAACATCTTCTCCAAGCGGCATCTTCAATCTTCTTCCATCCGGTGCGGAGCGGGTCCATCTTGAAGCAGGCGACGCGGATCCATCCTCTTCTTCCGTTGTCTCCCGACGAATGACGGTTCCTTTAAGGGACGTCATCCAAGATGACGTCCCTCGAATTCCGATTGGCTGATAGGATTCTATCAGCCAATCGGAATTAAGGTAGGAATTTTCTGATTGGCTGATGGAATCAGCCAATCAGAATCAAGTTCAATCCGATTGGCTGATCCAATCAGCCAATCAGATTGAGCTCGCATTCTATTGGCTGATCGGAAAAGCCAATAGAATGCGAGCTCAATCTGATTGGCTGATTGGATCAGCCAATCGGATTGAACTTGATTCTGATTGGCTGATTCCATCAGCCAATCAGAAAATTCCTACCTTAATTCCGATTGGCTGATAGAATCCTATCAGCCAATCGGAATTCGAGGGACGCCATCTTGGATGACGTCCCTTAAAGGAACCGTCATTCGTCGGGAGACAACGGAAGAAGAGGATGGATCCGCGTCGCCTGCTTCAAGATGGACCCGCTCCGCACCGGATGGAAGAAGATTGAAGATGCCGCTTGGAGAAGATGTTTGCCGGTCCGGATGTCCTCTTCTTGCCGGATAGGAGGAAGACTTTGGAGCCTCTTCTGGACCTCTTCAGCACCGGATGATGGATCGCCAACCCCCGCTTGGGTTGGATGAAGATGTTGGAGCCAGGACGGATCGGTGAACCTGGTATGGTGAAGACAAGGTAGGAAGATCTTCAGGGGCTTAGTGTTAGGTTTCTTTAAGGGGGGTTTGGGTTAGATTAGGGGTATGTGGGTGGTGGGTTGTAATGTTGGGGGGGGTATGGTATGTTTTTTTTTACAGGCAAAAGAGCTGAATTATTTGGGGCATGCCCCGCAAAGGGCCCTGTTCAGGGCTGGTAAGGTAAAAGAGCTTGTAACTTTTTTAATTTAGAATAGGGTAGGGAATTTTTTATTTTGGGGGTCTTTGTTATTTTATTAGGGGGCTTAGAGTAGGTGTAATTAGTTTAAAATTGTTGTAATATTTTTCTTATGTTTGTAAATATTTTATTATTTTTTGTAACTTAGTTCTTTTTTATTTTTTGTACTTTAGCTAGTTTATTTAATTGTATTTTTTTTTAGCAATTGTGTTTAATTAATTTATTGATAGTGTAGTGTTAGGTTAATTGTAGGTAATTGTAGGTAGTTTATTTAATTAATTTATTGATAGGGTAGTGTTAGGTTTAATTATATCTTAGGTTAGGATTTATTTTACAGGTAAATTTGTTATTATTTTAACTAGGTAACTATTAAATAGTTCTTAACTATTTAATAGCTATTGTACCTGGTTAAAATAATTAAAAAGTTGCCTGTAAAATAAATATTAATCCTAAAATAGCTATAATATAATTATAATTTATATTGTAGCTATATTAGGATTTATTTTACAGGTAAGTATTTAGCTTTAAATAGGAATAAGTTATTTAATAAGAGTTAATTTATTTCGTTAGATGTAAATTATATTTAACTTAGGGGGGTGTTAGTATTAGGGTTAGACTTAGCTTTAGGGGTTAATACATTTATTAGAGTAGCGGTGAGCTCCGGTCGGCAGATTAGGGGTTAATAATTGAAGGTAGGTGTCGGCGATGTTAGGGAGGGCAGATTAGGGGTTAATACTATTTATGATAGGGTTAGTGAGGCGGATTAGGGGTTAATAACTTTATTATAGTAGCGCTCAGGTCCGCTCGGCAGATTAGGGGTTAATAAGTGTAGGCAGGTGTCGGCGACGTTGAGGGGGGCAGATTAGGGGTTAATAAATAATAATATAGGGGTCGGCGATGTTAAGGCAGCAGATTAGGGGTACATAGGGATAACGTAGGTTGCGGCGGTTTACGGAGCGGCAGATTAGGGGTTAAAAAAAATATGCAGGGGTCAGCGATAGCGGGGACGGCAGATTAGGGGTTAATAAGTGTAAGGTTAGGGGTGTTTAGACTCGGGGTACATGTTAGAGTGTTAGGTGCAGACGTAGTAAGTGTTTCCCCATAGGAAACAATGGGGCTGCGTTAGGAGCTGAACGCTGCTTTTTTGCAGGTGTTAGGTTTTTTTTCAGCTCAAACAGCCCCATTGTTTCCTATGGGAGAATCGTGCACGAGCACGTTTTTGAGGCCGGCCGCATCCGTAAGCAACTCTGGTATCGAGAGTTGCATTTGCGGTAAAAATGCTCTACGCTCCTTTTTTGGAGCCTAACGCAGCATTTGTTTAAACTCTCGATACCAGAGTTAAATTTATGGTGCGGCCAGAAAAAAGCCTGCGGAGCGTTAACAGCCCTTTTACCGCCGAACTCCAAATCTAGGCCTAAGTGAATACAACCAACGTACATCCAAGTAACATACAGATCGCATATGACTCTAAAATATTCATGAAAACATGGGATCTAACTTTGCATTTGAATTTAAATTTGGAGAACCCAGCTACTCTGTGGAACAGCACAGACTTGAGACTGTTTTGAGATATAATCTCCGTTTATAGCTTTATACATTGTATCATTAACAATCTTATACGCAATCGCTAGAAAGTTTGTATAGCCTTTACATTGTTTTTTGAGGCAGCTACATTTCATATAAAGTGTATATAAGACACCGGTGTCATTATTTTATCTGTATTATTTATCAGTTGATATTGATTTTATCACATTTTGAGCCCTGTCTTTTTTTCTGAATCATTACGAACTTGTCCAGTTTTTATTGAATTTTTATTAAATCGATATTATTAAAATATTATTATTAACACCGCTTAGTTGATTATTTTATAATAGTTAGCTAACAGTCTTAGGCAATAAACGATTTGATTGAAATCCCTGTATTTATGCCCAGCACTTAATATTAGATTTATTATTATAATCACTGCAGTGAGCCTTGAGCGCCGCTAACAAACACACTCCACATTAGGGTTAGACTTAGCTTTAGGGGTTAATACATTTATTAGAGTAGCGGCGAGGTCCGGTCGGCAGATTAAGGGTTAATACTTGAAGTTAGGTGTCGCAGATGTTAGGGAGGGCAGATTAGGGGTTAATAAAATTTATTATAGGGTTTGCGAGGCGGGAGTGAGGTGGTTTAGGGGTTAATACATTTATTATAGTGGCGGTGAGGTCCGGTCGGCAGATTAGGGGTTAATAAGTGTAGGTAAGGTAGCGGCGACGTTGTGGGGGGCAGATTAGGGATTAATAAATATTATGCAAGTGTCAGCGATGTTAGAGGCAGCAGATTAGGGGTTAATAAGTGTAAGGTTAGGGGTGTTTAGACTCGGGGTACATGTTAGAGTGTTAGGTGCAGACGTAGGAAGTGTTTTCCCATAGGAAACAATGGGGCTGCGTTAGGAGCTGAACGCTGCTTTTTTGCAGGTGTTAGGTTTTTTTTCAGCTCAAACAGCCCCATTGTTTCCTATGGGAGAATCGTGCACGAGCACGTTTTTGAGGCCGGCCGCGTCCGTAAGCAACTCTGGTATCGAGAGTTGCATTTGCGGTAAAAATGCTCTACGCTCCTTTTTTGGAGCCTAACGCAGCATTTGTTTAAACTCTCGATACCAGAGTTAAATTTATGGTGCGGCCAGAAAAAAGCCCGCGGAGCGTTAACAGCCCTTTTACCGCCGAACTCCAAATCTAGGCCTAAGTGAATACAACCAACGTACATCCAAGTAACATACAGATCGCATATGACTCTAAAATATTCATGAAAACATGGGATCTAACTTTGCATTTGAATTTAAATTTGGAGAACCCAGCTACTCTGTGGAACAGCACAGACTTGAGACTGTTTTGAGATATAATCTCCGTTTATAGCTTTATACATTGTATCATTAACAATCTTATACGCAATCGCTAGAAAGTTTGTATAGCCTTTACATTGTTTTTTGAGGCAGCTACATTTCATATAAAGTGTATATAAGACACCGGTGTCATTATTTTATCTGTATTATTTATCAGTTGATATTGATTTTATCACATTTTGAGCCCTGTCTTTTTTTCTGAATCATTACGAACTTGTCCAGTTTTTATTGAATTTTTATTAAATCGATATTATTAAAATATTATTATTAACACCGCTTAGTTGATTATTTTATAATAGTTAGCTAACAGTCTTAGGCAATAAACGATTTGATTGAAATCCCTGTATTTATGCCCAGCACTTAATATTAGATTTATTATTATAATCACTGCAGTGAGCCTTGAGCGCCGCTAACAAACACACTCCACATTAGGGTTAGACTTAGCTTTAGGGGTTAATACATTTATTAGAGTAGCGGCGAGGTCCGGTCGGCAGATTAAGGGTTAATACTTGAAGTTAGGTGTCGCAGATGTTAGGGAGGGCAGATTAGGGGTTAATAAAATTTATTATAGGGTTTGCGAGGCGGGAGTGAGGTGGTTTAGGGGTTAATACATTTATTATAGTGGCGGTGAGGTCCGGTCGGCAGATTAGGGGTTAATAAGTGTAGGTAAGGTAGCGGCGACGTTGTGGGGGGCAGATTAGGGATTAATAAATATTATGCAAGTGTCAGCGATGTTAGGGGCAGCAGATTAGGGGTACATAGGGATAATGTAGGTGGCGGCGGTGTCCGGTTGGCAGATTAGGGGTTAAAAAAATGTATTATAGTGGCGGCGATGTGGGGGGCCTCGGTTTAGGGGTACATAGGTACTTTATGGGAGTTAGTGTACTTTAGAGCACAGTAGTTAAGAGCTTTATTAACCGGCGTTAGCCAATAAAGCTCTTAACTCCTGACTTTTTTCTGCGGCTGGAGTCTTGTCGGTAGAGGGTCTAATGCTCACTTCAGCCAAGACTCTAAATACTGGCATTAGGAAGATCCCATTGAAAAGATAGGATACACAATTGGCGTAAGGGGATCTGCGGTATGGAAAAGTCACAGCTGGAAAGTGAGCGTTAGACCCTTTCCTGGCCGACTCTAAATACCAGTGGGCAGTAAAAAGCAGCGTTAGGACCCCTTAACGCTGGTTTTGCCGGCTAACGCAGAACTCTAAATCTAGGTGATAGTATGTTTCTTGGTGCTCCACAACTCAAGAACAACCCGTGGGCTTTAAAAGAGGACCCAAACTGTTAACTACTCTTGTAGAGAGAGGTGAGAGCTGCGACCCGACTTAAAAGGACATTATACACTAGATTTTTCTTTGCATAAATGTTTTGTACATGATCCATTTATATAGCCTATAAAGGTTTTTTTTTATCAAAATAAAATGGATAGTTTTGCTTATTTTTGAATAACATTGCTCTGATTTTCAGACTTCTAACCAAGCCCCAAAGTTTTAGGAGAATACCGACGTATACCTACTCCAGCTTGCTTCTGTTTGTGTAAAGGGTCTTTTCATATGCAAAGGAAGGGAGTGGGGGGAATGTCTGATATTTCCCACTTGCAGTGGGTGTTCCAGTAACCTTTTAAACAGAGCTAAACTGAAAGCTTCTAAGTAAGTTTTTAAACAATTTTATACTGGATTTTTATATCAGTATCTGTGCATATTATTCTTTATAGTAGTGTCTATTAAATTTATTATTATCGGTTATTTGTAAGAGTACCAACAGATTCCGCAGCGCTATATAAAAATTAGGTATATACTATCCCTTTAAGTGGAAAAAAATTAATTTGAAACTCTTGTGAGCTGCTGGTGCAATGTTAAATGCGGAGAGCGTATTGCTCTCCGCATTCAGCGAGGTCTTGCGGACCTGATCCGCACTGTCGGATCAGGTCCGCAAGACCTTTAATAAATAGGCCCCTTAGTCTTGATTTTAGTTTACGCAATATATGAAGTTTTTATAAGAAGTTTTAACTGTTTGTATAATTATTTTTTCTCACACAGCTTACATAATGGTGACCTATAAGCAAGCGCTCTTTTGACAGTGTTTAACAAGGTGTCATTTTAACAGCTTTCACCACCATCTTCTGCTCTTAATGCTTTTACAAAACTCTCTAATCTGTTGATAATCTCTGCTGATCATTTTACCACTCAGAGCTGCAGCAGAGAGACTATACTGAGCTAACTCCTCATCCACTCCAGATTTTCTGGATATGTGTAACATTAGGATTGTGAACACAAACATCAAACAAATCTAATGACATCACATGCTGTCATACAACTTAACTACACATTAACATGCATGCACATCCAGCGTAATGCTCTACAAACTCCATTTTATATTAGCCTCTTTATCATTGCAATTATCACACAAGTATCTAAAGAGACTTTATATCTGTACTAAAATGAGTAAATAAATGAATGCAGGCATGACTAGGGAAGGGAATGTGAAATATTACGAGCAGGGGCATAGCTAAACCTCACTGAACCACAGGGCAAAAGCTGTGATAGGATGATTTCAACAGTTTCTGGCTGTTTGAAATCAACAGAAGTTGACCCAACGTCCACGTAGGAGGAAGAGGAGCTGCTTCTCCTTGATTATTAATATTCCTTACCTTTTGGTTGGTGCATACCAAAAATGATCTGCATGTGTAGCTTGTCTGTGGCCAGTTTTCTTTTTGTACAGCTACATTGTTAAGTCTATCTTGGAAACCTTGCCACCATATTTGTAAAGGCAAATCCATACACTTTCCTTACACTCACCTAGATTACGAGTTTTGTGCTAAACAGGGTGCAAAACTAACGCCCAAAAAGTTGCATTATTCCACCCTCCATAGTGCTGCCATTACGAGTTACTGAAAAGCCTCCTTGTGCATGCGATATGGTGGGGTTCAGTGTGCATGCGATATGGTGGGGTTAAGCTCCATACTGCACAAAATCCAAGGGCTACTTTGACGTGCTAGTGTACGCTTTCCCCCATACACATTAATGGGGAAAGAGTGTTAGAAAAAAAACTAACACCTGAAGTGCGGAATGAAAATTCTTTGTAACGCAACCCCATTGATGTCTATGGGAGAAAAAGTTACGTTTAAACCTAACACCCTAACATAAACCCCAAGTCTAAACACCCCTAATCTGCCGGCATGACATCGCAGACAACTAAATAAAGTTATTAACCCCAAATCTGCCGCTCCCGACATCACCGACAGTAATAAAAGTTATTAACCCCTATTCCGCCGCTCCCCGACATCACCACCACTAAAAGTTATTAAACCCTATTCCGCCGCTCCCCGACATTACCACCACTATAATAAAGTTATTAACCCTTAAACCTATGGCGTCCCACATCTCGATAACTGAATAAACCTATTAACACCTAAACCTCCGGCCTCCCACATCATCACAACTAAATAAACCTATTAACCCCTAAACCTCTGGCCTCCCACATCTTTGCCACTAAATAAACCTATTAACCCTTAAACCGCCAGCCCCCCACAACGCAAAGCACTAAATTAAACTATTAACCCCTAAACCTAATACCCCTCTAACTTTAAATTAAAATTACAATATAACTATATTTAAATAAATAAAAACTTACCTGTGAAACAAAAATAACCCTAACATTAAACTATAAATTAACCTAACCTTACTATTCTAATAAAATTAAAAAACTACAAAATAAAAAATCTAAATTACAAATTAAAAAAAAACCTAACACTACGAAAAAAATTTAAACATCTAAAATTACAAAAAATAATAAACACTAAATTACGAAAAATAAAAAACACTAAGCTTACAAAAAATAATAAACTAAATTATCAAAAATAAAAACAATTACACCTAACCTAATAGCCCTATAAAAAAAAAAGGCTCCCAAAATAAAAACACCCCCTAGCCTACAATAAACTGCCAATAGCCCTTAAAGGGCTTTTTCTAGGGCATTGTCCTAAGTTAAACAGCTCTTTTATCTGTAAAAAAAATACAGTCCCCCAACAGTAAAACTCACCACCAAACCAGCCCCCCAAAATAAAAAACCTAACTCTAAAAAAATCTAAGCCAACCATTGCCCCTAAAGGGGCATTTGTATGGGTATTGCCCCCTTCGTTGTCTGACGACATGACAACGAGGCTCCCATTGGAGCCTATGGAAACGCAAAGTTTCCATGCAACGCAAACGTGAGGTCGCATTCGCATTGCACCTAACTTGCAATACCAGCCGAAGCGATATTTTGCGCTCAACTGGCAATCTTGCCCATTTTTTTGCAGATGCTTTTTTTTTTTAAATCTGTAATTATATGTCTGTAAAAATGATCAAATCAAATAACTTGTTTAGGGCTAGATTATAAGTGGAGCGATAATTTAAAGTGTGCCCACAAAGGGGCACATTTGCCCTTTTACGGGCGCACATTAAATAAGTGGCTGGTTAATGCTTAAAAAATGTCACCCAATGTCCCCCAAAATAAAGTGTAGTGTTCCTGTTTAAAAATACAAATTAATAGCATCTTTAAAAATAAATTTAATAAATGGACGAAGCAGTTATAAGGGGTGAGGAGATGGGGGGTGTTAGAAAAAAAATCACACTGAAAAGTGCCTTTACATAGAGGTCTATGGGGACTCTGTTAAAACTGTAAATATATATGTATATGCTTATATACATATATATTTATGTGTTAATATGTGAATATACACATATAAACACATAAATATATACAGTATGTATACAGTATATTCATATACATATATATTTTAAATCTGCTGCCCAAAGCTGCACAACTTACCCCCTTTGCTGTGCTAGGTTCTGTGTCGTGTCTATCGGCATCAGAATAAGGCTCCCATTGTAGATTATGGAAGCGCGCTGGTATTACGAGTGGAGAACAAATATTGCGTTCGCGAAAGTGCAATTTTGCGCTCCCCACATAATCTTAATTGTTTTTTGGTGGTTGGTGCTGGCCAAACCTAATTGGCCTTAATCTTTTGTGGATGGGTGAAAAGTTGGATTGGATCATACATTTCATGACCAGCAAGAATGGATTAGAGGGTGAAGATTATTATTATGATACTTTATTTATGAAGCACCAACATATTTCACAGTGATGTCCATGGGTACAATTTATTTAAATAAAACAATGATATAAAACTTTTAAGAGACAGGACAAAATTTGATGAACACATACAAGGGGAATTGAGGGCCCTATTCCTATGGGAACCTACAATCTAGAAGGGTAAGAGGTTGAAAAACAGGAGGTGAAGACTGCAAGAGTGAGAGAGAAGTTAATACAGAGTTAGATGAGGGAAATATTAGGTAAGTGTAATTAATGTATTACTCAGTTGGGTGGTAGGCTTCTCTGAACAAAAATGTCTTCAGAGAGCATTTAAAAGAAGAAATATTAGGGGAAAGCCTGACAGCACAAGGGAGAGTGTTCCAGAGGGTAGGTGCTGCATGACAAAAGTTCTGCAGTCTTGCATGGGAGGAGGTGATAGTCGAAGATGCAAGGAGCAGGTCATTGTTGGATCTTAGTGGGCGGACTGGAGTATACTTTTTGATTAGAGAGGATAGGTAGAGGGGAGCAGCGTCAGTGAGAGCTTTGTATATAAGGGTGAGGATTTTGAATTTAATTTGGTTTTGAATGGGGAGCCAATGAAGGGACTCGCAGAGAGGTGCAGCAAATACAGAGCGATGGGAAAGGTGGATTAGCCTGGCAGAGGCATTTAGGATGGATTGAAGGAGGAGAGACAGGAAAGAGGAAGGCCAGTAAGTAGGTTATTGCAGTAGTCAAGCCAGGAAATAACAAGGGAGTGCATTATTTGCTTTGTCTTGTTAGCGCTTAGAAAAGTGAGAATTTTGGAAATATTGCATAGGTGGTTACGGCAGGATGAAGAAAGTGATTGGATGTGGGGGGTGAAGGATATATTTGAGTCAAGTGTAACTCTGAGGCAGTGGACTTGGGGAGATGGGGAGATGGTGATGCCGTCAACAGGGATAGAAAAGTCTGAAGTCGGCGTAAAGCTAGAAGGAGGGATTAGAAGGAGCTCAGTTTTAGACATGTTAATCTTTAGGTCCTGGTTTCTCAACACCTGGGCCGTGGCCCAGTACCGGGCCGTGATAGCCCTGCTGGTGGGCCCTGACCTGTCATGCCCCACTGCACACTCTTACCCCACTGCACACCAGGGGCAGACTGAGACCAATCAAGGCCCCAGGAACACTGTCTCACACTGACCGAAATGTATAAAATTGTATGCAAATGAACATGGTAGCCTCCCTGCCCTGCCCCCAACAGGCCCCTCAACCTCCAGAGCCAGGACCACCAACATTAAGGTCCAGAGAAAGGGCACCCAACCTCCAGGGCCAGACCAAAACTCCAGCTTAAAGAATGCACCAGGATCCGTGGAGATGCCATTTGTGGGCCCCCCTACTTGCTTGTCCCTCGGCCTAGGTCCTATTTGCCTGGCTGATCAGCCCACCCCTGCTGCTCACTATATATATATATATATATATATATATATATATATATATATATATATATATATATATATATATATATACTCTGTGTGTGTATATAAATATATATATATATATATATATATGTATAAAAAAAACTACCGGGCCCTGGACATGTCTAGCTAAAATTTACCGGGCCTTGAGATCACTTTGGTTGAAAACCACTGCTTTAGGTGGTCATAGGCTATGCCAGATAATCCGTCGCTGACATGAGAAAGGACAGAGGGAGAGAGAGCAGGTTTGGAGAGGTAGATCTGGGTTTCATCAGCATAGAGGTGATATTTGAAGCCATAACTGTTGATAAGTTTACCCACTGAAGAAGTATAAATGGAGGAGTAGAGGACCCAGATCAGATCCTTGAGATACTCCAACATACAGAGGCATTGGAGAGGAGCTTGATAAAGTCTGCAGGTAGACGCTCGAAACGCGTAGCAGCTGGCTTTACGCCATACCCAGATACCAGTTTACACTTGGATACAAGTTTTTCCTTTTGGGGCCACCATACCCCAACGTTGTTTGATACATAAGGAACCTACAATCATAGACTAGTTGAGAGTGTTCCAGCACCAGGGTAATCCCTAGTATAGGGCAGCAAATATGCAGGTGTGCAAGCAATCCAAGACTAGCACCTTAGCCTTCAATAATTGTAAATCCAAATAAATGGAGATAGCAGCACCACCATTAATAAAATAAAAAACTTTATTTAAGCCATTATAGCACACTGACGACAACGTTTCGGATTAACATCCTTAATCATGTCTATTTCACACACAATTAAAAATAGCCTTAAAAAGGCTTGTAAAAACACCCACATTACTACTACCAATTAACCCCTTCATTCTAAAGTACAATTCTTAGTGAAATTACTGCCCCACCTAGTGGTTGCCTAGTATTTTAATTTATCTTATTTGACCAGTTTTCCTTAAATATACACAAAATTCGCAAGTAGCTCCACCTGGTGGAAACCCATGACATAAACATATTAGAACAATTTAAAGGCAAATTGATTGGACCTATCATCACCAGCAATTTCTCACACTGCGTGAGTACTATGTGGCCATTTAATTTGGGCCTTTTAATTAAGCCACCGAGCAAACGTCTCCCTGAAATGTATCTGTTTACTTCTGTGCACAGAGGTTTTTACACTGCAATATCAATTGTGGCTTTTATTGTGTATTGTAACCGATAACTTGATACCAGTATTTCATAGGATATTTTAAATTTTGATGCATCATATTTTAGATTTATTTCTGTGAAAATATTTTTTAACCTTGTAACCATACGCTTTTATTTACGCACGCTTATACAAATAAATTGCCTTTATATTTACAGTTAACATTATTTCTGAGTACATATTTACTAATACATGGTATATTTTATTCTATCTATATAGCTTATACACTAAGTGTGCTCATTTTAGCGCTTTCTTAGTTATTCCATTCCCACCAAACCCGGACATTTGCATGTTTATGACTGACTCAGCATCAAACCAGGACACACACATGGAAACCTGAACTGTCTGGGTCTTTCCCTGACATGTGGCATACCTACAGAGGAGCCAGACTATGGGCTAGATTACGAGTGGAGCACTAACAGTTACACAAGAGCGATAAGGGGTTTATCTCGGGTGTTTGCGCACGGCGGGTTTTCTGCCCGTATTACAAGTTGAAAGTAATTTAAGTTAAGTTAACGCATCGGGTTTGGGCAACCTCAGAGCTCTGGTTAACTGTTTTGTTAAACAAAAAAGTGTTACAACAAACATCAAAAATACATTACAAAGAAAAGTTGCACTCATAATAACACCATTTTAATATAGAGATTTTAATATAGAGAAATGTGGCCTTATCACAGTCACTATAGTATCTTATAATTTAAAGCTTCACTGTATACTTTAATATAAGGTAGTTCACCGAATTCCAAAATGATGAGACTACTTTAGATATATTTGCAGTATGTTACATTAGTACTCAGTTGGATTGAGGTTGTTGCAGTGCTGGTTGGTTCCATAGATAAGGAGTGATGGATGGCATAGGAGGAGATCTTTTCTCTTCCTTTCCCTTCATGTCTTTCCCCTTCTTTTTTTAATTCTTTCTTTCTTCCAGTTCAACATTGGGAAGAGCTAGTCAGTATCCAGTGGTCATCTCATCAAAATGATTGTTAGATCACATATTTGACCTACTAAGATAGATGATTTCTATATAGCTAAAATGCTAAATCATTTCTTTCTGTAAGCTATGACAGTTATTGTTATCTTTATTTTATTCTGTTTGTTGTTAACATTGAATAAAACTAATAAAAACTTATATATATATAAAAAATATATTACAAAGTACAGTTTCACTCATAATAACACCATCTAATAAAAATTATTTTAACATACAAACCACCCTGGGTTCAATTTCTTACCATACTATTACCAAGCCAAGAAACAAGTTAACCAGTCTCTCCAAGTCAAAAAGGATCCTGTCTACCAAATCCTTTTGGGACATAAAGCCTAAATCATCACCCCCAGCATGCACTACCAGGGGGTCTAAAAAGCCTGGCATAAGCCACCACATTACCTGGTCCCATTTAATTCTCCTAACACCAAACCACCTGACCAACATGTCTTCTTTAGGTAAACTGATATGAACCCCATCATTTATGACCACAGCTGCTCTTCTGGCCCAGTAAACATATGAATGTCTAGTTACCCAGAACTGTACCGGAACTGCAAGAGAAAAAATAGAGACCGAAGCAGTACATGGGGGTCTCACATACAATTTAAAAGCATCCAATTCCCACCTCCTAATATTCTTCACTACAATCTTAAAAGAGTGGGTCCCAAAGTCACCTGCCGATAAATACAAAACACAACAAAAGACAGCTCAAAACTGAAATTGAGATAGCAAAGACTCATCCCCATGAATAAAAAATGCCCCACCCCTGGCAGGTCAGACCTTCAGAAAATCCATCACAGTCGCAACCGGGCAACACTCCCCTCCAATTAGAAACAACCTCATCAACTTCCTGTTTCCTTCCTCATCTGTCTTAGACCTCCTCAACCACAGAACAACAGAATTACCTTTCACCCACACATCAGACACGTGTAACCCTCCACTATCTTTTCTATTCCGTCCCACCAACTCAGAGATTCTGAAAGCTGCAAAAAAGGCTAATACAAAAGCCACCCGAAATAACAAGAACTCAAACTGAGAAACACAAACAGAGCCTAATTTTTTCACCACTGCCTGCAACAGGAAGAACACCACAGGCCTCCTCCATTCCTATTACCACTCCCTCACTTCAGGCCCCTCCCCATCATTCTAACCGCAAAAGACCTTAGTTGTATCATCCCAACCCAATAACTGAAAAAGAATGGCTAATGCCGCCAACCTCCTAGACATCCATGACTTAGAAACCTCATGCTCTCTCCATTCCCTGGTCCAATGAAAATCCTGACAGCCTCTGGTGCCACAGATCTGAATTTATTCCACTGGAAACGGAAAAGGGTGTCAGTGATAGTAACCACCCCATATTATCAGAATGAAAGACTATCTTTCTTGTCTTTCAAACATGGTGTCTACAGGGCTACCATTAGTGGAAAGAGCTCTAGTAATACTAGGTTCCCAGTAAGACCGGCTTCAACACTATCCCCTGGGCCAAGCTCCAACACACCATTTTCCCCAAAAATATGCCCCAAAGCCATGCGCATCTGATGCGTCAGTGAACAACAGTGAGTTCTGATTTTGACACACCCGCTTTTTGCACCAAAGCCCACCCATTAAAGTCTCGCAAAATGGCCAACCATACCGACAAATTGTGCTTGAGATTCCTGGAAATCCACAGAAGCAAAATATGGCCATTTTGTGTGACTAAGATCCCAATTTGAAAATATGAGCATAGGTGCATTTTTGCAATATTTTAAATATTTTGTTAATATAGAAGTGGATGTGCGGCAATATTCTATTTTGTGTGTATATATATATATATATATATATATATATATATATATATAGATATAGATAGATAGATATATATATACATATACACGCATACAAATGCACACACATACATATACATATTTGAGCCCTACCCAGTCCCGCACCTTGTCATATTCCATATTCCTTTAAAACACTGTTAAAACATTTTTTTTTCAACTTTGATTTCCTGATGGAAGATTTAACTTATAACAAGATATTTGGTGGTCTAAAGGATCAGACACAACAGCTATGATCACGTAAAATCCAAGTCCCAGATCTATTACCTACACTGCATTGTGCATTCTCATCTCATTTTTATTTATGCCAAATAGCTGCTTCACAGCTTACATAATGTCGACATATTTGACAGCTCTGCTGCACAGATGTTACTGATAAATAATTTTGGTGTTTCTGCTTAATCACACACTCTACACACACTCACAAATGCAATACATAAACATATAAACACACACACACACTGCACAAACATACACACACAACACACACATATATACACACTACACAAACATACACAGAAACGCTACACACATTCACTCATGCACACACTACACACACTCAAAAATACACTACACAAACATAAAAAACACACACACTACACACAAACATACACACACATATATACACACTACACACACTCACAAATACACTACACAATAATATAAACACACACTACACAAACATACACAGACAGGCTACACACATACACTCACACACACTACACACAAATACACACCACACACTACAAACTCACACACATACACAGATACTAAAAACATCCAAACACTCTAAACACATCCACACCCATACATATACTTGCATACATGCACTAAAGATATTATCTTTTGAAAAGGAATCATATATATGTCTTTAAAGGAATGTAAATCTTAAAAAAAATATTTTGTGATTCAGAAAGAGGCCTCTAGTTATCAAGCCGTCAACCGCAAATACGCTGGAATTCCGCAGCGTATTTGTGGAGAGGCTGATTCGCCATAGTTAACAAGCCCTACAGACCGGAAAAAGTAGAATCTAGTGACTTAACCTACGATCCGCCGGACTCAGTCTGACACAGATCGATGGTTACGTCACTCCAGATGTTCAGAACGCAAGTTTGGCACTATCTGATTACTTTTGGAAGTTATCAAAGAAGAACCAGGTATGCTCGCCACGCCACTATTCCGGCCCAGCGTACCTGGTGTTCAATCCGCCGCCCTGGAGGCGGCAGATCCCATAGGAATCAATGGGAGTCAGACAGCAGCGAGAGCTCACGTTCCTATGGGAAGTGTCTGCACCTAACACCCTAAGATGTACCCCGAGTCTAAACACCCCTAATCTGCCCCCCTACACTGCTGCCACCTACTTTTTACTTATTAACCCCTAAACTGCCGCTCCCGGACCCGGCCGCAACTATAATAAATTTATTAACCCCTAAACCACCGCTCCAGGACCCCGCCGCCACCAACATTATACCTATTAACCTCTAATCTGCCACCCCCTATACCGCAGCCACCCACATAAAGTTATTAACCCCTATCCTGCCGATCCCAGACCCCACCGCAAATAAATTAATTGTTTAACCCCTACACTGCCGCCACCTACAGTACATTGATTAACCCCTAATCTACCCCCCTACACTGCCGCAACTATATTAAATGAATTAACCCCTAAACCTAAGTCTAACCCTAACCCTAACACCCCCCTAACTTAAATATTATTTAAATTAATCTAAATAAATATTCCTATAATTAAATAAATTAATCCTATTTAAAACTAAATACTTACCTATAAAATAAACCCTAAGATAGCTACAATATAACTAATAGTTACATTGTAGCTATTTTAGGGTTTATTTTTATTTTACAGGCAAGTTTGTATTTATTTTAACTAGGTACAATAGCTATTAAATAGTTATTAACTATTTAATAGCTACCTAGCTAAAATAAATACAAAATTACCTGTAAAATAAATCCTAACCTAAGTTACAATTACACCTAACACTACACTATAATTAAATACATTAAATTAATTAACTACAATTACCTAACATTAAATAAAATTAACTAAAAATAACTAAAGTACAAAAAAACCTCTAAATTACAGAAAATAAAAAAAAATTACAAGAAGTTTAAACTAATTACACCTAATCTAAGCCCCCTAATAAAATAAAAAAGCCCCCTAAAATAATAAAATTCCCTACCCTATACTAAATTACAAATAGCCCTTAAAAGGGCTCTTTGCGGGGCATTGCCCCAAAGTAATCAGCTCTTTTACCTGTAAAAAAAAGAAATACAAGCCCCCCCCAACATTAAAACCCACCACCCACACACCCAACCCTACTCTAAAACCAATCCAAACCCCCCTTAAAAAACCTAACACTAACCCCTTGAAGATCACCCTACCTTGAGACGTCTTCACCCAGCCGGGTACAAGTGGTCCTCCATACGGCAGAAGTCTTCATCCGATCGGGGCAGAAGAGGTCCTCCAGACGGTAGAAATCTTCATCCATGCGGCATCTTCTATCTTCATCCTTCCGGAGCGGAGCGGAGCGGAACCATCTTCTATCCAGCCGACGAGGAGCCATCCTCTTCAATCGAAGTCCTAACGAAGAATGAAGGTTCCTTTAAATGACGTCATCTAAGATGGCGTCCCTCGAATTCCGATTGGCTGATAGGATTCTATCAGCCAATCGGAATTAAGGTAGGAAAAATCCAATTGGCTGATGTAATCAGCCAATCGGATTGAACTTCAATCCGATTGGCTGATCCGATCCAATTATGAGCTGCGGACCGTAGCCCTTACAGTGAATCAAATACTGTACATGGCCCCTGGACATACGAGAGTCAATAATGCTGCTGACCTCATACTCCTCATGGTTGTCAACAAAGATAGGATGGGGACAAGGCAACACAGTGGTAAACCGATTACAAACCAATGGTTTCAAGAGGGAGACATGAAAAACATAGGAGATGTGCATAGCAGGAGGAAGGTCAAGAGCGTAGGCCACAGGATTAACCCGTCGGAGTATTCAAAAAAGGACCAACATAACGGGGAGCCAATTTATTGGAAGGCACACAAAGGTTCAAGTTGCGGGAGGACAGCCAAACTCTCTCACCAACCTGGTAGGAAGGTGCGGGCAGACGCCTACGATCAACCTGGAACTTTTGGCGCTGCATAGAATGATGAAGCCAATCCTGAATCTGCACCCACGTGGAACGGAGTTGCCGGAGATGCTCCTCCAAAGCCGGAATACCCTGAGAATGAATCGGGCAACAAGGATGGTTGAAACGGGGATAACTTGGAGGAAGCATTAATAGCACTATTACGAGCAAACTCTGCCCAAGGTAACAGTTCAGACCAATTATTGTGGTGATCTGAGACATAGCAACGGATGAACTGTTCCAGAGCTTGATTAGACCGTTCCGCAGCCCCATTGGAGTGAGGATGATATGCTGAGGAGAAGGAAAGCTGGATCCCCATTTGAGCACAAAAGGAATGCCAAAATCTGGAGACAAACTGGCTACCCCGGTCCGACACTATCTCCTTGGGTAACCCATGTAAACGGAAGACCTCCCGGGCAAAAATTGAAGCAAGCTCCTGAGCAGTAGGCAGCTTCATCAAGGGAATGCAATGTGACATTTTAGAAAAACGGTCAACCACCATAAGGATAACAGTATTGCCATTGGAAACAGGGAGCTCGACAATGAAGTCCATGGAAAGATGTGTCCAAGGATGCTCACCATTAGCAATAGGTTGAAGAAGACCCACAGGAAGACGTCGAGGAGTCTTATTCTGTGCACAAACTGAGCAGGAGGCAACATCTGCAGCAACATCAGAATGAAGACCTGGCCACCAGAATTGTCGAGTGACAGACCAAATCATTTGGTTCTTGCCTGGGTGACCTGCGGCTTTAGAATAGTGGTAAGTGTGCAAAAGTTTAGTTCGAAGATTCTCAGGAACAAAACACTTACCACTAGGTTTCTCAGGAGGTGCATTGGTTTGTACAGCCAGAATCTCCTCCCCCAAGGGAGAAGTCAAATTAGTATGTATGGTAGTCAAAATATGGTCAGGAGGTATAACAGGAGTAGGTACAGACTCCTCCTTGGACAGAGGCGAAAATTGTAGAGAGAGGGCATCAGCCCTAACGTTCTTACTACTAGGCAGGTAGGAGACCACATAATTAAACCGAGACAAAAATAGCGCCCATCTGGCCTGTCGGGACGACAAACGTTTTGCTTCAGATAGATAAGTTAAATTCTTGTGGTCAGTAAGAAAGAGCACTGGCACGCTAGTACCCTCGAGAAGATGCCTCAATTCCTTGAGTGCCAAAATTATGGTCAGTAATTCCCTGTTGCCAATTTCATAATTGCACTCCGCTGGAGACAATTTCTTAGAGAAGAAACTACACGGATGCAAGGAACCGTCAGGCATAGGATGTTGAAACAAGAGGGCACCTACTCCAGTCTCAGATGCATCAACCTCAAGAACGAAAGGCAGGACAGGGTTAGGATGAGCCAGAACTGGAGTGGCAGCAAAGGCAGTCTTAAGACTATCAAAGGCCTTAATGGCAGTAGGTGACCAATGGAGTGGATCATTCTCTTTACGGGTCATGTCTGTGATAGGTTTGACCAAGGAAGAAAATGTTTTAATTGGCGAAACCCAAAAAACGTTGATTAGACCGAAGACCAACTGGGCGAGGCCACTGCAGAACTGCAGATAATAGTGCAATAACGTTTTTGCAATCCAAATAATGATTAGAAATAAGCTCACCAGTATGTCAACGCGTTTCGGCCTTCCTGGCCTTTATCAAGACTATACTGTTAGTGATTATCTGGGAGCTTTTATAGTGTGGTCTCTGTGGTGATTGGATCAATTTTGGCGCCAAAAAGATCAATTGGATCAATTTTGGCGCCAAAATTGATCCAATCACCACAGAGACCACACTATAAAAGCTCCCAGATAATCACTAACAGTATAGTCTTGATAAAGGCCAGGAAGGCCGAAACGCGTTGACATACTGGTGAGCTTATTTCTAATCATTATTTGGATTGCAAAAACGTTATTGCACTATTATTTCTCCTTTTTTCCACAGGTTTTGAAGACATTTTTTTGGATTTTGTTTTTATTTTTGAAAATATGGTTTTTCGATTTGTATTCTTCACGATGTGTTTTTGAACATTTTTCCACAATTCATCACAAAATTTTGCTTCTAAGGAACTACCCCCTTCTTTTGGCAACTTATGCCTATTACCCACACTGGATATATCTAATTTGGAACATATTTTTTTTGAACACTAATTGTGGACATTTAATTTTTGAACACTAATTGTGGATATTTATATTGATTCTTTTCACATATTTTTTCACATTTTTTCACATTTTTTCACATTTTTACACATTTTTATCCACACCATTGTGTAACCTTTAGCGTCATATCACAGACACGTCGCATCACCTGTCTATATCCAATTTTACCTATGTGATCAGCGCCCATCCAACGAAAGTTGATGGGTTTGTGACCCAACTGGCTTTTTTCCGGCATTGTGATTATTTATTATTTTATGCTGTTCTGAACGCACATTGTATTTTAGGTTTGTTTTTATATGCCCCCCATGGATCCATGTAATATGTTTAAATTGTTTTAACTGAATCACTGTATTAGTTATATAGTTATATTGTTTTATTGCTTAAATTGTTTTATACCAACACTTAGCCTTTTAAGCTGTAAGCGCTCACTCACTCAGTTTAGTTAGTCTCTTTCCCAAGCCCACTAGGGGGCTCTTGCCAGTGAGCTTAAGGCATCGTATTACTAGCGCTCGGTCTACTACATCTGATTCTTTGTAGGACAAGACTTCAAAAGGTGGCCCTGTAACCCACAATAGAGGCAGAGACCCTCCCTCCTCCTAAATGCCCTCTCTGCCACAGAGAGAAGCGTGAATCCTAACTGCATCGGCTCAGCAGTACCTGGTGACTCGGGACCAGGAGGCATGGGAGGAGAGGAAGGCATGGGTGGGAATGAACACGTAGGAGACAACGGAACAGGAGGCTTTGCAAGCGCTCCTTGAAAGAGGGTCTCTCTCTGAGTCTGATGTCAATTAGGATAAAAAAACACCAATGCCTTGAGATCCTCTGGTAAATCTCTGGCAGCAACTTCATCTTTAATCGCATCAGAGAGCCCATGAAAGAAGGCGGAAACAAGGGCTTCATTGTTCCAACCTACCTCTGCGGCAAGCGTACGGAACTCAATAGCCTACTGAGCAAAAGATCTTGTACCTTGCTGAATGGACATGAGTCGTTTACCCTTCGAAAGGAGGCCATAAATTCAGGGTAATTTGAAATCACAGGTTTATTAGTCTCCCACAAGGGATTAGCCCAGGCAAGAGCTGTGTCATAGAGTAACAAGATGAGAAATCCCACCTTAGCTCTGTCAGAGGGAAACGCCTGACGTAACATCTCAAAGTAAATGCCCACCTGGTTCAAAAACCATCTGCACTGAATAGGATCACCTCCATATCGCTGAGGTAGAGGTGCAGAACCGGGCATGCTCCTGGTAGGCATTGGTGCAGCAGCGGAAACCGGAGCAGCCATAACTTGCGGGACACTTTGGTCCAAATGTGCAGTGTGAGTGAGCAGGGTTTGTAGTGCTAGTGCAAATTGATCCAAGCGGTGATCCTGTACATCCATCCTGGAAATGATGGCAGGTAAAGGTGGATAATTAGCACCATCAGGATTCATGGCCTTTGCATAATGTCAGGGTGCCAGGAATCAGACTGAGACGATAAGTGCATAACAAAAATAAAACCTTTATTAATAGCAAAAAATAATAAAAAGTCCACAAGTCAAATAACAAGCCAGGAGTCAAAACCAGAGCTGGTAGTCAGATGAGCCGAGTCAGGAGCCAAAGCGAATAGTCAGACAAACCAGAATCAGGAACAAGGAAAACAGCAGAGTCAGGAACAAGCCAGGGATCAGGAACCAGGAAGGACGTCAGGCAGCCAGGTAATACACAGGAACTCTCACAAACAGGTCTGAGACAACGCAAAGGCAAAGCGTACTGAACAGAGACCCTTTAAATAATAAGTGATGACATCAGAATTCTGAGACTGCATCCTGTCTCACACGGATGATGCACACCAGTCTGGCCATAAAAGGAAGTGCAGGAAATGAGCATAATCCCCCACAATGCACCATAGTGAGGAAGAGAGGTGAGTAAAATGGCTGCCATCTAAGCGGCAAGATGTCCTCAATGAAGCCAAAATTATGGTCAGTAATTCCCTGTCGCCAATTTCATAATTGCACTCCGCTGGAGACAATTTCTTAGAGAAGAAACCACACGGATGCAAGGAACCGTCAGGTGTAGGACGTTGAAACAAGAGGGCACCTACTCCAGTCTCAGACACATTTATAAAAATATTATAAAGAACGGGGCCCAGTACTGATCCCTGGGGGACTCCACTGATTACCTTTGTCCAATCCGAGTATGATCCATTTACTACTACTCGTTGCTCCCTATCTTTTTTTTTTTTTTTTTTTGTATTGAGGATGCAAAAAGCAAATCACAAACTAGCAAGGAAATACAATATACTCATTAAGAGATTGCAAAAAAATTCAAGTACATTACAATATCAAGTGTATACAGGTAATCTAAAAGGGAAAATAAGCATTAGTAAACAGCTCTAGTATACAAAAGTGATTTACCAATTTAAATGTGAAACTTCTAGTGAACTTGGGAGGCCACTCTTGGACCTCATACATAAGCAGAATAAAACAGTTAGAGAAGGTTATCATGGAATAAGGGAGACCACTTTTGGGCCTCAAAGCAAACCTCTTTTTTTGTTTTAATAATTAACTTAAGTAGTGCACACTATAAATATTAAATTATAAAGTGTGAGATAGCATAAACAATGACAATATATATAGGAGGTAATTTATGTTGGTATGCACATGAGAGACTCACAAGTGTGTAGGAGAACTACTCGTATTAGGTATAGAGTTATATAGCATTGATTAACTCGAAGAAGATTGCTGTGGATCCTCTGCTATGAGGAATTTATGAGCCATGGGGATTGCGAGATATAGGCATGTTATATTTTAAATGCACAATACTAGGTGTAGAATTAGGTTTAAGGTCTATAGTATTATTGGTGCATTATGTGTTATGGGAATATAATTGTCAATGTGAGATATGTGCAACAAGCTGAAAAAGTGGGTGGACAGGAGGATCTGCCAAAAAATAGGGGACTTGTTCAATTGACTTATATCAAGGTGAGTACTGCTGTAACCTAGTAGGAAGCTTTTAATGTTTTCCAGGGAGGCTCCTATCTCTAATTCAAGGTATCCTATATAAATAGGGGATCTGAACAGGTAAATGTACTAGTAGTTAGGTAGTTAGGCCAGGGGGAGTACCCTAGTCAAAATTGTGCTGGGCTTCCAGGTTAAGAATATTTTCAAATGACCACTGGAGGAAGCAATTACTGGATAATAGCAATCAGGCTTATGGACAGATAATGTGTATCATCAAAAACCTTATAAGATGGCTTAAGAGCCAAATATATTATAACTAATAGCTATTGCAGGCTTTAAAAGTTTGGATATAAGAGAATAGGTATAAACATATTCCAACCTGTGCACATTAACTAGAGTTACAAAATAGATTATATCTATAAAATTAAACTAGCATTAGACCTTAGACTAGAAAAAGTGAACACATTATACAGTAATATACGAGTAGTTAACTGTACCTCAGACAGCTTATCGTCTCTGGAGTATGCAGAGTAAATCGTCATGTATAGAAACACTGCAATGAGCAATTTCTAAAGCAGGTAAATTGAAAGAAGAACATTTGCAACAGTTAAATATAGGTTGAAACACAAGCCATGAGTACATAATAAATAACATATCAGACTCTATGAAAGCTAGCCTATTCCATAGCAGTTATTCAGATGGTGCTCTGTTGATACTAGTCCGTCAACCCGGATACTGTTTGTGCCTGTCGGCATCTAGAATGTCAAGGCTAATAGCAAAAATACCTTATATGGCGGTAGTTCAAGCTGTATGATGCTATTAAAATCAGTGATACCACTATCCAGTGCATTGCAGAGAATTAATAACCTCACAGTGTGATCCGCTTGTAAAGGCAAATGCTCACGTTTCCCATATCTAGGACATGAGTCAATAGTTCTCTTTGCAGAGCCGCTGTATGATTTAATTGTCGAGTTCCATGAAACTGAGTGTGGGTGGGTAGGTTAAGGCACACAGTTCTTAATGAGTCGTTGAGCCATGTAAAACTATGGCTGAACTTTGCACGCCCTGATTGCGGATCCCCACTCCTGTTAACTGGGAAGTGTCTCCCATGAAACCTCCGCAGTAGACTACTGATGGTAAGGGATCTTCATTGAGATGTGGCTTATTAGGTGGGGGCATAGTTGTGAGGGCTAAGTATAGAATCAAGGGTGCGAAATTCCCATTAACACAGCTCCTAATCCATTCTAAGGGAAATTATATACATACTTCATGTTCAAAGCCGGCAGAAGTGAGATGGAAAATAGCTCAGAGTTCTATATACTGCGGCTGTTCCCTGTATTGTCATATCGGTCTAGCCCACACCCTGTCTGGTATTACGTGGGGCACTCTTTAGGTCAATTAAGGTAACTAGCTGCCCTCGCTCAGAAGATATAAATCTGAAGCCACTAGAAGAATAGGGGACCTTTGGACCTGCACTGTCCGGAGCCGTGGAAAGTCTACCTGTCTGTTGCAAAGTATTATCGATGCCCTTAGGTTGCTGCTGTGCCGCATCATCTATGAGGGGAGAAAGGATCAAAGGCTTCTCTATGACCCACGGAGGTGGTGATGACGGTATCCCTACATATCCAGTAGTAGCCGGGTACCGTCTGTCAGTTTTCAGGTTGAGCTCCCCATCTGGGATCTGTGTATGGCCATCGGGCGTCTTCTGCAGCAGAGGGACAGGCGTAGGAGCACGCAGGTAAGCAGGGACACCAACCTCTTGCAGAAGGGCTGTTGTAGGTGTTAGGTCTAGAGTAGCACCCAATACTGGTTCAGCTAGCGGTCCTCCTCCAGATTCGGCCCCGCTTAGGGACTCTGTTTTCTGTAGCGACCATGTGGAGGTCGGCAGCTTCAAAATCTGGCATAGTTCCAGCTCCAACTCTTCAAAGTGTTTCTTGAGGAGAGAATGTATCTCCCCTTCCCACCAGTCGACTGACATTACTGATTTCATGTTAGATGACTGGCTAAGTAGTTAGTGGTAATCCGTTACTGCCCCAGTAGGACAGGGTGAGACTCCCCACAGTTTTTATCCTATTGCAGGATATCGTAACCCCGGAGTTCAGGGGGGGTAATATCACGGCAGCCCCAGACCTACGCTCCAAAACCCACACAGAATCTGCTTTTGTTACACAAAGTACTGCGCATTTACAAAAAATGGCTTCCAGTCCTGAGAGTAGGTCTGTCACGTAGCTGACTCAAAGAACATAGACAGGAACACCGTCAAACTATCCACTCTTAGAATATATCTGTTCACTTCAACAAATATCTGGTTCTGAGAAACAAATATTAAGATTTTGCTAAAGGTAACATAAAAAAGAGATTGAGATTCAGAGAGCTTCACTGAGACGTGTCTTGCCGCATTGAGTGTAGGGTCCGCCCCCCGCTCCCTATCTTTTATCCAGTTATTTATCCATGAGCTAACATTTTCAGCTATTCCCAGTCCCTTTATTTTGTGCATTAATCTCTCATGTGGCACTGTATCAAATGCCTTTGCAAAATCTAAGTATATCACATCAACTGATTCCCCTTTATCCATATTTTTACTTACTTCCTCGCAGAACCTAATTAGATTAGTTTGACATGATCTATTTCTCCTAAAACCATGCTGATTAGAACTCATAATCTTGTTTACACGAATATGCTCATCAATATAGTCCCTTATAATCCCTTCAAATATCTTCCCCACTATTGATGTCAGACTAACTGGTCTATAGATTTCTGGATCATTCCTGCTTTCCTTTTTGAAGAGTGGCACCACATAAGCTTTACGCCAATCCATGCCTGAGGATAATGAATCTTGAAAAATTAAGAGTAGAGGTTTGTCTATAACAGTGCTAAGTTCCCTTAACACCCTTGGGTGTATTCCATCTGGGCCTGGAGTTTTATTTACCTTAATATTATCCAGTTTTTCCTGATATCCTCTAAACATAACCCAGTTAATGGTATGGACTGGCATGTTCTATTTTGTTCCAAAGTATCATCCAATGGTTCCTCTCTTGTGTATACTGAAGAAAAAAACTGGTTTAGTACCTCAGCCTTCTCCCTGTCGTTATTTATCATGCAACCCTCCACGCATTTTAATGTACCGCTATATTATCCTTCTTAGATTTTTTGCTATTTATGTACTTAAAGAACCTTTTAGGGTTAGACTTAGGGGCCTAGTTATCAACGTGTCTACTTTTCCTGCCTTCGCCGGTTCAATACGCTCGCCTTCCATCGCCGCCGCAGACCTGAATACGTTCGCCTAAGTTATCAATAAAGCTGTCAAAAAGCCGCGCACCAAGTACGGGGCGATGAGCAGCGGACTGTGATAGTTATCACTCATCCGATCTCGCTGCTCTTCGGCTTTTTCACAGCTTTATTGCTAGCCTGTCACTAAGCACCCACACTAACTACACTGTTCTACCCCCTATACCGGCCCCCCGCAACTAAATAAAGTTACTAACCCCTAAACCGCCGCTCCTAGACCCCGCCGCAACTCTTATAAATGTATTAACTCCTAAACCGCCGCTCCCGGACCCCGCCGCCACCTACATTATACCTAGTAACCCCTAATCTGCCCCACCTACACCGTCGCCACCTATAATAAATGTATTAACCCCTATCCTGCCCCCCCCTACACCGCCGCCACTGTAATAAAATTATTAACCCCTAAACCTAAGTCTAACACTAACCCTAACACCCCCCTAACTTAAATATTAATTAAATAAATCTAAATAATATTACTCTTATTAACTAAATTAATCCTATTTAAAACTAAATACTTACCTTTAAAATAAACCCTAATATAGCTACAATATAAATAATAATTATATTGTAGCTATCTTAGGATTTATTTTTATTTTACAGGCAACTTTCAATTTATTTTAACTAGGTACAATAGCTATTAAATAGTTATTAACTATTTAATAGCTACCTATTAAAATAAAGAGAAATTAACCTGTAAAATAAAAACTAACCTAAGTTACAATTACACCTAACACTACACTATACTTTAATAAATTATTTCTATTTAAAACTAAATACTTACCTGTAAAATAAACCCTAAGATAGCTACAATATAATTAATAATTACATTGTAGCTATTTTAGGATTTATATTTATTTTACAGGTAACTTTGTATTTATTTTAGCTAGTTAGAATAGTTATTAAATAGTTATTAACTATTTAATAACTACCTAGCTAAAAGAAATACCAAATTACCTGTAAAATAAATCCTAACCTAAGTTACAATTAAATAAATTAAATAAATTACCTACAAATAACTACAATTAAATAAACTAACTAAATTACAAAAAATAAAAAAAAGCTAAGTTACAAAAATTAAAAAAAATAAGTTACAAACATTTAAAAAATATTACAACAATTTTAAGCTACTTACACCTAATCTAAGCCCCCTAATAAAATAACAAACCCCCCAAAATAAAAAAATTCCCTACCCTATTCTAAATTAAAAAGTTCAAAGCTCTTTTACCTTAGCAGCCCTTAAAAGGGCCTTTTGCGGGGCATGCCCCAAAGAATTCAGCCCCCCCAACATTAAAACCCACCACCCACATACCCCTAATCTAACCCAAACCCCCCTTAAAAAACCTAACACTACCCCCCTGAAGATCATCCTACCTTGAGTCGTCTTCCCTCAGCCGAGCCACCGATGGAACTGAAGAGGAGATCCGGAGCGGAAGAAGTCATCATCCAAGGGGCGCTGAAGAAATCTTCCATCCGATGAAGTCATCATCCAAGCGGCGCTGAAGAAATCTTCCATCCGATGAAGTCATCTTCCAAGCGGCGTCTTCAATCTTCATCCATCCGGAGCGGAGCGGAGCCATCTTCAGACGAGCCGACGCGGAGCCATCCTCTTCTTCCCAACGACTACCGACGAATGGATATTCCTTTAAGGGACATCAAAGGATTTATTTTACAGGTAATTTGGTATTTCTTTTAGCTAGGTAGTTATTAAATAGTTAATAACTATTTAATAACTATTCTAACTAGCTAAAATAAATACCAAGTTACCTGTAAAATAAATATAAATCCTAAAATAGCTACAATGTAATTATTAATTATATTGTAGCTATCTTAGGGTTTATTTTACAGGTAAGTATTTAGTTTTAAATAGGAATAATTTATTTAGGTATAGTGTAATGTTAGGTGTAATTGTAACTTAGGTTAGTTTTTATTTTACAGGTTAATTTCTCTTTATTTTAGCTAGGTAGCTATTAAATAGTTAATAACTATTTAATAGCTATTGTACCTAGTTAAAATAAATTGAAAGATGCCTGTAAAATAAAAATAAATCCTAAGATAGCTACAATATAATTATTATTTATATTGTAGCTATATTAGGGTTTATTTTAAAGGTAAGTATTTAGTTTTAAATAGGATTAATTTATTTAATAAGATAAATATTATTTAGATTTATTTAATTAATATTTAAGTTAGGGGGGTGTTAGGGTTAGTGTTAGACTTAGGTTTAGGGGTTAATAATTTTATTACAGTGGCGGCGGTGTAGTGGGGGGCAGGATAGGGGTTAATAAATTTATTATAGGTGGCTACGGTATGGGGGGGCAGGATAGGGGTTAATATGTATCATGTAGGTGGCGGCGGGTCTGGGTGCGGCGGTTTAGGGGTTAAACTATTTATTTAGTTGCGGCAAGGTCCGGGATCGGCAGGATAGGGGTTAATAACTTTATTATAGAGGGTGACGGTATGGGGGCAGGATAGGGGTTAATAGGTACCATGTAGGTGGTGGCGGGGTCTGGGAGCGGCGGTTTAGGGATTAATACATATATTATAGTTGCGGCGGGGACCGGGAGCGGCGGTTTAGGGGTTAAAATATTTATTATAGCTTGCGGTGGGCTCCGGGAGTGGTGGTTTAGGGGTTAATCAGTTTATTATAGTGGCGGTGGGCTCCGGGAGCGGCGGTGTAGGGGGGGCAGATTAGGGGTGTTTAGACTCGGGGTACATGTTAGGGTGTTAGGTGTAGACATCTCCCATAGGAATCAATGGGATGTCGGGCAGCAGCAAACATGAACTTTCGCTATGGTCAGACTCCCATTGATTCCTATGGGAACCGCCGCCTCCAGGGCGGCGGATTGAAAACCAGGTACCCTGGGAGGGAAAAGTGCCGAGCGTACCTGCTAGTTATTTGATAACTAGCAAAAGTAGTGCGATTGTGCCGCACTTGTGTGCGGAATATCTGTAGTGACGTAAGAATCGATCTGTGTCGGACTTTGCCCGGTGGATCGAAGCTTACGTCACTAAATTCTACTTTTGCCGGTATCTAGGGCTTGATAACTAAGGCGAATCAGCCTCGCCACAAATACGCTGCAGAATTCCAGCGTATTTGAGGTTGACGGCTTGATAACTAGGCCCCTTAGAATCCTTTGCAATTAATTTTTCATTTTCAATTTTGGTGAATTTGATTGCTTTTTTGCATGCATTGTTACATTCCTTATAAATATGCTATGTTGAGTCTGTACTATTTTCTTTGAATAATTTAAATGCCCTACATTTTTTCCTAATTTCTCTTAACACATTTTTATTTATCCACAACGGCTTTGATTTTTTATTTTTATTTCTATAACCATATGGTATTTGTTGATATGTATATGTATTTAACAAAGTTTTAAATATTATCCATTTATCCTCTGTATTTTTATTAGAGAATACATTGTCCCAACTTCTATTATTTAATGATTTCCTTAAATTGTTGAATTTTGCTTTTTTGAAGTTGAAAGTCTTAGTTAAACCTTTAAGACACTGCATATGAAAAGAGATTTCAAATGTGACCATGTTATGATCACTGTTACCCAAATGTTCTTTGACTTCCATGTTTGATATTATATCTGTATTGTTTGCTAGCACTAAATCCAATATAGCTTTACTCCTAGTTGGCTCCTCTATTAATTGTGACAAGAAGTTATCCCTGAGAACATTTAACAATCTATCCCCCTTAGCTGAATTACTAGTTTCATTGGCCCAGTTTATATCAGGGTAGTTAAAATCTCCCATAATTACAGCACTGTTATTAGCAGCCTTACCTATTTGCATTAGTAGTTGAGTTTCCTCCAGGTCATTAATGTTAGGGGGCTTGTAGCATGTTCCTAGTAATATTTTTTTAGGATTTTTCCCCCCACTATTTATTTCAACCCACAGGGTCTCTACATTGTCTTTTGTATCATAGATATCTTCCCTTCTTGTAGGTTTAAGGTTAGGTTTAATATACATGCAGATTCCTCCACCCCTTGTATTATTCCTGTCCCTCCTAAATAAAGTATACCCCTCTAAGTTAACTGCTCAGTCATGTGAATCATCCCACCAAGTTTCAGTTATACTGATAACATCATAGTCCTCTTCTGCAACTAAGAGTGTCAGCTCCCCCATTTTACCTGTCATGCTTCTTGCATTTGTTGTCATACATTTAATTTTCATGTGCTTTCTGGTGCTACTTGGTTTGCTTTCCTCTATACTTTCTAATGTGACATTTCTTAAGTCATCCCTTCCTTGAGATATTAAGGGAGTGACATATTCACAGACTGATCTCTCTGTTCTATTGTGTTCTAACTGACCGTCCCCCCCTTTGCCTAGTTTAAAAAGTTCTCTAAACGTGAGGTAGAAAAAATCCTATTGGCTGATGCAATCAGCCAATAGGATTGAGCTGGCATTCTATTGGCTGTTCCAATCAGCCAATAGAATGCAAGCTCAATCCTATTGGCTGATTGGATCAGCCAATAGGATTGAAGTTCAATCCTTTTGGCTGATTGCATCAGCCAATGGGATTTTTTCTACCTTAATTCCAATTGGCTGATAGAATTCTATCAGCCAATTGGAATCTAAGGGACACTATCTTGGATGATGTCACTTAAAGGTACATTCATTCTGAAGAAGCCGTCGATTGAAGAGGATGCTCCGCGCCAGATGTCTTGAAGATGGAGCCGCTCTGCGTCAGAAGGATGAAGATAGAAGATGCAGTCTGGATGAAGACTTCTGCCCATCTGGAGGACCACTTCTGCCCGTCTGGAGGACCACTTCTGCCGGCTTCGTTGAGGACATCTTGCCGCTTGGGTGAAGACTTATCCCGGTAAGTGAATCTTCGGGGGTTAGTGTTTTTTAAGGGTGTATTGGGTGGGTTTATTTTTTAGGTTAGGGCTTTGGGCAGCAATAGAGCTAAATGCCCTTTTAAGGGCAATGCCCATACAAATGCCCTTTTCAGGGCAATGGGGAGCTTAGGTTTTTTTAGTTAGGCTTTTATTTGGGGGGTTGGTTGTGTGGGTGGTAGGTTTACTGTTGGGGGGGTGTTTGCATTTTTTTATTTACAGGTAAAAGAGCTAAGGGCTATTGGTAGTTTAGTTTAGGCTAGGTTTTTTTATTTTGGGTGGGCTTTTTTTATTTTGATAGGGCTATTAGATTAGGTGTAATTAGTTTAAATATCTTGTAATTTGTTTTTTATTTTCTGTAATTTAGTGGGTTTTTTTGTGATTTCGCTAATTTAATTTAATTTATTTAATTGTATTTAATATAGGGAATTTATTTAATTGTAGTGTAGTGTTAGGTGTTATTGTAACATAGGTTAGGTTTTATTTTACAGGTCAATTTGTATTTATTTTAGCTAGGTAGTTATTAAATAGTTAATAACTATTTATTAACTATTCTACTTAGTTAAAATAAATACAAACTTACCTGTAAAATAAAAATAAACCCTAAGCTAGCTACAATGTAACTATTAGTTATATTGTAGCTAGCTTAGGGTTTATTTTATAGGTAAATATTTAGTTTTAAATAGGAATAATTTAGGTAATGATAGGGATTTTATTTAGATTTATTTAAATTATATTTAAGTTAGGGGGTGTTAGGGTTAGACTTAGATTTAGGGGTTAATACATTTAATATAGTGGCGGCAGAAGATTAGGGGTTAATAAATATAATGTAGGTGTCGGCGATGTCGGGGGCAGCTAATTAGGGGTTAATAAGTATAATGGTGGAGGCGAAGTCCAGAGCGGCAGATTATGGTTTAATAAGTATAATGTAGGTGTCGGCAATGTCGGGGGTGGCAGATTAGGGGTTAATAAGTGTAAGATTAGGGGTGTTTAGACTTTGGGTTCATGTTAGGGTGTTAGGTGTAAACATAAAATGTGTTTCCCCATAGGAATCAATGGGACTGTGTTACTGAGTTTTACTCTGCTTTTTGGCAGGTGTTAGACTTTTTCTTAGCCGGCTCTCCCCATTGATGTTTATGGGGAAATCGTGCACGAGCATGTATAACCAGCTCACCGCTCACTTAAGCAGCACTGGTATTGGAGTGCGGTATGAAGCTGAATTTTGCTCTACGCTCACTTCTTGCCTGTTAACGCCGGGTTTGCAAAAACCCATAATACTAGCGCTGCAGGTAAGTGAGCGGTGAGAAAAAACTGCACGTTAGCACCGCACCCCTTATAACGCAAGACTCGTAATCTACCCGATTATATTTTGTTTCTGAATCTAATTCATCACGTTTATTCTGCTAATATAATGTATAATTCTTTGTAAAGGTTATAGGTGTGTGTTATTTGCTGTGTTGTCTGATCTTGTCTGCTTCAGACACTAACAGTCAAATAATACAGATGCCCAGCTACAGAAGATAGTGTCACAGCAGTAGCAGCAGTAACATACATCTGGCTTCTTGGCAAACCCAGCGTGTAGCTGCGCTGATGACTATAGAGTCACATCTGTCTATTCTTTTTGTGGATATGTTTCACATAAATTTCCTCAAACTCTTTAACCTTTAAAATGTATTTCAACCTTGAATCTCAAACTTGACATCTTTTTCCTTCCTTTTACTTCAATGAAATGACGATTGGTTTTGTTAAAGGGATATGAAACCTACACTTTTTCTTTCATGATTTAGATAGAGTATACAATTTTAAGCAACTTTCTACTTTACTCCTCTTATCAATTTTCCTTCGTTCTCTTGGTATCTTTATTTGATAAAGTAGGAATGTAAGCTTAGGAAAATCAGAAAGTTGCTTAAAATGGCATGCTGTATCTGATTAATGAAAGAAAAAATTTGGGATTCATATCCCTATAACAAGGTTTCGCATTGACATACAGAAATGATGTTATTTCATAAAGTGTTTTTTTTCTGGCTTAAACTAATTTAGAGTTTTTTTTTTAATGAAATGCTTTTGATCTATCAATCATATTATTCAGGAGTTGTATAACTTGGTGGCAATGTACAAAAGAAAATTAGTAGATCTGGTATCAAACCTCAATAGTTGAAACAAGAAGTTAAGTTTTAAATGAATTTGAGAGGTAAAAAAATGTGCTTACATGATTATGGAGAGTTCAGATCTTAAAAACTCAATTCAAAATATAGCTTAAAGGGCCATGATGATACCCAAATGTTGAAACACAAGTGATGCAGCATAGCTGTAAAAAACTGACTAGAAAATATTACCTGAACATCTGAAAGATATTTTACCTCAAAAATTCCTCAGTAGCCACATCCCATTGGAAAGGACTTCTAAGCAACAAATCAGTATGTCTGTCCAGGGAGTGAACTTACGTGCACACTCATCTTATTTCCCTATTCAGTTTAAGGAAGTTTACTATGAAATCTCATGAGTGCTAAGTGAAATCTCATGAGATCACAGTAAAAGAGTTCATGACCTCAGCACTGCTGATGCTGATTGGCTGCTGTTCATTTCTTCATTTATTTATTTATTTTTTACCTGAAGCTGAGCAACAACTAAGGTATATTTTTTTACACAGAACTTACTCTGCAGAGCAGAGAAAATTGTGAGGTAAAATATCTTCCTTTTTTACATAGAGATGCTCAGGTGATATTTTCCTGTCATCTTTTTACAGCTATTTTGCATCAGTTTCAAGTGATTTAGCATCTGAGTATTATGTCCCTTTACGTTTATAGCTGTTGATATTACTAAATGCAAAAGGAACAGAGCAGTTCATCAGTACTGCTGCAGCGATCTGTCCAAGATACTTGTATAGACAAGTGTATACTCCCAATACTCACATTGTGCAGCAGCAGCAACTAGTGTTACATAAAACAGGAAGAATTTTACTTATATAGGCAAGTCACTATAATGGCTTTAATGAAGAATCTATAAAAAACAGCAGATTTTTCATTGCATCTCTATTATAGTGAGTGGATCATACATCTATGTTATACAGTGGCAGCTTGCTATAGGTGGCCTAAGTGTTTCAGAACTTAGTCACAGCACTGGTACTTTTAGTACATAGATACTGGTGTATACACATTTAGCCCTAACCATGACCTCTCTGACCTCAATGTAACCCTAAATGTCAATCCCTTCTCAATTTAACTGCCACCCATTGCACCTCATACTCACACTGACCCAATATTTAGTGGTGCTGGGGTTGGGACATTGCAGATAGGGTTATTTTCAGTGGGACAGTGCAGTTACCTTTAAACTCAGGGGATCAGGACAGTATGTTTAGGTTTATTTGAAGTAGCGGAGGTTTACATTTATAGTTAACAGTGAGGGGAGGGGGTTCCCATGACAGGTTGTTGGGATTAAATTGACATTCTGTGATGAGTAGGTAAATCAGTGTTGAGGGTTGTATATTTTCAATTCAATTTTAGCTAAAACTAAATCAATTGTATAAAGGTTTTTAGGGCTCACTATGACAAATGGGTTAGCAGGATCATAGTGGCCCGTGGGTAGCTACACCTAACACACACACTTTGGCAAGCACCTGCTGTCAGACTCCTTCTCTCATGTGAATCTGTAGCTTCAATCCTCCAAAACTTCCCACAGCCTAAAGATCACACATCCACGCTTAGTTGTAAAACACTGCATAACCAATAACACCAAGGCATACCCATACCAGCCTCAAATGGGGTACTTAACTCACGGGATGTCGATTACCCTCTGAACTTCACCTCTACTATCCTAGGTTTCATACTCAATGGCGGATCTTCAAAGAGGCTCTACCTTTGCAGACATCCAGGAGTTCCGATTCACCGTCCGCTCTCTCCCCTTGGCCGTGTAAGCGAGGCGTGTGATGTACCCGGCAAATGATCACATGATGGGCTGTGGGAGTGTCCGCTACATGCTGGGGATCCAATCCAGACAAGTGCTCACTATATATTCTATAGAATCCAATAATATCAAAGAGAAAGGAGCACCTCCAAAGGACGGATTTAAAAAATAACTTTTATTGTGATCCAGCTATTATTAGCTACACCTAACAGTCATTAGTGATGTCGCGAACTGATAATTTTCCGTTCGCGAACAGCGGACTCGAGCTTCCGCAACTGTTCACGAACGGGCGAACCGGGCGAACCGCCATTGACTTCAATAGATAGGCGAATTTTAAAACCCACAGGGACTCTTTCTGGCCACAATAGTGATTGAAAAGTTGTTTCAAGAGGACTAACACCTGAACTGTGGCATGCCGGAGGGGGATCCATGGCAAAACTCAGACGGAAAATTACATAGTTGATGCAGTGTCTGGTTTTAATCCATAAAGGGCATAAATCACCGAACAATCCTAAATTGTTTGGAATAACGTGCTTTAAAACATCAGGTATGATGTTGTATCGATCAGGTAGTGTAAGGGTTACGCCTGCTTCACAGTGACAGACCAAACTCCCAGTTTAACGCACCACAAACAACCGCAAACAGTCCATTTGCACAACTACGAGATAGATAGATTTGATAGATACATAGAAACATAGATTGGATAGATAGATCAATAGATGCAATATACATTTGATAGATACGATAGATAGATAGATTTGATAGATAAATAGATAGATTTGATAGATATATAATTTCTCAGACAGAGAATTACAAGACGTGCGGGCTGGGACCCATGGTAAGGTTCCCAGAAGCAGTTGCGGCGCCAGGGGACGTGTATATGGCATGGATTTTAAGAACCAGGAGATGGGAAAAGATGCTTGGTCGGTCCTCCTACTTCAAATTTGGGGCACTGCGCGTGCAATCTACTGTGCCACCAGATATGAGTGGTGTGTATAGCAGTACTTTTCTGATCAGTTTAATACCTGTTACTCCCCCTATCGGGGGAGGTGTATATGGCATGGATTTTAGGAACCGGGAGATAGAAAAAGATGCTTGGTCGGTCCTCCTACTTCAAATTTGGGGCACTGCGCATGCAATCGTGGCCGGACTTTTAGCCGACGGATATTTGGCCGACGGACATTTATCCAACGGTCATTTGGCCAAAACACAAGTGTCTGTCACAAAACAGTCTGGCCACGAGATAGATAGATTTGATAGATAGATACATAGATTAGATAGATAGATCAATAGATACAATATACATTTGATAGATACGATAGACAGATAGATAGATTTGATAGATAAATAGATTTGATAGATAGATAATTTCCCAGACAGAGAATTACAAGATGTGCGGTCTGAGACCCATGGTAAGGTTACTTCCTTTTGCACAATCGAGTACAGGTTGGGGATTGCCTTTTGTGCAAAGAAATTTTGGCCGGGTACCTTCCACTGCAGTGTCCCCTATCAGGGGATGTGTATATGGCATGGATTTTAGGAACCGGGAGAAGGAAAAAGATGCTTGGTCGATCCTCCTACTTCAAATTTGGGGCACTGCGCGTGCAATCTAATGTGCCACCAGATAGGAGTGGTGTGTTAAGTAGTACTATTCCTATCAGTTTAATCCTGTTAAGTGTCTTTTTTTTGGTTTTGTTTTTGAAGCCACAGTGCAGCACCAGAGGCCAGAAAAATTTGGCATGTACACATGCCTGAAAAATTTGGTATTGTTGCAGCCGCTGCTGTAGCAGCGGCCAGAAAGATTGATGTTTGTTTCCCAGGCAGAAAGTGCCCTAAAACATTGCGGCTTGAACCCTAGTTGGTGGCGGATAAGTCACGCAAGTCATCCGGCATTTGAAGATAAAATACAGCAGCGTGTGGACCATTTTTAGCCCAAGGCAGCTCATCTCATCAGGCCTTTTTTACTTGAATGTATCGCCCAATGTCAGTCCCTTCGGGATCCATCCCTCATTCATCTTAATAAAGGTGAGGTAATCTAGACTTTTTTGACCTAGGTGACTTCTCTTCTCAGTGACAATACCTCCTGCTGCACTGAAGGTCCTTTCTGACAAGACACTTGAAGCGGGGCAGGCCAGAAGTTCTATTGCAAATTGGGATAGCTCAGGCCACAGGTCAAGCCTGCACACCCAGTAGTCAAGGTGTTCATCGCTCCTCAGAGTGTCGAGATCTGCAGTTAAGGCGAGGTAGTCTGCTACCTGTCGGTCGAGTCGTTCTCTGAGGGTGGACCCCGAAGGGCTGTGGCGATGCATAGGAGTTAAAAAGCTCTGCATGTCCTCCATCAACAACACGTCTGTAAAGCGTCCTGTCCTTGCCGGTGTGGTCGTGGGAGTCGGAGGATTACTTTCAGCTCTTCCCCTGTTAGATTCACGTTGTGCTGTGACATCACCCTTATACGTTGTGTAAAGCATACTTTTTAATTTATTTTGGAAATGCTGCATCCTTTCCGACTTGTTGTAATTCGGTAACATTTCTGGCACTTTATGCTTATACCGGGGGTCTTGTAGTGTGGACACCCAGTACAGGTCGTTCTCCTTCAGCTTTTTTATACGAGGGTCCCTCAATAGGCACGACAGCATGAAAGACCCCATTTGCACAAGGTTGGATGCCGAGCTACTCATGTCCCGTTCCTCATCCTCAGTGATGTCACTGGGATGCCTGTTGTGGTTGGTCTTCCTCCTCCTCCTCAAAGCCACATTCCTCCTTTGACTCCTCTTCCTCACAATCCTCTTCCAGCGTTGCCGCTGGTCCAGCAAGCAATGCTGATAAGGCTGTTTCTGGTGGTGATGGTGACCACAACTCTTCCTCTTCACGCTCATCTACGGCTTGATCCAGCACTCTTCGCAGGGTACGCTCCAGGAAGAAAACAAATGGTATGATGTCGCTTTCGGTGCGACTGACTAGGTTTTTCACCTCCTCAAAAGGACGCATGAGCCTACAGGCATTGCGCATGAGCGCCCAGTAACGTGGAAAAAAAAATTCCCAGCTCCGCAGAGGCTGTCCTAGCACCCTGGTCATACAAATACTCGTTAACAGCTTTTTCTTGTTGGAGCAGGCGGTCGAACATTAGGAGTGTTGAATTCCAATGTGTCAGGCTGTCGCAAATCAAGTGACTCACTGGCATGTTGTTTTGCCGATGGATATCTGAAAAGTGCGCCATGGCCGTGTAGGAACACCTCAAATGGCCACACACCTTCCTGGCCTGCTTCAGGATGTCCTGAAAGCCTAGGTACTTATACACAAAGCGTTGTACGATCAGATTACACACATGTGCCATGCACGGCACATGTGTCAACTTGCCCAATTTCAATGCCGCCACCAAATTACTTCCGTTGTCAGAAACCACTTTGCCGATCTCCAGTTGGTGCAGAGTCAGCCACTGATCCACCTGTGCATTCAGGGCGGACAGGAGTGTTGGTCTCGGTGCTTTCAGGCAAATTAACCCCAAGACGGCGTGACACTGCCGTATCCGGGGTGTGGAATAGTACCTGCGGAGCTGGGGGGTGCCATTGATGTGGAGCAAGACGCAGCAGCAGAAGAGGACTCAGCCGAGGAGGTTATGGAAGAGGATGGAGTAGGAGGAGTAGAGGAGGTGGCAGCAGGCCTGCCTGCAAGTCGTGGCGGTGTCACCAACTCCTCTGCAGAGCCACGCATTCCATGCTTGTCAGCCATCAGCAGGTTTACCCAATGCACAGTGTAGGTGAGATACCTGCCCTGACCATGCTTTGCAGACCAGCTATCAGTGGTCATATGGACCCTTGCCCCAACACTGTGTGCCAGACATGCAATTACTTCCTTTCGCACAATCGAGTACAGGTTGGGGATTGCCTTTTGTGAAAAGAAATTTCGGCCGGGTACCTTCCACTGCGGTGTCCCAATAGCTACATATTTTTTGAACACCTCAGACTCCACCAGCTTGTATGGTAAAAGCTGGCGGGCTAAGAGTTCAGACAAGCCAGCTGTCAGACGCCGGGCAAGGGGGTGACTTTGTGACATTGGCTTCTTACGCTCAAACATGTCCTTGACAGACACCTGACTGTGGGCAGATGAGCAGGAACTGCTCCGGAAGAGAGACGGAGTGGCGGATGGTTGAGAGGGGGCAAGGAGGACAGCAGTGGTTGACGTGGCTGAAGATGCTGGACCAGGAGGAGGATAGCGGCTTTGAGTTTGTGTGCTGCTTCTACTCATGTGTTGATCCCATAGGCATTTGTGATGTGCGATCATTAGTGATGTCCCGAACTGTTCGCCCGCAAATGGTTCACAGCGAACATAGCTTGTTCGCATTCGCATTTGTGGGCGAACACATGGCGATGTTCGATCCGCCCCTATGTGTCATCATTGTGGAAACTTTGACCCTTTATGTCACAGCCGCCTGACACATTAGAGCCAATCAACATCAGACACTCCCTCACAGACACTCCCAGCTACTCGGAATCCGCCATTTTAGACTCATAACGACCTTGCTTTCTTAATGAGAGGATGTGTTGTGCTTTTGCTCCTGACATTAATAGGAAAAACATAGCTAGGCTAGTGTATTTAGTGTCCAGAAGGACTCCACTCATCTCTGCTGCAAGCACAGCACCCCAAAAAGATTTTCTATCAGGCCAGTGTCACACAGCATATACTCTGGTTCATTGCTCTGTGCCAGCCAGCAGCCACCAGTGTTAATATCCGTTTATAACATTATTTTAAATTTAAAAAAAAAAAAAAAAATTTTTTTGCTAGTGTAATCTAATTACATTTACTATCATGCTTGTGTCTGTCATGCTCACTCAGCATTAATATACCTCCTTTTTTTCAGTATTTTGGTTAATTGGTCTGTGCCAGGCAGCCACCCAGCACTCATATCTATTCTTCTTCACCTTAATTTTAATATAACTATAAAAGTTTAAATTAATCTAATATCATTTTCTATCCGGCCTGTGTGTTTTGCTGACATAGAGAGCCTACTGTGTTTACTTGCTGCCCTCCCTAGTCTATGAGCCACGACTCATATGTGTTTAACCTTTTTTTAATTTCCCCCGCCAAAAAATAATTCCAATCATTTTTCTAGTGTAATCTAATAGTATTTTCTATCAGGCGTGTGTGTATCCGACTTACAGAGCCTACTGTTTTTAATAGCTGCCATTCCAAGGCTATCAGCCACGACTCATATGTATGTGCTTAACCTTTTTCTTAAAATTTACAACAAAAAGTCTTTAAATCATTATGCTAGTGTAATCTAATTGTATTTTCTATCAGGCCTGTGTCTAACTGTCTATCTGACTTACACGGCACAGTGTTGTTATAATTGCTGCCCTACGTAGCAGCCAGCCAGTGCGACCACTCATAGAGTCATATGTGCATTGCACTTCTTAACATAATTTTAATATTAAAATCTAAAATTTTAAAATATTTTGCTAGTGTAATCTAACTTAATTTTCTATCAGTCCTGTGTTTTTGTCACTTACACAGCATACTGTGTTAAATTGCTGCCCTACCTACCATCCACGACTCATATCTGCCAGCCTGTCTGCCAGGCCCAAGTAGCCAATTAGTGGCACCAATCACAATTCTTGTAACAGTAAAAAAAAATCATAATTTTTTGGACTGCAAATATTCAGTCTCCTAGTGCCATTGAATTTCATTTACCTCCTGCCTGCCACTGCCAGCCTTTTGTGCCAGGCCGTCTAGCCAACTATTTACACCAATCATAATTGCTGTCACAGACAGTATAGTTAGTAATTTAAATAAAAACATTTTTTAGTGTTGATCTTAATCCTCAGTTTGCTCGTGCCCTAGAATTGCACTTTTCTACTGCCTTCCAAGCCTGTGTGCCAGGCCTACTTAAAAAATATTTACACCAATCATAGTTGTTGTGACAGTATTCTTAATAATTAAAAATTAAAATTGTTGGTAATAGTTGTTGTGAATCCTCAGTTTGCTGGTGCCAGTGAATAGCACTTTCCTCCTGCCTTGCAGCCTGCTGTGTGCCCGGCCCACCTAGCCAATTATTGCCAGCAATCATATCTCTTTTAACAGTATTGCAAAAATTGTCAATCATCACTGTTTTGACTGTCAGTAATCAGTCTCCTAGTGTCCTTGAATTGCATTTACCTCCTGCCTGCCAGCCTTTTGTGCCAGGCCGTCTTTCCAACTATTTACACCAATCATAATTGTTGTCACAGTATAGTTACTAATTAAAATTAAAAAATTCTTGATTGTTGATGATCTTAATCCTCAGTTTGCTCGTGCCCTAGAATTGCACTTTTTTACTTCCTTGCAAGACTGTGTGCCAGGCCTACTTGAAAAATATTTACACCAATCATATTTGTTGTGACAGTATTCTTAATAATTAAAAATTAAAATTTTTGTTAATAGTTGTTGTGAATCTTCAGTTTGCTGGTGCCATTGAATAGCACTTTCCTCCTGCCTTGCAGCCTGCTGTGAGCCAGGCCCACCTAGCCAATTGTTGCCAGCAATCATATTTCTTTTAACAGTATTGCAAAAATTGTCAATCATCACTGTTTTGACTGTCAGTAATCAGTCTCCTAGTGTCCTTGAATTGCATCTACCTCCTGCCTGCCAGCCTTTTGTGCCAGGCCGTCTTGCCAACTATTTACACCAATCCTAATTTTTTGTCACAGTACAGTTACTAATTAAAATTAAAAAATTCTTGATTGTTGATGATCTCAATCCTCAGTTTGCTCGTGCCCTAGAATTGTACTTTTTTACTTCCTTGCAAGACTGTGTGCCAGGCCTACTTGAAAAATATTTACACCAATCATATTTGTTGTGACAGTATTCTAATAATTAAAAATTTAAATTTTTGGTAATAGTTGTTGTGAATCCTCAGTTTGCTGGTGCCATTGAATAGCACTTTCCTCCTGCCTTGCAGCCTGTTGTGAGCCAGGCCCACCTAGCCAATTGTTGTCAGCAATCATATTTCTGTTAACAGTATTGCAAAAATTGTCAATCATCACTGTTTAGACTGTCAGTAATCAGTCTCCTAGTGTCCTTGAATTGCATCTACCTCCTGCCTGCCAGCCTTTTGTGCCAGGCCGTCTTGCCAACTATTTACATCAATCCTATTTTTTTGTCACAGTATAGTTACTAATTAAAATTAAAAAAATCTTGATTGTTGATGATCTTAATCCTCAGTTTGCTCGTGCCCTAGAATTGCACTTTTCTACAGCCTTCCAAGCCTGTGTGCCAGGCCTACTTAAAAAATATTCACACCAATCATATTTGTTGTGACAGTATTCTATATTTTGTATGGGTAATCATCCAGGCCATATAGACCTCACCAAATAGGGGGAGTTACAGAGATTAAAGTGCTAAGAATGGTAGTACTTAAAACACAACCTAGTTAAAATAGGTAGCAGACCGCATTTCTTATTATTATAATTTTTCAGGGTAATCTGGCAGGCCATATAGAACACCCCCGATAGGGGGGGGACGGGGACAGGGATTAAAGTGCTAAGAAAAGTACTAATTAACACAAGCTAGTTGGGTCCAAGAACGCATGTTTAATTATTAGACTTTATTAGGGTAATTATATATCTAACAAATATATCTATTTCTCTTCTATCGATTCTATCTAACTATCAATCTATGTATATCTATCTAGCCTATCTATCAATCTATCTTCTGTCCGGGAGGTTTTGAGACAGCCACTTTGGGAATGTTAGTTGATTTAGACCCATTATGGCTTAAAAGCAGACTCTGCATAAACTATGTAATTTTCCATGGGAGTTTTGCCAGGGATCCCCCTCCAGCATGTGACAGTCCAGGTGTTAGTACCCTTGAAACAACTTTTCCATCACTATTGTGGCCAGAAAGAGTCCTTGTAGGTTTTAAAGTTCGCCTGCCTATTGAATTCAATGGCGGTTCGCGCGGTTCACGGGTTCGCGAACAATATCGGAAGGTTCGCGACATCACTAGCGATCATGTGCCTTCACAAAGCAGTTGTACCTAGGTGGGTGTTGCACTTCTCACGACTCCGTTTCTTTTGGCACAGGTTGCAAATGGCATCGCTGTTGTCAGAGGCAGACACACAAAAAAATGCCACACTGCTGAGCTCTGCGATGACGGCATTTTGGTGGTGGCAACAGCATGCGTTGATTGGCGTGCTGTCTGGCTGACCCCGGGTGCCGATGCATGCTGTCTGACTGTGCCACTAGCTCCTTGCGATGACCTCCCCCTGCTTCCAACTCGTCTCCTCCTCTCTGTCTCCCCATCTGAACTTCCCCCTGTTCTTCTTCTCTTCTAGTGGGCACCCACGTGACATCCATGGACGCATCGTCATCATCAACCGCTTCATTAGTATCTGACAAATCAACAAAGGAAGCAGCAGCGGGTACAACATCATCATAATCACACTGTATGTCCATGTCTCTAATGCTGCCTGACTGAGACATATCACTGTTATCTACATCCTCTGTCAATGATGGTTGCGCATCACTCATTTCTTCCAAATGATGTGTAAAAATCTCCTCTGACACATCAAGTGAAGTTGCTGTGATGCTAGTGTTGGTGGTGGCGGCAGGCGGGCGAGTGGTGGTAACTTGAGAGGTGCCCGAAGATAAGCTACATTTTTTTTTTTAAATGTACACTTACACTACTATTAAACAAGATATGAGTGGTGGCACTGGGCAAGTGTGCACAGTATACGCTGTGAGCCTAACACAAAAAAGCAGACTGATGTTTGACAGTCCAAAAAGTTTTTATTTTTTTAAATGTACACTTACACTACTATTAAACAAGATATGAGTGGTGCCACTGGGCAAGTGGGCACAGTATACGCTGTGAGCCTGGCACACACGCTGGCAGGCAGGCAACTGCAATTAGATTACACAAGCAGACTGATGTTTCACAGTCAAAAAAGTTTTTTTTTTTTTATTATTTACACTACTGTTACACCAGATATGAGTGGTGGCACTGGGCAAGTGGGCCTGGCACACACACAGGCAGGCAACTGCAATTATATTACACTAGCAGACTGATGTTTCACAGTCAAAAAAGTTTTTTTTTTAATTATTTACACTACTGTTACACCAGATATGAGTGGTGGCACTGGGCAAGTGGGCCGGGCACACGTTGGCAGGCAGGCAGGCAAATGCAATTAGAATTACACTAGCAGACTGATGTTTCACAGTCAAAAAGTTTTTTTTTTTAAATTATTTACACTACTGTTACACCAGATATGAGTGGTGGCACTGGGCAAGTGGGCCTGGCACACACGCTAGCAGGCAGGCAACTGCAATTAGATTACACTAGCAGACTGATGTTTCACAGTCAAAAACGTTTTTTTTTTTTTTAATTATTTACACTATTGTTACACCAGATATGAGTGGTGGCACTGGGCAAGTGGGCCGGGCGCACACGTTGACAGGCAGGCAACTGCAATTAGATTATACTAGCAGACTGATGTTTCACAGTCAAAAAAGTTTTTTATTTTTAAATTATTTACACTACTGTTACACCAGATATGAGTGGTGGTACTGGGCAAGTGGGCCTGGCACACATGCTAGCAGGCAAGCAACTGCAATTAGATTACACTAGCAGACTGATGTTTCACAGTCAAAAAAGTTTTTGTTTTTTTAAATTATTTACACTACTGTTACACCAGATATGAGTGGTTGCACTGGGCAAGTGGGCCTGGCACACACGCTAGCAGGCAGGCAACTGCAATTAGATTAAACTAGCAGACTGATGTTTCACAGTCAAAAAAGTTTTTTTTTTAAATTTACACTACTGTCACAACAGATATGAATGGTGGCATTAGTTGGCAAGTGGGCCTGGCACACACGCTGGCAGGCAGGCAACTGCAATTAGATTACACTAGTAGACTGATGTTTCACAGTCAAAAAAGTTTTTTTTTTTAAAAATACACTACTGTTACAACAGAAATGAGTGGTGGCACTTAGCAAGTGGGCCTGGCACACACGCTGAGAGGCAGGCAGGCAACTGCAATTAGATTACACTAGCAGACTGATGTTTCACATTCAAAAATGTTTTTTTTTTTAAATTTACACTACTGTTACAACAGATGTGAGTGGTGGCACTTAGCAAGTGGGCCTGGCACACACGCTGGCAGGCAGGCAACTGCAATTAGATTACACTAGCAGACTGATGTTTCACAGTCAAAAAAGTTTTTTTTTAAAAAATTACACTACTGTTACAACAGATATGAGTGGTGGCACTAGTTGGCAAGTGGGCCTGGCACACACGCTGGCAGGCAGGCAACTGCTATTAGATTACACTAGCAGACTGAGGTTTCACAGTCAAAAAAGTGTTTTTTTTTTTAAATGTACACTACCGTTACACCAGATATGAGTTGCACTGGGGTGACACTGTGCCCTGGCAGGCAGGCACTTAAACGCACATGTGTGAAGGAAACTGACTGCTTTTATTTAACACAGTCAAAAAAGTTTTGTTTTTTTTAAATCTACACTACTGTTACACCAGATATGAGTTGCACTGGGGTGACACTGTGCCCTGGCAGGCAGGCACTGAAATGCACACGTGTGAAGGAAACTGACTGCTATTATTTAACACAGTCAAAAAAGTTTTTTTTTTTTAAATCTACACTACTGTTACACCAGATATGAGTTGCACTGGGGTGACACTGTGCCCTGGCAGGCAGGCACTGAAATGCACACGTGTGAAGGAAACTGACTGCTATTATTTAACACAGTCAAAAAAGTGTTTTTTTTTTTTAAATCTACACTACTGTTACACCAGATATGAGTTGCACTGGGGTGACACTGTGCCCTGGCAGGCAGGCACTTAAACGCACACGTGTGAAGGAAACTGACTGCTATTAATTAACAAAGTAAAAAAAGTGTTTTTTTTTTTAAATCTACACTACTGTTACACCACATATGAGTTGCACTGGGGTGACACTGTGCCCTGGCAGGCAGGCACTTAAACGCACACGTGTGAAGGAAACTGACTGCTATTATTTAACACAGTCAAAAAAGTGTTGTTTTTTTTAAATCTACACTACTGTTACACCAGATATGAGTGGTGGCACTGGGCACAGTATACGCTGTGAGCCTGACACACACGCTGGCAGGCAGGCAACTGCAATTAGATTACACAGGAAAAAAAAACAGCCCTAAAAATGTTTTTTTTGGGGTGCTGTCCTTACAACAGAGATCAGATGAGTCCTTCAGGACTGTAGTGGACACTGAATACACTAGCCTAGCTATAGATTTCCCTACTAAATCAGCAGCAGCAGCTACACTGTCCCTCCTCTCACTAACAATGCAGCTTCCGAATGAATCTAAAATGGATGCTGTCCCGGAGGTAGGAGGGTCTGGGAGGGAGGGAGAGTCTGCTGCTGATGGCTGGAATGTGCCTGCTGACTGTGAGGTACAGGGTCAAAGTATTACTCAATGATGACGAATAGGGGGCGGATCGAACATCGCATATGTTCGCCGCGGCGAATGCGAACATGCTATGTTCTCCGGGAACTATTCGCCGGTGAACAATTCGCGACATCACTACCTGTAAGTGTGTGGCCTAGATAAGCAAATACGACATCCCCACTTGCACCGTTAATCAGCTGCATCCTAGGGGGAAAAGTGACCCTTGATTTGAAAGAGGGGAGTTTTTTTGTTTTTTTAAATGAAGAACCTTATTTCACTGTAAATAACTTGGGGGCTGAGATATGGGCCTCTAGTTATCAACGTGTCTACTTACCTGCCTTCGCCGGCCCAATACGCCTGCCTAAGCTCGCCTACCATCGCCGCCGCGGACCTGTAAAATCTCGCCAAAGTTCTCAATAAATCTGTCAAAAAGCCACACACCAAGTACGGGGCGATGAGCAGCGGACTGTGATAGTTATCACTCATCTGATCTCGCTGCTCTTCATTTTTTTGACAGCTTTATTGACAAGCTGTCTCTAAGCACCCACACTAAACTACACTGTTCTACCCCCTATACCGGCACCAACGGAGCCCCCCGCAACTAAATAAAGTTACTAACCCCTAAACAGCCACTCCTAGACCCTGCCGCAACTCTTATAAATGTATTAACCCCTAAACTTCCGCTCCCGGAGCCCACCGCCACTCTAATAAACTGATTAACCCCTAAACCGCTGCTCCCGGACCCCGCCGCCACCTACATAATACCTATTAACCCCTATCCTGCCCCCCTATACTGCCGCCACCTATAAAAAATGTATTAACCCCTATCCTGCCGATCCCGTACCCCACCGCAACTAAATAAATAGTTTAACCCCTAAACCGCCATTTCCGGACCCCGCCGCCACCTATATTAAACGTATTAACCCCTAATCTGCCCCCCCTACACCGTTGCCACCTATAATAAATGTATTAACCCCTATCCTGCCCCCCCCTACACCGCCGCAACTATAATAAAATTATTAACCCCTAAACCTAAGTCTAACCCTAACCCTAACACCCCCCTAACTTAAATATTAATTAAATACATCTAAATATTATAACTCTTATTAACTAAATTATTCCTATTTAAAACTAAATACTTACCTTTAAAATAAACCCTAATATAGCTACAATAGAAATAATAATTATATTGTAGCTATTTTAGGATTTATTTTTATTTTACAGGCAAATTTCAATTTATTTTAACTAGGTATAATAGCTATTAAATAGTTATTAACTATTTAATAGCTACCTAGTTAAAATAAAGAGAAATTTACCTGTAAAATAAAAACTAACCTAAGTTACAATTACACCTAACACTACACTATACTTAAATAAATTATTCCTATTTAAAACTAAATACGTACCTGTAAAATAAACCCTAAGATAGCTACAATGTAATTAATAAATACATTGTAGCTATTGTAGGATTTATATTTATTTTACAGGTAACTTTGTATTTATTTTAGCATTTTTTTTATTTTGGGGGGCTTTGTTATTTTATTAGGGGGCTTAGATTAGGTGTAAGTAGCTTAAAATTGTTGTAATATTTTTGAAATTTGATTTATTTTACAGGTAATTTTGTATTTCTTTTAGCTAGGTAGTTATTAAATAGTTAATAACTATTTAATAACTATTCTAACTAGCTAAAATAAATACAAAGTTACCTGTAAAATAAATATAAATCCTACAATAGCTACAATGTAATTATTATTTACATTGTAGCTATCTTAGGGTTTATTTTACAGTTAAGTATTTAGTTTTAAATAGGAATAATTTATTTAAGTATAGTGTAGTGTTAGGTGTAATTGTAACTTAGGTTAGTTTTTATTTTACAGGTAAATTTCTCTTTATTTTAACTAGGTAGCTATTAAATAGTTAATAACTATTTAATAGCTATTGTACCTAGTTAAAATAAATTGAAATTTGCCTGTAAAATAAAAATAAATCCTAAAATAGCTACAATATAATTATTATTTCTATTGTAGCTATATTAGGGTTTATTTTAAAGGTAAGTATTTAGTTTTAAATAGGAATAATTTAGTTAATAAGAGTTATAATATTTAGATGTATTTAATTAATATTTAAGTTAGGGGGGTGTTAGGGTTAGACTTAGGTTTAGGGGTTAATAATTTTATTATAGTGGCAGCGGTGTGGGGGGGCAGGATAGGGGTTAATAAATGTATTATAGTTGGCAACGGTGTAGGGGGGGCAGGATAGGGGTTAATAAATTTATTATAGTGGCGGCAGGGTCCGGGAGCGGATGGTTTAGGGGTTAACATATTTATTATAGTGGTGGCGTGGTCCGGGAGCGGCGGTTTAGGGGTTAACATATTTATTATAGTGGCGGCAGGGTCCGGGAGCAGCGGTTTAGGGGTTAATCAGTTTATTAGAGTGGCGGTGGGCTCCGGGAGCGGCGGTTTAGGGGTTAACATATTTATTATAGTGGCGGCGGGGTCCGGGAGCGGCAGTTTAGGGGTTAACCAGTTTATTAGAGTGGCGGTGGGCTACGGGAGCGGTGGTTTAAGGGGTAATATCTTTATTTAGTTGCGGCGGTGTAGGGGGGGGGACAGATTAGGGGTGTTTAGACTCGGGGTACATGTTAGAGTGTTAGGTGTAGACACTTCCCATAGGAATCAATGGGATGTCGGGCAGCAGCGAACATGAACTTTCGCTATGGTCAGACTCCCATTGATTCCTATGGGATCTGCCGCCTCCAGGGCGGCGGATTGAAAACCAGGTACACTGGGCCGGAAAAGTGCCGGGCGTACCTGCTAGTTTTTTTATAACTCCCAAAAGTAGTCAGATTGTGCCGAACTTGTGTGCGGAACTTCTGGAGTGACGTAAGAATCGATCTGTGTCGGACTGAGTCCGGCGGATCGAAGCTTACGTCACAAAATTCTACTTTTGCCGGTGCAAAGGGCTTGATAACTTAGGCAAATCAGCCTCTCCACAAATACGCTGCGGAATTCCAGCATATATGAGGTTGACGGCTTGATAACTAGAGGCCATGGACTCTTAAATTCCAACCCCCATCCCCAGCCTTACTGTTACAGTAATCCCTGCATTAGCAGGGAAATCATGCCCCCTGAGAGAGGTCTGTTAAAATAATGCAACAACATACTACACCTCTTAAATCCTTCCCTGATGCTATAGGTTAAGGGTGCCCAAAATAAAATGAGAATATAATCTAATATTTAATTTAGAATTACATACAAAATTAATTACTATAAATGTTTTCAATTACATTGTCTATACTAATCAAACTTACCAAAGTTGGTACAAATACACACAATTGGGCTAGATTACAAGTGGTGCACTAATTGGGTAATGTGTTAAAACACAGCATAAACACTATGGGGAAGATTACAAGTCGCATGATATGAGTTTTCCACGAGCGATATGGTCTATTCTCAATCGCCTTTTACACAGCTATCCTTTCTGCACTCAAAGAGCTGTAGTTAACGGTTTTCCGCAACATAAAAGTTTCACTAAAAACTTAAAAAATTCATTACAAAGTACAGTTACACTCATATTAACACTGTCTACTAAAAATTATTTAAAAAATATATTGCACACAAAAGTTATAAGGGCTCAAAGACAGGAGATCTCGGGTGCTAGAAAAAAGCAGATGCAGGGATTTTACATTGACATACATACACATACATAGAGAAACATGGATTCATATGTATAGAGAACTGTTTAACTATGGAGATAATGAAAAGATTTTACATTACAATCTTATGCACATTAAACAATATGTCAGAGGGATTTTCAAAGAGATATTCACTTATAGATCTCAAGATATCTAGACATATATATATTCATATACATATCTCGCTATAAATAGAAATATCTGTTAAAAAATCATCACATATATGAAGAAATATTTATTTACAAATAAATAAATGGAACATATTTCGTTAACAAAACATTCTTGCAATATGAAATATTAGCATTTTCATGTACACTTTTCGAAGAGAATACTTCATGGGCTTTGCGCAACAGATTAGGGTTTTAGGTGTGTTTTTTTTTATTATTTGTCTTCTACATTTACTTCTATGGGGGAATACGTGAATGCGATTTGGCTTTTTGGATTACGCGGGTTAACACACATGCAAAATAAGTTATTTTGCAACTTGTAATACCTGCGCAACCCCAAATGCAAGAAAACCATAACGCGATTGCGAAAAACAGATTTGCTGCGCGACTTGTAATCTTGCCCTATGTAAATTACCGTTACACAGTTGCACTCATATGAACAAAAAATATCTGAAAAAAATTATTCATATAAATATAAAAAATAAAATAAAAAATAAGGGATAAAAGGTATATGGTACATGACAAGTTGCTTGACTGAAATCGGCTAGATTGTATATAAACGTACATATAAATGGAGTTCATTCAGCAGAGGAGGCTGTTACTAGTGGTGTTCCTTAGGGGTCAGTTCTGGGGCCTGTTTTGTTTAACATATTTATCTGCGATATCAGCAAAGGGCTACAGGGGAAAGTATGTCTCTTTGCAGATGATACAAAAATTTGCAACAGAGTGGATGTTCCAGGGGGGGTAGACAAAATGAGAAGTGATATACAACAATTGGAGGATTGGACAAACGACTGGGATCTAAAGTTTAACACAGCAAAGTGTAAAATAATGCATTTAGGGAAGAAAAATCCAAATGTTAATTACAGACTCAATGACACTTTACTGACTGTTACAGATGAGGAACAGGACTTGGGAATTATTATTTCAGATGATTTAAAATTTACGGCTAGATTTAGAGTTTTGTCAGTAACGACCCTCGTATCTAACCCTGGCTTTTTTCTGGCCGCACCTTTAAAATAACTCTGGTATTGAGAGTCCACAGAATGGCTGCGTTAGGCTCCAAAAAAGGAGCATAGAGCATATTTAACGCAAATTCAACTCTCGATACCAGAGTTGCTTACGGACGCGGCCAGCCTCAAAAACATGCTCGTGCACGATTCCCCCATAGGAAACAATGGGGCTGTTTGAGCTGAAAAAAAACCTAACACCTGCAAAAAAGCCGCGTTCAGCTCCTAACGCAGCCCCATTGTTTGCTATGGGGAAACACTTCCTACGTCTGCACCTAACACTCTAACATGTACCCCGAGTCTAAACACCCCTAACCTTACACTTATTAACCCCTATTCTGCCGCCCCCGCTATCGCTGACCCCTGCATATTTTTTTAACCCCTAATCTGCCGCTACGTAAACCGCCTCTACTTACATTATCCCTATGTACCCCTAATCTGCTGCCCCTAACACCGCCGACCCCTATATTATATTTATTAACCCCTAACCTGCCCCCCACAACGTCGCAGCCAGCTACCTACAATAATTAACCCCTAATCTGCCGACTGCAAAGAGCCGCCACCTACGTTATCCTTATGTACCCCTAATCTGCTGCCCCTAACACAGCCGACCCCTATATTATATTTATTAACCCCTAATCTGCCCCCCTCAACTTCGCCTCCACCTGCCTACACTTATTAACCCCTAATCTGCCGAGCGGACCGCACCACTACTATAATAAAGTTATTAACCCCTAATCCGCCTCACTAACCCTATAATAAATAGTATTAACCCCTAATCTGCCCTCCCTAACATCGCCGACACCTAACTTCAATTATTAACCCCTAATCTGCCGAATGGAGCTCACCGCTATTCTAATAAATGTATTAACCCCTAAAGCTAAGTCTAACCCTAACACTAACACCCCCCTAAATTAAATATAATTTTAATCTAACGAAATTAATTAACTCTTATTAAATAAATTATTCCTATTTAAAGCTAAATACTTACCTGTAAAATAAATCCTAATATAGCTACAATATAAATTATATTTATATTATAGCTATTTTAGGATTAATATTTATTTTACAGGTAACTTTGTATTTATTTTAACCAGGTACAATAGCTATTAAATAGTTAAGAACTATTTAATAGCTAAAATAGTTAAAATAATTACAAATTTACCTGTAAAATAAATCCTAACCTAAGTTACAATTAAACCTAACACTACACTATCAATAAATAAATTTAATAAAATACCTATAATTATCTACAATTAAACCTAACACTACACTATCAATAAATAAATTAAATACAATTCCTACAAATAAATACAATGAAATAAACTAACTAAAGTACAAAAAATAAAAAAGAACTAAGTTACAAAAAATAAAAAAATATTTACAAACATTAGAAATATATTACAACAATTTTAAACTAATTACACCTACTCTAAGCCCCCTAATAAAATAACAAAGCCCCCCAAAATAAAAAAATGCCCTACCCTATTCTAAATTACTAAAGTTCAAAGCTCTTTTACCTTACCAGCCCTGAACAGGGCCCTTTGCGGGGCATGCCCCAAGAAGTTCAGCTCTTTTGCCTGTAAAAAAAAACATACAATACCCCCCCCAACATTACAACCCACCACCCACATACCCCTAATCTAACCCAAACCCCCCTTAAATAAACCTAACACTAAGCCCCTGAAGATCTCCCTACCTTGAGTCGTCTTCACCCAGCCAAGCCAAATTCTTCATCCAAGCGGAGCAAGAAGAGGTCCTCCATCCGGTAGAAGTCTTCATCCAAGCGGGGCAGAAGAGGTCTTCCATCTGATTGAAGTGTTCATCCAAGCGGCATCTTCTATCGTCATCCATACGGAGCGGAGCGGCAGCATCCTGAAGACCTCCGACGCGGAACATCCATCCTGGCCGACGACTGAACAACGAATGACGGTTCCTTTAAATGACGTCATCCAAGATGGCATCCCTCGAATTCCGATTGGCTGATAGGATTCTATCAGCCAATCGGAATTAAGGTAGGAATATTCTGATTGGCTGATGGAGTCAGCCAATCAGAATCAAGTTCAATCCGATTGGCTGATCCAATCAGCCAATCAGATTGAGCTTGCATTCTATTGGCTGATCGGAACAGCCAATAGAATGCGAGCTCAATCTGATTGGCTGATTGGATCAGCCAATCGGATTGAACTTGATTCTGATTGGCTGATTCCATCAGCCAATCAGAATATTCCTACCTTAATTCCGATTGGCTGATAGAATCCTATCAGCCAATCGGAATTCGAGGGACGCCATCTTGGATGATGTCATTTAAAGGAACCGTCATTCGTCGTTCAGTTGTCGGCCAGGATGGATGTTCCGCGTCGGAGGTCTTCAGGATGCTGCCGCTCTGCTCCGGATGGATGACGATAGAAGATGCCGCTTGGATGAACACTTCAATCGGATGGAAGACCTCTTCTGCCCCGCTTGGATGAAGACTTCTACCGGATGGAGGACCTCTTCTTGCTCCGCTTGGATGAAGAATTTGGCTCGGCTGGGTGAAGACGACTCAAGGTAGGGAGATCTTCAGGGGCTTAGTGTTAGGTTTATTTAAGGGGGGTTTGGGTTAGATTAGGGGTATGTGGGTGGTGGGTTGTAATGTTGGGGGGGGTATTGTATGTTTTTTTTTTCAGGCAAAAGAGCTGAACTTCTTGGGGCATGCCCCGCAAAGGGCCCTGTTCAGGGCTGGTAAGGTAAAAGAGCTTTGAACTTTAGTAATTTAGAATAGGGTAGGGCATTTTTTTATTTTGGGGGGCTTTGTTATTTTATTAGGGGGCTTAGAGTAGGTGTAATTAGTTTAAAATTGTTGTAATATATTTCTAATGTTTGTAAATATTTTTTTATTTTTTGTAACTTAGTTCTTTTTTATTTTTTGTACTTTAGTTAGTTTATTTCATTGTATTTATTTGTAGGAATTGTATTTAATTTATTTATTGATAGTGTAGTGTTAGGTTTAATTGTAGATAATTATAGGTATTTTATTAAATTTATTTATTGATAGTGTAGTGTTAGGTTTAATTGTAACTTAGGTTAGGATTTATTTTACAGGTAAATTTGTAATTATTTTAACTATTTTAGCTATTAAATAGTTCTTAACTATTTAATAGCTATTGTACCTGGTTAAAATAAATACAAAGTTACCTGTAAAATAAATATTAATCCTAAAATAGCTATAATATAAATATAATTTATATTGTAGCTATATTAGGATTTATTTTACAGGTAAGTATTTAGCTTTAAATAGGAATAATTTATTTAATAAGAGTTAATTAATTTCGTTAGATTAAAATTATATTTAATTTAGGGGGGTGTTAGTGTTAGGGTTAGACTTAGCTTTAGGGGTTAATACATTTATTAGAATAGCGGTGAGCTCCAGTCGGCAGATTAGGGGTTAATAATTGAAGTTAGGTTTCAGCGATGTTAGGGAGGGCAGATTAGGGGTTAATACTATTTATTATAGGGTTAGTGAGGCGGATTAGGGGTTAATAACTTTATTATAGTAGCGGTGCGGTCCGCTTGGCAGATTAGGGGTTAATAAGTGTAGGCAGGTGGAGGCGACGTTGAGGGGGGAAGATTAGGGGTTAATAAATATAATATAGGGGTCGGCGGTGTTAGGGGCAGCAGATTAGGGGTACATAAGGATAACGTAGGTGGCGGCTCTTTGCGGTCGGCAGATTAGGGGTTAATTATTGTAGGTAGCTGGCTGCGACGTTGTGGGGGGCAGGTTAGGGGTTAATAAATATAATATAGGGGTCGGCGGTGTTAGGGGCAACAGATTAGGGGTACATAAGTATAACGTAGGTGGCGGTCGGCAGATTAGGGGTTAAAAAATTTAATCGAGTGGCGGCGATGTGGGGGGGGGGGGCTCGGTTTAGGGGTACATAGGTAGTTTATGGGTGTTAGTGTACTTTAGAGCACAGTAGTTAAGAGCTTTATGAACCGGCGTTAGCCCAGAAAGCTCTTAACTACTGACTTTTTTCTGCGGCTGGAGTTTTGTCGTTAGAATTCTAACGCTCACTTCAGACACGACTCTAAATACCGGAGTTAGAAAGATCCCATTGAAAAGATAGGATACGCAATTGACGTAAGGGGATCTGCGGTATGGAAAAGTCGCGGCTGAAAAGTGAGCGTTAGACCCTTTTTTGAATGAGTCCAAATACCGGTGGTAGCCTAAAACCAGCGTTAGGAGCCTCTAACGCTGGTTTTCACGGCTACCACCAAACTCCAAATCTAGGCCTATGTAAACAATGTAGTAATGCAGCGAGTAAGGCTAGCAAAATGCTTGGATGTATTGGTAGAGGTATTTGCAGCAGAAATAGTAAGGTTCTTATGCCATTTTATAGATCATTAGTTAGACCTCATCTTGAGTATTGTGTGCAGGTCTGGAGGCCATATCTTCAGAAGGATATTAACAAACTTGAATCTGCAAAGGAGGGCTACCAAAATGGTACATGGTCTAAAAAATAAAACTTACCAGGATAGGCTCAATGACCTAAATATGTATAGCTTAGAGGAGAGAAGGGAAAGAGGTGATATGATAGCAACTTTCAAGTACATTAAAGGGTAAAGGGTAGTAGATTCAGGAGTAATTTGAGAAAGCACTTCTTTACAGAATGAGTGATTGATTTATGGAATAAACTTCCTCAAGAGGTAGTAGCAACAAACACTGTGGAGGACTTTAAAAATGCATGGGACAAGTATCTACGAACTAGATAAGTTTATACTGTTAGGTAAGGTCGGGCAGACTTGCTGGGCCTATGGCTCTTATCTGCCGTCAATATCTATGTTTCTATATACATGTCTAAATAAGTGTCTGTAGGCATATATATATATATATATATATATATATATATATACACATATATATATATATATATATATATGTGTATATATATATATATATATGGACCTATGCATTTATGTGTTTTACTGTATTTTTACTGTACATATGTAACATTCCAATTTTCTTCACATACAGGATAATATAATTTTTATTGGAAATGCATATTCTTATTATATATACTATTATATAGTATATATCTGTATATACCTATATCTGTATATCTATTCTTATAGATATTTAGGTATAGATATCTATTTTACATTGACATTATCAGATATATATATATATAAATATATATTTAATAATAAAAATAAAAAAATTTAAAATATGCGACGCACATGAAACGTTAATAAACTTAAGGCGTATTTTAAAATAATAAATATTAAAAAAATAAAAATAATTATTAAACATTATTATATATATACTGAAAATAAATTATATATAAATGATTATTTAGAATATTTTACAGTATTTGTAATCATTTTTTAATTATTATTAATATTTTTTAATATTTAATATTTTCAAAAACACTCCTTAAAATTAGTAAAGTTTTATGTGTGTGCAAATCAAACACTTAAATTGTGAATCCCGTAGAGCGTTACGCATATTTTACATTCCTATGTTCTTCATGTAGAAATTCTTTGAATTTTTATTATTAAATATATATTTCTTTATAAATGTGATAATGTTAATGTAAAATAGATATCTATACCTATATATCTATAGGAATGTGAAATATTCATAACTCCTTAACATGGTCGCGATATTGCAAAGTCCTTTGGTTAGCACGTGTCGAGTTTTGTTTGCGTGCAACGTTTTTATGCTCAACTTGCAATACGTGTGCTACCCGATGCACACAAAAAGATTACTTCTAGGGAAGTTTAAGTTTGAGCAAAAGCGCTAAATAGCGTGCCACTTGTAATCAGGCTTTTTTTTTTAATATAAAAACAAATTCACACATCAAAAACCCTGCTGGATGGTATGCAGATAATTTGTAGCAAAGCAAATATATTAGACTAGACAGGACCACCCACAACATTAGTGGGGCCCTGTTCAAAACAAACTTGTGGGTTCCCTCATCCCAGCCATCTTTATTCCTCTCTCTCCGTATGTCCCTGCTCCCTGTATGGCCCACCCCAGTCCAAACATAGTGTTTCCTATAGAAGGAGTAAAACTATATATTACACCTCCTGATGCCATAAACACTTCTTCATAAATATAAGAAGCACCTTCTCGTGACCTCACCTCTGATGACAGTGCGAGGCCTCCTAAAGTGCGTGCGGGGCCCTAGACGGGTGCCCATCTTGCCCTGCCCAAAAATCAGGTCTGTGTTTAGACTATAAACAATGCACTACTGGGAGCTAGATGGCAATTGGTGATTAGAAGAATCTCTTCCCATCAACTTATTTTAGCCTAACGGGAGATAGAAAATGCAGCAGCATCAAGGATCATCATAAATAAATAAAGGGCTAGATTACAAGTGAGGTGCAAATGGTTTTGCGCTAGTGCAATCGTGTTTTTTGGAGCCATTTTTATTTCACTGATATTACAAGTGGAGCGAAATCGTGATTGCGCTAGCGTACTCGCCCTTTACACTTCAATCCTTTCTGCGATCTCAGAGCTGTGGTTAACTGTTTTCCGAAACTAAACAGTTGCACAAAACACTTTAAAAATACATTACAAACTACAGTTACATTCATATCAACACCATCTAATAAAAATTATTTTAAAAAAATAGTGCACAAAAATGTTATAAGGGCTCAAAGATATGAGATCTCGGGTGTTAAAAAAAAAAAAAAAAAAAAGGCAGGCAAATGGTTTTAACAGTGAGAAACATACACATACATTGCTAAAGATGTATGTGTGTGTATGTATATATATATATATATATATATATATATATATTAATGTATTTATTTGTGTATATATGGATTTAAAGTCATATATACACATATAAAGACATTAAAGTGAATATAAAGTGTAATGAGAAAGTGCCCGGTCTTTAAAAATACTCTTAAAAACAGGGGCACTTTCATTCATTAAACTTTACATTTAAGCTTTTTTTTTAAATACTTACCTTTTTCCTCATGACAGCAGACCAGCGATCTTCCTCCCGCAGCTCCTGCTGTACTTAGCACAGCAATGACCAATCTGGCTTCCTTCAATCATTGCATGCACCCCAAGGCGTCCAGCACGTGAGGCCACGCAATACTTGGAGGAAGCTGGATTCGTCATCGATATACTAAGTACAGCATGAGAAGCGGGCAGAGGATAGCCGGTCTGCTGTCATAAGGAAAAATTTAAGTATTTAAAAAAAACTGCCCCTGTTTTTATGAGTATTTTTAAAAACCGGGCACTTTCTTGTTAAACTTTACATTCACTTTAATATATATGTACACAAATATAGACATATTTATAAAAGTGCATTATAGCCTTTTGCCATTAAGCAGATAAAAACATGATAAAACATATTTGTGCAATATTCATATTTACTAAAGTTTTTAACTATGTATTTACTGTAAATATTTCACATTTACTAATGCGAATATGCTATTTTGTTTGTGCGATGGGTGTTTGGTTTTTGGTTTGGTGTTTGTTTTTTTCAACATTTTTTTTCCATTGACTTCTATGGGGAAATCGAAAAGACGATGGAGTTTGCGCGATGTCAGGTGTTAGTTTTTTTTCACCTTTTTTTCTCCATTGATCTCTAGGGGGGATACCTGCACGCACACGCATAAACTTTCGGCTAGATTACGAGTTTTGCGTTAGCTTTAAAAAGCAGCGTTGAGAGGTCCCAACGCTGCTTTTTAATGCCCGCTGGTATTACAAGTCTGACAGGTACAGGTGTACCGCTCACTTTTTTTCTGCGATTCGAGCATACCGCAAATCCACTTAAGTAAATTGCATATCCTATCTTTTTAATGGGATTTTCCTAACGCCGGTATTACGAGTCTTGGAAAAAGTGAGCGGTAGACCCTCTCCTGTCAAGACTCCTACCGCATTTAAAAGTCAGTAGTTAAGAGTTTTATGGGCTAACGCCCACTAAAGTGCTAAAAAGTACACTAACACCCATAAACTACCTATTAACCCCTAAACCGAGGCCCCCCCACATCGCAAACACTTAAATACATTTTTTAACCCCTAATCTGCCGACCGAACATCGGCGCCACTTCAATAAATATATTAACCCCTAAACCGCCGCACTCCTGCCTCGCAAACATTAGTTAAGTTTTGTTAACCTCTAATCTGCCGTCCCTAACATCGCTGACACCTACCTACATTTATTAACCCCTGATCTACCATCCCCAACGTCACCGCAACTATATTAAATGTATTACCCCCTAAACCTAAGTCTAACCCTAACACCCCCCTAACTTAAATATAATTTAAAATAATCAAAATGAAATTACTACAATTAAGTAAATAATTCCTATTTAAAACTAAATACTTACCTATAAAATAAACCCTAAAATAGCTACAATATAACTAATAATCTAGCTTAGGGTTTATTTTTATTTTACAGGCAAGTTCGTATTTATTTTAACTAGGTAGAATAGTTATTAAATAGTTATTAACTATATAATAACTACCTAGCTAAAATAAATACAAATTTACCTGTAAAATAAAACCTAACCTATGTTACAATTACACCTAACACTACACTATCATTAAATAAATTAACTAAATTAACTACAATAATTACAATACAATTAATTACAATAAAATAAACTAAAGTGCGAAAAACAAACAAACACTAAATTACAGAAAATAAATTAAAATACAAACCCCCCCAACATTAAAACCCACCACCCACACACCCAACCCTACTCTAAAACCCTCCCAATCCCCCCTTAATAAAACCTAACACTAACCCCTTGAAGATCACCCTACCTTGAGACGTCCTCACCCAACCGGGCAGAAGTGGTCCTCCAGACGGTCCGAAGTCTTCATCCTATCCGGGCAGAAGAGGTCCTCCAGACGGCCAGAAGTCTTCATCCAGGCGGCGTCTTCTATCTTCATTATTATTATTATTATTTTAAACTATGCTTTTAATGAATGGTTTATTGTTTCTGTATCAAATTATTTAATTTCACAGCTGTTATCTATTCCATACAATACAAAATCCCCAATTACCAAACAGTTAATTGCTCTGTTTAATCATACTGTGATGATTTGGTGAATGGATAGGCCACAGCCTATGGGAAGTCCTGTGCAAATGGCTATAATAAGACAATAATATATGCATGTGCATTTAAAATCTAGAATCAAATCCCATTTTAATTTTTTTTTTGGTCTAAATGAATTATTTCTGTGCATATTTATCATCGCATTCCATTTAGGAAATCTGTGTTGTGACCTTCAGCATGGCAAACAGACAGAGAAATTGAGCCTGCCATAAAAATACTCAGAAACAGCATTGAAATATAGAGAGAAAAGAGACCACCAGAGTCCCCTTGGTTATTACAACACAGAAAAAAACACCACTCAAACTTGTCAAAGATTTACAACCTATATTAAAGGGACATGAAACCCAATTTTTTTTCTTTCATGATATAGAAAGAGCATGCAATTTTAAACAACTTTCTAATTTACTTCTATTATCTAATTTGTTTTATTCTCTTGATATTATTTGCTGAAAAGCATATCTAGATAGGCTCATCCAGCGCTACGGAATTTGGCGGCGCTATACAAATAAATGATAATAATAATAATAATAATTGGTTGCTGCACTTAGAAGCCTCATGTGATTGACTTACCCATGTGCATTGCTTTTTCTTCAACTAAGGATATCCAAAAAATGAAGCAAAATAAACAATAGATGTAAATTGGGAAGTTGTTTAAATTTGTATTCTCTTTCTGAATCACGAAAGAAACATTTTGGGTTTAGTGTCCCTTTAACAAGGATCAGAAACTGCCCTGACCCTCCCACTTTATGCAGCTGTGTTTTATTTTACAATAGAGCAAATACAAAATGCAATATAATTTGTATGAGATACACATAAATATACAAAGTATGACCTTAATGTTGTTAAAGTTATACAGAAACAGTCAAAACATAATCAGAATTTGTAAAATCACAATCATAAATACACTGCTGTATACAGAAGCTATATGCATTAAAATAAAAACTAGAAAGCTTATATGCAATAAAACTTAAAGTGACAGGAAACCTCAAAATTTTATTTAATGATTTGGATAGAACATACAATTTTAAACAACTTTCCAATTTACTTCTATTATCAAATTTGCTTCATTTTCTTGTTATTCTTTGCTGAAGTAACAGCATTGCACTACTAGCAGCTAGCTAAATACATCTATTTAGCCAATCACAAGAGACAAATGTTTGCAGGCACCAATCAGCAACTAGCTTCCACTAGTGTAGGATATATGCATATTCTTTTTCAACAAGGGATACTAAGAGAACAAAGTACATTTGAAAATTGATGCTCTATCTGAATCATGTAAATTTAATTTTGACTTTCCTATCCCTTTCATCTGAAGTATAAAGTAATATAAAATACAAAGCACAAAGTGTAAATGCAGCAGAAATCTCATGTCATCAGTGCTATTTTGCACTGCGCTTGTCTCTTCTTCATATACATAAATGCAGGGAATATCCCTTGGAGAAGAAAGGCAAAATCTTCCTTTTTTAGAATCTCACTAGGGATCTCGCAGTGCTAGAGGATCATTTTATATTATCTCATCTTAGCGTAGAGCTTTATATCATCAGGCCCTTAGATGTTTGTTAACCAATATTTAAAATACATTATAGTGTAAATAATAATGTGTTACTTAACTATTGCTTAACTATAACACATCACTGTTAACTATGCTGTGTTGGCCACATCCTTTCAATTTTGCTGATATGACAATAAAGACATATTATGGTCAGAATACAAGTAGCACGCTAATGATAGCTCGGGCAAGATAACCAATATTGCTTGACAGTGCTACCATAATTGATCGACTTTAATATTCAATATGAATATAAGTCCATGGTAAAGCACATTAACCAAAGAAGGGACAGAGCAGTCAACTTTGCTCAAGCTCAACCTATACTTTCAATGGATATTGAGACTGTGCTAATTTACAAGTTGAAAGTTATAGTTTACGCTTGAGCGCAACCCGATACTGCGCTAGAACATTTATTGCGACTTTAGATCTGAAGTAAACTGTAAGGGTTAAAAAAAGTTGAACATTGCACACACAAAACACATTAAAATAAAGTATGAAACACATATATACCCTTTGTAATAAAATATATCATTAATAATCAACAGCAGCATGAGCGCTAAGAGCAGCGAGCAGCATATCCCATTTAATGCACTGATGATATGCCTAGTGGAGAGGGGAAGTGAAAGGTTGACAACTCTGCCCTCTTAAAGCCACAGCTGCTGTTTGCTGCTTGCAGAAGTTTAAGAAAAAAAAAAATAGGAACAGCCAGCATTTACTTAATGATGAAATGTGACTCCTGACCTGACAGACAGTGGGCAGGCACTCCGTACAGCACCATCTAAGTTGTTGCACAATCAAAGGGGGCTGGGCTGGTTGATGCCTCTCTCCATATTTTTGCAGCTAAGGTCAGAAAATTTGGTAAGGTTTTTATTTATATTTATTTTACTTTAACATTATTTACTTTTTTTTCTTTTTATGAGAGGTGAGGCTCTGCCTCCCCTGACTGCACATTCCTGTAGATCTCATGTAAAGGTGCTAAGGAATGACAGCTTCCTAAAGTATTTATTTTACAAGCCTTTAACCCCTTATGCTCAGAGTGTATTTGTTGTTTTAAACATTTGTGTTAAAAAGACTTCATAAACAATGTTATATAGTTATGTTGAACACAATATTTATTTGAACTTTTGATTTCTGAGTGGCAGAACATTGTGGTAGGGAATGACAACATTAAAAAAAATGTCTACATTATTTAAAAAATAACATTTGTCAATTGTCATCCTTTTAAACCATCTCTCTCCATCTAATCTTAAAAAAGCCATGTGTCTCTATTATGTAACTATTAGTATTTTAACTTTAGGGTCATTATTTACTATTTATGTACTATTTTAACTGATTGTGTAGGAATAATTCTTTTTTTAATTATAATATATTTATTTATTATTTGTTAAACAGAAAATAACATGTGCTTCATCTTTTTGTTAATGAAGTAAATAATGTCCCTTGCTAATGGGTTAATAGAGGAGACAATAAATTACCTAGGTTTCTCTGAAAGGGTGATAAGCTACAAAACAATATTCTATTAAGCATACAAATGTACAGAATTGTCCTTTTACCATTAAATAATATTAACATGTTTCAGGAAAGCCATTTAAATTAATACAGGGAATAAAAGGAAATGCAGGGTTGTGCGCAACTGATTTCTGAAGGATTATAGTTAACTGGGGTTGATAAGGACAATTGCCACAGCTGTAATGGGGATCAGAGACATGACTCCACACATGAAAACACAAAGTAGTTTTATTCCATTTAATACAACTCTAAGGATTTTTGCCAGAGAAAGAAGGCTACCAGTTTATTCAAATAAAGTGATTAATATGCTCACAAAGTGACTTCCAGAAGAAATAAATTCTAATTTGTCTTACTGAAATCCAAATCACTTATGATGAAACATCACATTCCTTAGCCAGAATCAGACTTTCCACTGAAGTTTAAAAATAACTAAGAAAAAATTATTATTTTTCTTCCCAGAATCCCTAGGCAACTGTTTGATGTAAACCATAAGGAATCCTAAGGGGCAGTGCATTGCCTAAGGGCACTCACAAATATTATGCAGTGTTGCTTAATGGTAAAAATATGTTTTAAAGAAGCTTAGCAATAGCATTATAAGCAGGTGATAAAATATTCCAAATTGATCCAGTCCTCCCAACACACTATAAAAGCAGAATAGATAAACTATAAAGCATAGTACAGATGCATGATAGGCACTTCCTGGATTTGAAGAAAAAAAATAAAATAAACAATAACAAAATGTCATTTAATTACACCTAGATTACGAGTTTTGCATTAGAGGCGGTGCGGTGCTAACGAACAGTTTTCCCTCACCACTCACTTACCTACAGCGCTGGTATTACGAGTTTTCAGAAAAAAAGACAAGAAGTGAGCATTGAGCAAAATTTTGCTCATTATCGCACTCCAATACCAGCGCTGCTTAAGTCAGTGGTGAGCTGGTGTAACGTGCTTGTGCACGATTTCCCCATAGGAATCAACGGGGAGAGCCAGCTGAAAAAAAGTCTAATACCTGCAAAAAAACAGCGTAAATCTCCTTAACACAGCCCCATTGATTCCTATGGGGAAATAAAAGTTATGTCTACACCTAACACCCTAACATGAACCCCGAGTCTAAACATCTGCCACCCCCGACATCGCAGACACCTGCATTATATTATTAACCCCTAATCTGCCGCTCCGGACACCGTCGCCACCTACATTATAGTTATGAACCCCTAATCTGCTGCCCCCAACATTGCCGACACCTACATTATATTTATTAACCACTAATCTGCCATCCCCAACGTCGCCACCACTATATTAAAGTTATTAACCCCTAAGCCTAAATCTAACCCTAAACCTAACACCCACTAACTTAAATATAATTTAAATAAATCTAAATAAATATTCCTATAATTAACTACATTATTCCTATTTAAAACTAAATACTTACCTATAAAATAAACCCTAAGCTAGCTACAATATAACTAATAGTTACATTGTATCTAGCTTAGGGTTTATTTTTATTGTACAGGCAAGTTTGTATTTATTTTAACTAGGTAGAATAGTTATTAAATAGTTATTTATATAATAACTACCTAGCTAAAATAAATACAAATTTACCTGTAAAATAAAACCTAACATAAGTTACACTAACACCTAACACTACACTATAATTAAATAAATTAACTAAATTAACTAAATTAACAATTACCTAAATTAAATTATCTAAAGTACGAAAAAAACAACACTAAATTACAGAAAATAATAAACAAATTACAGAAATTTAAACTAATTACACCAAATTTAATAGCCCTATTAAAATAAAAAAGCCCCCCCAAAATAAAAAAACCCTAGCCTAAAATAAACTACCATTGCCCCAAAGTAATCAGCTCTTTTACCTGTAAAAAAAAAATACAAACAACCCCCAACAGTAGAACCCACCACCCACACAATCAACCCCACAAATAAAATACTATCTAAAAAAACCTAAGCACCCCATTGCCCTGAAAAGGGCATTTGGATGGGCATTGCCCTTAAAAGGGCAGTTAGCTCTATTGCAGCCCAAAGTCCCTAACCTAAAAATAAAACCCACCCAAAACACTCTTAAAAAAACTAACCCTGAAGATTGACTTACCGGGAGACGTCTTCATCCAAGCCGGGCGAAGTGAACCTCCAGACGGGCAGAGGTCTTCATCCATCCGGTGCGGGGCGGGTTCATCTTCAAGACATCCGACTCGGAGCATCCTCTTCTTCCAACGACTAAAACAGAATGAAGGTACCTTTAAGTGACGTCTTCCAAGATGGCACCCCTTAGATTACGCCAATCGGAATCTAAGGGACGCCATCTTGGATGATGTCATTTAAAGGTACCTTCATTCAGCAAGAAGTCGTTCTGCCCATCTGGAAGAGGATGCTCTGCGCCGAATGTCTTAAAGATGGAGCTGCTCTGTGCCGGATGGATGAAGATAGAAGATGCCGTCTGGATGAAGACTTCTGCCCATCTGGAGGACCACTTCTGCCTGTCTGGAGGACCACTTCTGCCGACTTCGTTGAGGACATCTTTCCGCTTGGATGAAGACTTCTCCCGATAAGGGAATCTTCGGGGGTTAGTGTTAGGATTTTTAAGGGTGTATTGAGTGGGGTTTTTTTTTTTAGGTTAGGGCTTTGGGCTGCAATAGAGTTAAATGCCCTTTTAAGGTCAATGCCTATCCAAATACCCTTTTCAGGGTAATGGGGAGCTTAGGTTTTTTTAGTTAGGGTTTTATTTGGGGTGTTGGTTGTGTGGGTGGTGGGTTTTACTGTTGGGGGGGGTTGTTTGTATTTTTTTTTTTAAAAGAGCTGATTTCTTTGGGGCAATGCCACACAAAAGGTCCTTTTAAGGGCTATTGGTAGTTTAGTTTAGGCTAGGCTTTTTTTATTTTTGGTGGGCTTTTTTATTTTGATAGGTTATTAGATTAGGTGTAATTAGTTTAAAGATCTTGTAATTTGTTTTTTATTTTCTGTAATTTAGTGTGTTTTTTGTAATTTAACTAATTTTATTTAATTTAGTTAATTGTATTTAATTTAGGGAATTTATTTAAATGTAGTGTAGTGTTAGGTGTTATTGTAACTTAAGTTAGGTTTTATTTTACAGGTAAATTTGTATTTATTTTAGCTAGGTAGTTAGTAAATAGTTAATAACTATTTAGTAACTATTCTACCTAGTTAAAATAAATACAAACTTGCCTGTAAAATAAAAATAAACCCAAGCTAGCTACAATGTAACTATTAGTTATATTGTAGCTATCTTAGGGTTTATTTTACAGGTATGTATTTAGTTTTAAATAGGAATTATTTAGTTAATGATAGGAATTTTTATTTATATTTATTTTAATTATATTTAAGTTAGGGTGTGTTAGGGTTAGGGTTAGACTTAGATTTAGGGGTTAATAAATATAATATAGTAGCGGCGACATTGGGGGTGGCAGATTAGGGGTTAATAAGTGTAGGTAGGTGGCAGCGATGTTAGGGGCGGCAGTTTAGGGATTAATAATATTTAGTGTTTGCAATGCGGGAGTACGGTGGTTTAGGGGTTAATATGTTTATTATTGTGGCGGCGACGTTGGGGGAGGCAGATTAGGGGTTAATAAGTGTAGGTAGGTTGCGGTGACATTAGGGATGGGAGATTAGGGGTTAATAAATATAATGTAGGTGTCGGCGATGTTGTGGGCATCAGATTAGGGGTTCATAAGTATAATGTAGGTGGAGGCGATGTTTGGAGCGGCAGATTAGGGGTTAATAAGTATAATGTAGGTGTCTGCGATGTTGGGGGCAGCAGATTAGGGGTTAATAAGTGTAAGATTAGGGGTTTTTAGCTGATTTTTGGCAGGTTTTAGACTTTTTTTCAGCCAGCTCTCCCCATTGATGTCTATGGGGAAATCGTGCACAAGCACGTAAAACCAGCTCACCTCTGACTTAAGCAGCGCTGTTACTGGAGTGCGGTATGGAGCAGAATTTTGCTCTACGCTAACTTCTTGCCTTTTAACACCGGGTTTGTAAAAACCTGTAATACCAGCGCTGTAGGAAAGTGAGCGGTGAGAATAACGTGCAAGTTAGCAACGCACAGCTCATAACGCAAAACTCGTAATCTAGCCGTATGTTAGGTTAATTTATGGAGTAAACTTAGGTTTTTCTTTATTTCACAGGTAAGTTTTTATTTATTTATTTATTTATTTATTTATTTATTTTAACATAGTTATATTGTAATTTTAATTTAAAGTTAGGGGGTGTTAGGTTTATGGGTTAATAGTTTAATTTAGTGTTTTGCGATGGGGGGAGGCAATATATAGGGTTAATAGGTTTAGTTTAGTAGTTACGATGTGGGGGGCTGGAAGTTTAGGGTTTAATACTTTATTATAGTGTTGGCAATGTGGGGGGCCGGCGGTTTAGGGGTTATTAGGTTTATTTAGGTGTCGGCAATGTTGGGGGCGGCGGAATAAAGTTAAGAGCTGTTTGTAGTTCATCTTCATAAGAGCCAACAACAACAGTGCAACTCTCGGCAGGGCCCTCTCTCCTCCATTTGATACCTGTAATCGTTTTTATATACCACCTATGTTCATAGCGCTGCGGAACCTGTTGATGCTCTACAAATACCTGATAATTATAATTATATTTAGTGTCAGCAATGTCGGGGGACGGCGGATTAGGGGTTAATAGGTTTATTTAGTGTCTGCGATGTCGGGGGTGGTGAATTAGGGGTTAATAGGTTTATTTAATAGTCGCATTGTGGGTGGGCGGCAGATTAGGGGTTAATAAGTTTAATATAAGTGTTTGCGATTCCGTAGGGGTGAATAGGTAGGTTATGGGTGTTAGTGTACTTTGTAACATTTTAGTTATGAGTTTTGTGAAACATTTTTGTTACACAAAATCCATAACTACTGCTCTCAGGTGGCGGTATGGATCTTGTCGGTATAGGCTGTAACGCAAGCATTTTAGTCGGACCGCACAACCTGTAATACAGCGCTATGGAAAATCCTGCACTCAAACACCATTTTTTTGAGTGCAGAATAGACGTTGCCTTACAGGCTAAAATGCTTGCGGTATACCACCGCAACTCGTAATATGCGTTCCTGGCCATTCCAGCGTAATAGCCATTTTTTCAGCATTAATAGTCGTACTGCAACACTTGCAATCTAGCCAATTAATTTTTACAATATTTTATATGTAATATTTCGATAACACACTTTATATACAGTAAAATACATATAAACACATAAATACATACAGTATGTATATATATATATATATATATATATATATAAGTGCATTGGAGCCCTTTGCAGTTAAGTAGCTGAAAACATGTAAAATCATTTTTATGCAATATTTATTTTATAATAAAGTGTTTAACTATGTATTTATTAAAAATATTTCACATTACAATGTTCTTCACAAAAGAGAATATGTTCTTTGTATTTTTAAATAGATATTCATATGTGTGTAAATATATATTTTTATGTATGTGTACATATCTTTACCTTTATATAATCATTTCTATGTATATATATATATATATATATATATAAAAGTTAGCACAGAAGAAGGGCACTCTCAGGATTTGTAGAAAGCAGAATGTTTTCTTTATTCACAGAACATTAGTACATGGTCGACGTTTCGGCCCCCAATTGGGCCTTCATCAGGACAAGTACAATCTTAGGACTGCCGAGTGGCGATGAACATAGATCCAAAGTAGGCGGGTCAATATATATATATATATATATATATATATATATATATATAGGTAGCCCTCAGTTTACGCCGGGGTTAGGTTCCAGAAGGAATGGTTGTACAGTTTATAATGTAAGTCAATGGGAAGTGAGGGAGATAGGTTCCAGGCCCCTCTCAAAATTGACATAAGTAACATCTAGTACATTATTTTTAAAGCTTTGAAATGAAGACTTTAAATGCTAAACAGCATTATATACCTAATAAAATAATCACACAACACAGAATATATAATTAAACTAAGTTAAATTAACAAAAACATTTGCTAAACAGCACTATAAACCAAATAAAATAATCACACAACACAGACTTCACTTGCATTTTTCTGCAAACAGTTTCTTTCTATGCATTCCAATCTGGACTGATTTATAGACAAGAAGATCTTGTTCCTTTGAAATCTGCTTGACAGCTCAGATCTGGTTAAACTGATTAATTTCAGCTTGCTTGGCTTTGCTGCAACACAAGCGGACAGCTCCACCTACTGGCTATTTTAATAAATGCACTGCTTCTCAATGCTTTGCAATAGCAGTCACATGACTGGAAAAAAAGGTTGTTATTCTGAAATGGTGTAAATTGAACGGTTGTAAAACGAGGGCCACCTGTATATAAAACCAAAAAAAAGGTATATGTAGAAATATGTATTTATGAATAAATACTGTACATATTATTCTATGTGAAATATGTGAAATATTAATATTTTATGTTGGGTTAGAGCACTTGAGAAAATGCTATCAGGTTTGTGCATGAGTAGGGTCTAATTGGCCCACATGAACTCTTGATCATTCTATTCCCCCCTTGAACTCTCTGTCCCATCTGCCCCCCTTCTCTCCTTGCGTCTTACCACACTTCTCATAGAAGAAAATTTAAAAAAAATGTATGAAGCCAACAAACACCATTAATGAAATTATAAGTTTTAATCTTTATTTTAAAACACTTCCTTAGTGCTTATGCTATGAATTTTTAAGATCTCAAACATTTTTTCAAGAATAACTGTAAATTAAAACACACATATGAGTAACTTTTATGGTCACTTTAAATACAGTAGAATTGCTTGATCAAATACATAATAAAAATGTCAGATTTCAAAATTTACATAAATTCACTGCCCCCTTTATCATGTGACAGCCATCAGCTAATCACAAACCCTTAAATGTATACAATTAACTCTTGCGCATGCTCAGTAGGAACTCAGACCTCTGAAACTGTCCATATTAAAAGACTGCACAGTTTGATAATGGAAGTAAATTGGAAAGTCTCTTGCATGCTCTATCTGAATCATTAAAGTTTAATTTCGACTTCAGGGTCCCATTAACCTTTATGACTTTATTATTTTTGTACCTGCTACACTATTAACAGCTAATACGCCACATCCCCACATTTCAACGTACCGGCTACACTATTAACCCCTAAACCATCACACACCCACATCACAAAGTACCCGCTACAATATTAACCTATAAACCTCCACATGCCCCCATATAGCAAAGTACCCACTACACTATTAACCCCTAAATTACCACGCCCCCACATTGCAAAGTACCCACTACAGTATTAACCCCTAAACTGCCACAACCCACGTTTAGTTTAGTGTTTTTTTATTTTGGGGTGTTTTTTTACATGTGGCTTTAGTTTTAGAATAGGCATATTTATTTTTATTTTTGGTAATTTGTTTGTTTTTGCTGTAATGTAAAATAATATTTTTATTTTCTGTAATGGTAAGTTTTTTTTTCAGTTAAGGTTATTTTTTTCTTGGGTAAATTAAGAGGTGTTAGGTTAGATGTTAGTGGGTATTTTGCGATGGGGGTTGTAGCGGTTTAGGGGTTAATAGTGTAGCGGGTACTTTGTAATGTGGGGGTGGGCAGTTAAGGGATTAATAGTGTAGCGGGGAAGTTTGCAATGTGGTTGTGGGGGTTTATGGGTTAATAGTGTAGCGGGGACTTTGCAATGTAGTGGTGGGCAGTTAAGGGGTTAATAGTGTAGCGGGAAATTTTGTAATGTGGTTGTGGGGTTATAGGTGTTTAAAGTGTAGCGGATACTTTGTAATGTGGGGTTGTGGTGGTTTAGGGGTTAATAGTGTAGCTGGTACTTTGTAATGTGGAGTTGTAGTGGCTTAGTGTATTTTGCAATGGGGTAGCAGTTTAGGGGTTAACAGTGTAGAGGGGTAGTATGTGATTGGTTAAGGGTTAATAGGGTAAAAGGGTAGTTTGCTATGTGGGGGGGGTGGCGGTTTAGGGGTTAATAGATTAGTGCAACCATTTCTTTCAGGATGTGTAACAAGTTTCAGTGTTAAATGCAATTATGTTTGAGTGATTGCATTTACTTTCAACTTGTAATACGAGTGGACATTGCCGCTCAACAACGCCCATAGAAAATATGGGGAGCATAAATTACCACAAGTTTGTGTAAACTTTTTTGCAGTAATTTAAACAGCGCATCTGCCAGTACATAAGATGGTGGTGAGTAGTGTGGGTGTGGGGGAAGAGTTGTTTGGGAGAGATCAGGGAGGTGTCAGGTGGGAGGGTAATCCTTTCATTAGAATACTATAACCCTTGCTAGCTAACTAATTAATGCCTTCACTGCCATGCATTTCAGAAGTATGGTGTGCAGCTGCAATTAGCAGCCTTCTAATTACCAAAAAGCACTGGCAAAGCCATGCATATCTGCTGCTTCTGAACAAAGGAGACCCGAGAGAAGCTTTTACATCCATTTGCGTTATAACTGCACAAGCTCTATTTAAATAATTTCAGTGAGAAACACAAAGTTTGTGAAAAAGTTAACAATTTTTTTTAATATGATCACATTTGGCAGCGAAACAGTGGCTTTTTTTAAAAAAAAGCAGGGATGTATGCTTAGGAGCCGTGATTTACAGCTAAAACAATAGATGATATTTGCACTGTCTGTATCTCTAAACAACTATATTATACAATACAATTAAAAAACCAATTATAATTATAAAGTACAACTTAGTGTAAAATTTTATATCAAATCTATCTTTTAGGCAAATTATGTCTTATAGCACATTAACCCTTATTTAAGGGAGTATACAGGGAGTGCAGAATTATTAGGCAAATGAGTATTTTGACCACATCATCCTCTTTATGCATGTTGTCTTACTCCAAGCTGTATAGGTTCGAAAGCCTACTACCAATTAAGCATATTAGGTGATGTGCATCTCTGTAATGAGAAGGGGTGTGGTCTAATGACATCAACACCCTATATCAGGTGTGCATAATTATTAGGAAACTTCCTTTCCTTTGGCAAAATGGGTCAAAAGAAGGAATTGACAGGCTCAGAAAAGTCAAAAATAGTGAGATATCTTGCAGAGGGATGCAGCACTCTTAAAATTGCAAAGCTTCTGAAGCGTGATCATCGAACAATCAAGCGTTTCATTCAAAATAGTCAACAGGGTCGCAAGAAGCGTGTGGAAAAACCAAGGCGCAAAATAACTGCCCATGAACTGAGAAAAGTCAAGCGTGCAGCTGCCAAGATGCCACTTGCCACCAGTTTGGCCATATTTCAGAGCTGCAACATCACTGGAGTGCCCAAAAGCACAAGGTGTGCAATACTCAGAGACATGGCCAAGGTAAGAAAGGCTGAAAGACGACCACCACTGAACAAGACACACAAGCTGAAACGTCAAGACTGGGCCAAGAAATATCTCAAGACTGATTTTTCTAAGGTTTTATGGACTGATGAAATGAGAGTGAGTCTTGATGGGCCAGATGGATGGGCCCGTGGCTGGATTGGTAAAGGGCAGAGAGCTCCAGTCCGACTCAGACGCCAGCAAGTTGGAGGTGGAGTACTGGTTTGGGCTGGTATCATCAAAGATGAGCTTGTGGGGCCTTTTTGGGTTGAGGATGGAGTCAAGCTCAACTCCCAGTCCTACTGCCAGTTTCTGGAAAACACCTTCTTCAAGCAGTGGTACAGGAAGAAGTCTGCATCCTTCAAGAAAAACATGATTTTCATGCAGGACAATGCTCCATCACACGCGTCCAAGTACTCCACAGCGTGGCTGGCAAGAAAGGGTATAAAAGAAGAAAATCTAATGACATGGCCTCCTTGTTCACCTGATCTGAACCCCATTGAGAACCTGTGGTCCATCATCAAATGTGAGATTTACAAGGAGGGAAAACAGTACACCTCTCTGAACAGTGTCTGGGAGGCTGTGGTTGCTGCTGCACGCAATGTTGATGGTGAACAGATCAAAACACTGACAGAATCCATGGATGGCAGGCTTTTGAGTGTCCTTGCAAAGAAAGGTGGCTATATTGGTCACTGATTTGTTTTTGTTTTGTTTTTGAATGTCAGAAATGTATATTTGTGAATGTTGAGATGTTATATTGGTTTCACTGGTAAAAATAAATAATTGAAATGGGTATATATTTGTTTTTTGTTAAGTTGCCTAATAATTATGCACAGTAATAGTCACCTGCACACACAGATATCCCCCTAAAATAGCTATAACTAAAAACAAACTAAAAACTACTTCCAAAACTATTCAGCTTTGATATTAATGAGTTTTTTGGGTTCATTGAGAACATGGTTGTTGTTCAATAATAAAATTAATCCTCAAAAATACAACTTGCCTAATAATTCTGCACTGCCTGTACAGAGTACCTTGATATTAGTCCAAAGGAAAGTCTTTCTGATATATAAAATAGTTCTGGATTGGAACTCTGTCTCCCAACGAAAGTGATGCCTCTTTGGTGCTGCCATTATCCAGCCAGGTGATCCCTTCCTTGGCTCAGTAAATGGCAAATATGAAAAAGAAGAAGAAGAAATGCGCACACAAAGCACGACTCAAGTGAAGATTTTTTAATCAAATAAACACGCAACATACATTGTTGCACTAACTGGATTTCACTTAAAAACAAGCCTCCAAATAAAATACGATGTTAGCTCTCCCAAAAGACCGTGACTGGGCACAGTTGTTTTGCCTTTTACAGCTTAATGATTAAGTCACCAAATTGTGTCCATTAAAGATGGTCCCAAAAGACAAAGGCACCCCCAAGAGGCTTCCGTCAATGGTAGATAAACACCAGGATCAGCTCTTTTTGTGGCAAGTGAAAATGTTGTATAATGAAAAAAGAAATAAATGCACTCCAATGGTGCAGAAAATCACAACAGATATTGAAATAAGCTCCAAATACCCCTCCACTGAATGTTACTCACAGAGGTAGCGCACTATATTGCAGTGCAAGTCAGGAAGGGTGGATAAATCAGAGTCCACCAGCTGGCTCACTCCAGATAACAGGTCCAACACCCTGTGTGTGAAAAATAGCGCACTATATTGCAGTGCAAGTCAAGCAGGCTGGATAGATCAGAGCCCACCAGCTGGCTCACTCAAGCAAAGAAGGTAACATATCTAGAACAGTCTACAAATAAAACTCACAAATCCTTGTAAAAACCAGATACCCCTATAGGTGAGGGGTAATTTATTATGAACAAAGTTTAAAATCTAAAACAATCCGCAACGCGTTTCTCAGTGCTTATTGCAATGTTTCCTCACTGCCTGAGAAAACAGTGCCATAAGCACTGAGAAATGTGTTTGTTCATCATAAATTACCCCTCACCTATAGGAGGTGTCTTGTTTTTACAAGGATTTTCTTAATGATTAACTTTACAACCCTATTTTTGTAATGGTCTAGATCCCACGCTGTTTTGCTATTGACACACCTGACTTACAGCTAGATTACGAGTTTTGCGTTATGAGTAAAAAAGCAGCGTTAAGGTTCATAACGCTGCTTTTTTACTACCGCTGCTATTACGAGTCTTTTAGGTATAGCTGTCCCGCACATTTTTTGGCTGTACCGCAAATTAACTTACACAATTTTCGTAAAGTCTTTTTTCAATGGGACTTCCATTGCGCCGGTATTACAAGCTTTTTTTTTAGGCCAAAAAGTGAGCGGTACAGCCTATCCCGCAAGATTCGTAACGCATTCTAAAGTCAGTAGTTATGAGTTTTACACTACAGAGCTGTAGCATAAAACTCATAACTAAAGTGCTAAAAAGTACAGTAACACCCATAAACTACCTATTAACCCCTAAACCGAGGCCCTCCCGCATTGCAAACACTAAAATAAAATTATTAACCCCTAATCTGCTGCTGCCGACATCGCCGCCACTAGAATAAACATATTAACCCCTAAACCGCTGTACTCTCGCCTCGCAAACACTAGTTAAATATTATTAACCCCTAATCTGCCACCCCTAAAATCGCCACCACCTATCTACATTTATTAACCCCTAATCTGCCGCCCTCAACGTCGACGCCACTATACTAAATTTATTAACCCCTAAACTTAAGTCTAACCCTAACACCCACTAACTTAAATATAATTAAAATAAAATCTAAATAAAACCTACTATTAATAACTAAATAATTCCTATTTAAAACTAAATATTTTACCTATAAAATAAACCCTAAGATAGCTAGAATATAACTAATAGTTACATTGTATCTTGCTTAGGTTTTATTTTTATTTTACAGGCAAGTTTGTATTTATTTTAACTAGGTAGAATAGTTACTAAATAGTTATTAATTATTTACTAACTACCTAGCTAAAATGAAAACACTAACCTTACACTATAATTAAATCAATTACTTAAATTAAATACAATTAACTAAATTAAATACAAATACCATAAATTACAAAAAACAAACACTAAATTACACAAAATAAAAATCAAATTACAAGATATTTAAACTAATTACACCTAATCTAATAGCCCTATCAAAATAAAAAAGCCCCCCCCCCCCAAAATAAAAAAACCCTAGCCTAAACTAAACTACCAATAGCCCTTAAAAGGGCCTTTTGCAGGGCATTGCCCCAAATAAATCAGCTCTTTTACCTGTAAAAAAAAATACAAACAACCCCCCCAACAGTAAAACCCACCACCCACACAACCAACCCCCCAAATAAAACCCTAACTAAAAAACCTAAGCTCCCCATTGCCCTGAAAAGGGCATTTGGATGAGCATTGTCCTTAAAAGGGCATTTAGCTCTATTGCTGCCCAAACCCTAATCTAAAACTAAAACCCACCCAATAAACCCTTAAAAAAAAAACTATCACGAACCCCTGAAGATCCACTTACAGTTTTGAAGAGCCGACATCCATGTAGGTGTCGGCGATGTCGGGCAGATTAGGGGTTAATAAGTGTAAGATTAGGGGTGTTTAGACTCAGGGTTCATGTTAGGGTGTTAGGTGTAAACATAAATTTAGTTTCCCCATAGGAATCAATGGGGCTGCGTTACGGAGCTTTACGCTGCTTTACTGCAGGTGTTAGGCTTTTTTTCAGCCAGCTCTCCCCATTGATGTCTATGGGGAAATTGTGCACGAGCACGTACAACTAGCTCACCGCTGACTTAAGCAGTGCTGGTATTGGAGTGCGGTATGGAGCACAATTTTGCTCTACGCTCACTTCTTGCCTTTTAACGCCGGGTTTATGAAAACCTGTAATACCAGCGCTGTAGGAAAGTAAGTGGTCACAATAACGTGCAAGTTAGCACCGCACAGCCCTTAACACAAAACTCGTAATCTAGCCGTTTTTTTGTAAACTCAAATACATATAATAAATTCCAAAACCCTCAGGTGCCATTTGTCTTTGCTTTCATTCCATGGAAACATTTTCATGACCATAACATCACTCCCCATTGGAATGATCTATACTGTTCTCTCATGAGACCAACCATCTACATTTACCTAATTACCTCATGAGACCCCTGAAGAACATAATGTAACCTTTCAACACCCAAGGGTCCTACAGTCCTTGAGTCTCCTGAAAGAGGCTACCAGACACCCCCTCAGCACCCAATGAACTCCCCTGCATCCAATGGCACTACTAAACAACAACAAAAGCAAACATTCCATCTAAAAAAAGACATGCTTAGCAGGGTTTTATAAGAGCGGCACCTGAAGGCATTATAACTTGGGTGTTAGGTATGATTAGACTTGGGGTATAAAATTAATGTAGATAGGAACAGGTTATTGAAGTAGAAAGGGGCTGCAGTAAGGATTTTTTTTTTTTTTTTGAAACAACCTTGCTATAGCCTTTTAATTTACCAGCACACTTTGGAGGCAACTACGTGAATTCTTAAAGTAGGCAAATGAGAGTTTGAAACAACCGTGCTATAGCACATTAGTTTCTGGAACCAGATCATACAGAGTGTGGTGAGCAGATAACATTTGAACTGAATGTGTATTACAAAATGCCTTAAATACAAATATACTAATACGGATGAACATAGTTTCTCTGTTGTGCACCAATTAAGTGCACTGTTTCAGTGATCTATAAATTGGAAAAAGACATTTATTAATTAAAAAACGAACCTATGTGCCATATTTATAACGGAACTGAAAGTTAGTTTCCAAGCACAGTATTAAAACTAAATGGTGGTTGACTGAATCTGAAACTTGTTCATGATATTTTTTTTTTTATTTTTTATTTATATAGTTTTTATTGAGATTCGTTGAAAGGCATATAAAATATACATGTCAATAAAAGCTTACAGAAAACATGATTTCCATATATACAATCAGTAGCAGCCAAGCTATATAAACAGTGAGGTTATATGACATTACTTATTAAAATGAGGAAACAATAATGGTGCCAATAAAACTCTATGCCTTCAAAATAACCTTAGAGGCCACTCTTAGGCCTCTCATTACAGTATAAACATAGCTGAAGAAGGCAATTCTGAACCTGTGAAGACCACTTTTGGATCTCCAATGTTGAATCCCAGTTTTCTGATTTTATAGGCTTTAGAACTGTTTGCTGAACTTAGACTAAAACTTCTTTCAAACTATTTAACTGAAACATAAGTAGGATAAACTAAGGATGTAAATGCACTTGCATAGGCTTACACATAGTAATGTGGCTACTTCTTATGAAAAATAGGGGGATCTGCACTACTAATCGGCTTACTATAGAGCAGGCATTATATCTCTAGAAGGGGGTAAAAGCTATAGCTCTGGTTTCAGTGCTTGCCACTAAACTATGGTGAGTTCTGGGCTGAGTATAAATACACATCTCAGATATAAGAGAAGGGCTAGCAGTATTATTAACCCATTCTGGACCTCATAATGAGCAACATACACTGGAGCAGATGCTAATGAACGATACTTAAATACATAACAAGAGAAAATAAAAAGTAAATAAAAACAGCATATAATGGAACTGCACCAAACAGACCCACCATAGTACAAAACATATATGAGCAGATTGCATTGAGCTTACAGGCAAACAATATGGCTGTCTTAAATAGGCATAATAGTGTACACAACCCAAATAAACTGTTATCAGGAGACAATGTTTAGAGGTATACAATATGACTTCCCTAGATGAATTAGGGTAATGCAAACTTTTAGCTAAAGAGAATATGGGAAAACTGAAAAAAGAGCATACGGGCAAGGTGTAACAGTCCTCTTAGACATTAAATCCTACCCTCTTCTGCGAACTAAAAGCTTCAGACCTCGAGGTCTTCATGAAAGTTCCAGGCAGGATTTTTTTTTTCTCTTTTATGTCTCCTATTGTTTTTGATTTTAGAAATTAGAAGAGTCACACACAATAAGATACCTTACCCCACACCCTCTCTCCATATTCCAAGTCCCGATAAAGTAACGCATAGTCTTAACCAGTCACAAGAACCAAGAATACTGGGGGAAAGCTTAGGAATCTTCTCCAATGTTCTCCGGCTAGCATGAGACTGTTTGTTGTTGTTCACAGCCATATACAGCGTCATATACATCGTCAGAGTGAGTTGGGAAATTGGATCACTGTTTCTGCCACACAGGGCATCTATGCCATCCCTCTGGTTCCACAAACAGCATAGATATTGCTCTCGAGGGTCGGCCGCCTCCTTTAAGGTATTTGTTGGCATCCGAGAGGACAGAACTTGATCCTGAGACAGGATGAATGCAGGGTCAGCACACGGCAGTGCCACATCACCAGCAGCAGGTCCCTGCTGCTTCTTGTATGTCTCTCTCTCTATAGGGGATTGCGGAGAAGCTTCCTCTTGCATGTCCCAAAACTGAGCTTTCCGTGAGTAGGCCCCAATACTTTGAAGTATCCCTTCTTCAAACTCATTAAACAGGGTCAGCAGCTTTAAAGTTATAGTATCCGAAGTGTGCTTAGAGTGTTCAATAATAGCCATTTGTCAATCCGAATATACTGCGATTGCACGGTGGCGAAGGCAGGTGCAAAGTATTCAGCATGAACTGCTGTTCCTCCTGTCGCTGCAGGATAATGGGGAGGGCGAGATGAAGGCCTCGGCTGTTAATTAGCCTCCGCTATGCACCTCATCTATTCAGGTCTTCCGGGCTGGGGTTTCTCATAAAAAGTGTAGTAGTCTGCTCAGCAAGTACTGGGCTTCACAGAATGTATTAGTAGTAATTAAGAAAACAGGTCTAAGGAGCGATAAATAGCAGATTAACCAGCTCCTGTCACCAGCCATAAACAAAAGCAGCCATCTTGGCCGCTGTTCAGACACGCCCCCCTGCAGTAAGGATTTTATTGCACAGGGAGTTCTGGGGGTATTGGGTTGGGTGACAAAAAATCAGTAGCTTGAAAATTAAACATTAAGGACTATATTACAAGTGTAGTGCTAAATTATTACGCGGCCGCCAATTGGAAAATGTGTCCGTTTGTGAGCGCGCAATTATTAACCATAACCAGCCATTACAAGTGGCTGGTTATTGCTACCGTGACCTCGCAGTAGCAATTAGTGCTCAGAAAATTAATCAGAGATCCGATCTCTGGTTAATTTTCTAAAAGTGCCCCAAAATATTATTTAAAAAAAAAGTAAAACATTTTTAAATAAAAAACAACTGCACAAGGTTGGCGGGTGTGGGGTGTTAGAAATAAAACAGCACCAACAAGTGCCTTTACTTTGAGGTCTAGGGGAACTGTGTGCTCCCAGTAAATATATATACGTACTGTATATGACAATTTTGAAATTGACAACAAATTTGAAAAGGGGTGCCAATTTGATAATTTGAAAATTCACTCACCGTTCCAATTAAACCTTACTACACATTATAGTGACCACCAACCACACCCCACTAGAAGACCATACACACAATAAATATATATAAAATGATGGGCCCAATTAAAAGTGACGTGCTAATTTATTTTTCCTTTTGAAAGTAAAATAATAGCGTGGCCAAATTAGTGCGCATATTACAAGTTGAAAGTAAAAATTTAGCTCAGAGTAAAAGACTCAGTTGCGCTAATTTCAGAACTATGGATATTGCAACCGTGTTAACTCCTTCTCCCCATAGACTTCTAAGGGGTGGGCTGAAGAAAGCCTTTTCTATTTATTGCACATTAACCCAACACTGTGTTAGGATTCGGAATACTTTAAATTCCTATGTTCTTCACTAGAAGAAATGTTCTTTTTATTTTTAAAGATATATTTCTAAATACACAGTATATAAATATTTTTTGTAAAATGTATATCTATATATCTATATGAATATATACAGAAATATATTGATCTATATATCTAAAAATAAAAAGAAAGTTTTTTTATAAGTGAAGAACAGGAATTGTCCAAAACCAATGAAAACACATTAAAATGAATAAAAAGATATTGCATGTTTAAAGGGATTCAATTTGGAAGAGGTCAAAAGTGTATATATATATATATATATATAGGAATACAGACACAAAGTGGCACACGGTATAAAGGCTATGGGGCCTATCTATCAAGCTTGGAGCCCCGTGTTTCTGGTGAGCCTGCAGGCTCGCCAGAAACAGCAGTTATGAAGCAGCGGTCACAAAGACCGCTGCTCCATAACCTATCCTTGAGTGCCGGAGTGGCATTATAATATACCTTAAAAGTTAATACACATATGGAAACAAGGTTTATACATAAATGGAAACACTTTGTTACATCTTGGTGATACTTGAGATTACGTGTTATCCTGATTACGTTTACCATCTATTGGATGTATGAACTCTTTAAAGTGCATGAACTGCTTCAATCATTATACATTCGTGATTCTTTGCTACATCTTTTACCTCTGCAATTGCCAGCTACCTAACCATTGCTTTTTTGCCATTTGCATGAACTGCTTATAGTGCATGAACTGCTTCAACTTCATAGTGTTTGTATCCTGTACAGATTTACCCATGGTTTTGCACATATAACCTGGGGTTACTTTTTTGCTCTCCATCTGACCTCCTCCACACCATATTTGCTTGTTAACTGGGGACGCCCAGTTTGTATGTATGTTTGTATGGATGTTTGTGGCATTTTGATTTTGTGTATGCAGTATTATCACGTTATTACTTATTCTTCTGTGTACATTAAAAGATATTTTCTTAGGCCTAGATTTGGAGTTTGGCGGTAGCCGTGAAAACCAGCGTTAGAGGCTCCTAACGCTGGTTTTAGGCTACCGCCGGTATTTGGAGTCAGTCAAAAAAGGGTCTAACGCTCACTTTTCAGCCGCAACTTTTCCATACCGCAGATCCCCTTACGTCATTTGCGTATCCTATCTTTTCAATGGGATTTTTCTAACTCCGGTATTTAGAGTCGTGTCTGAAGTGAGCGTTAGAAATCTAACGACAAAACTCCAGCCGCAGAAAAAAGTCAGTAGTTAAGAGCTTTCTGGGCTAACGCCGGTTCATAAAGCTCTTAACTACTGTGCTCTAAAGTACACTAACACCCATAAACTACCTATGTACCCCTAAACCGAGCCCCCCCCACATCGCCGCCACTCGATTAAATTTTTTAACCCCTAATCTGCCGACCGCCACCTACGTTATACTTATGTACCCCTAATCTGCTGCCCCTAACACCGCCGACCCCTATATTATATTTATTAACGCCTAACCTGCCCCCCACAACGTCGCAGCCAGCTACCTACAATAATTAACCCCTAATCTGCCGACCGCAAAGAGCCGCCACCTACGTTATCCTTATGTACCCCTAATCTGCTGCCCCTAACACCGCCGACCCCTATATTATATTTATTAACCCCTAATCTGCCCCCCTCAACGTCGCCTCCACCTGCCTACACTTATTAACCCCTAATCTGCCGAGCGGACCGCACCGCTACTATAATAAAGTTATTAACCCCTAATCCGCCTCACTAACCCTATAATAAATAGTATTAACCCCTAATCTGCCCTCCCTAACATCGCCGACACCTAACTTCAATTATTAACCCCTAATCTGCCGACCGGAGCTGACCGCTATTCTAATAAATGTATTAACCCCTAAAGCTAAGTCTAACCCTAACACTAACACCCCCCTAAATTAAATATAATTTTAATCTAACGAAATTAATTAACTCTTATTAAATAAATTATTCCTATTTAAAGCTAAATACTTACCTGTAAAATAAATCCTAATATAGCTACAATATAAATTATATTTATATTATAGCTATTTTAGGATTAATATTTATTTTACAGGTAACTTTGTATTTATTTTAACCAGGTACAATAGCTATTAAATAGTTAAGAACTATTTAATAGCTAAAATAGTTAAAATAATTACAAATTTACCTGTAAAATAAATCCTAACCTAAGTTACAATTAAACCTAACACTACACTATCAATAAATAAATTAAATAAAATACCTATAATTATCTACAATTAAACCTAACACTACACTATCAATAAATAAATTAAATACAATTCCTACAAATAAATACAATGAAATAAACTAACTAAAGTACAAAAAATAAAAAAGAACTAAGTTACAAAAAATAAAAAAATATTTACAAACATTAGAAATATATTACAACAATTTTAAACTAATTACACCTACTCTAAGCCCCCTAATAAAATAACAAAGCCCCCCAAAATAAAAAAATGCCCTACCCTATTCTAAATTACTAAAGTTCAAAGCTCTTTTACCTTACCAGCCCTGAACAGGGCCCTTTGCGGGGCATGCCCCAAGAAGTTCAGCTCTTTTGCCTGTAAAAAAAAACATACAATACACCCCCCCAACATTACAACCCACCACCCACATACCCCTAATCTAACCCAAACTCCCCTTAAATAAACCTAACACTAAGCCCCTGAAGATCTCCCTACCTTGAGTCGTCTTCACCCAGCCGAGCCAAATTCTTCATCCAAGCGGAGCAAGAAGAGGTCCTCCATCCGGTAGAAGTCTTCATCCAAGCGGGGCAGAAGAGGTCTTCCATCCGATTGAAGTGTTCATCCAAGCGGCATCTTCTATCGTCATCCATCCGGAGCGGAGCGGCAGCATCCTGAAGACCTCCGACGCGGAACATCCATCCTAGCCGACGACTGAGCGACGAATGACGGTTCCTTTAAATGACATCATCCAAGATGGCGTCCCTTGAATTCCGATTGGCTGATAGGATTCTATCAGCCAATCGGAATTAAGGTAGGAATATTCTGATTGGCTGATGGAATCAGCCAATCAGAATCAAGTTCAATCTGATTGGCTGATCCAATCAGTAAATCAGATTGAGCTTGCATTCTATTGGCTGGTATCGAGAGTTGAAGTTGCGTTAAATATGCTCTACACTCCTTTTTTGGAGCCTAACGCAGCTATTCTTAGAAATATATTACAACAATTTTAAACTAATTACACCTACTCTAAGCCCCCTAATAAAATAACAAAGCCCCCCAAAATAAAAAAATGCCCTACCCTATTCTAAATTACTAAAGTTCAAAGCTCTTTTACCTTACCAGCCCTGAACAGGGCCCTTTGCGGGGCATGCCCCAAGAAGTTCAGCTCTTTTGCCTGTAAAAAAAAACATACAATACACCCCCCCCAACATTACAACCCACCACCCACATACCCCTAATCTAACCCAAACCCCCCTTAAATAAACCTAACACTAAGCCCCTGAAGATCTCCCTACCTTGAGTCGTCTTCACCCAGCCGAGCCAAATTCTTCATCCAAACGGAGCAAGAAGAGGTCCTCCATCCGGTAGAAGTCTTCATCCAAGCGGGGCAGAAGAGGTCTTCCATCCGATTGAAGTGTTCATCCAAGCGGCATCTTCTATCGTCATCCATCCGGAGTGGAGCGGCAGCATCCTGAAGACCTCCGACGCGGAACATCCATCCTGGCCGACAACTGAACGACGAATGACGGTTCCTTTAAATGACGTCATCCAAGATGAACCGTCATTCGTCGTTCAGTCGTCGGCCAGGATGGATGTTCCGTGTCGGAGGTCTTCAGGATGCTGCCGCTCCGCTCCGGATGGATGACGATAGAAGATGCCGCTTGGATGAACACTTCAATCGGATGGAAGACCTCTTCTGCCCCACTTGGATGAAGACTTCTACTGGATGGAGGACCTCTTCTTGCTCCGCTTGGATGAAGAATTTGGCTCGGCTGGGTGAAGACGACTCAAGGTAGGGAGATCTTCAGGGGCTTATTGTTAGGTTTATTTAAGGGGGGTTTGGGTTAGATTAGGGGTATGTGGGTGGTGGGTTGTAATGTTGGGGGGGGGTATTGTATGTTTTTTTTTACAGGCAAAAGAGCTGAACTTCTTGGGGCATGCCCCACAAAGGGCCCTGTTCAGGGCTGGTAAGGTAAAAGAGCTTTGAACTTTAGTAATTTTGAATAGGGTAGGGCATTTTTTTATTTTGGGGGCTTTGTTATTTTATTAGGGGGCTTAGAGTAGGTGTAATTAGTTTAAAATTGTTGTAATATATTTCTAATGTTTGTAAATATTTTTTTATTTTTTGTAACTTAGTTCTTTTTTATTTTTTTGTACTTTAGTTAGTTTATTTCATTGTATTTATTTGTAGGAATTGTATTTAATTTATTTATTGATAGTGTAGTGTTAGGTTTAATTGTAGATAATTATAGGTATTTTATTTAATTTATTTATTGATAGTGTAGTGTTAGGTTTAATTGTAACTTAGGTTAGGATTTATTTTACAGGTAAATTTGTAATTATTTTAACTATTTTAGCTATTAAATAGTTCTTAACTATTTAATAGCTATTGTACCTGGTTAAAATAAATACAAAGTTACCTGTAAAATAAATATTAATCCTAAAATAGCTATAATATAAATATAATTTATATTGTAGCTATATTAGGATTTATTTTACAGGTAAGTATTTAGCTTTAAATAGGAATAATTTATTTAATAAGAGTTAATTAATTTCGTTAAATTAAAATTATATTTAACTTAGGGGGGGTGTTAGTGTTAGGGTTAGACTTAGCTTTAGGGGTTAATACATTTATTACAATAGCGGTGAGCTCCGGTCGGCAGATTAGGGGTTAATAATTGAAGTTAGGTGTCTGCGATGTTAGGGAGGGCAGATTATTGGTTAATACTATTTATTATAGGGTTAGTGAGGCGGATTAGGGGTTAATAACTTTATAATAATAGTGGTGCGGTCCGCTCGGCAGGTTAGGGGTTAATAAGTGTAGGCAGGTGGAGGCGACGTTGTGGGGGGCAGATTAGGGGTTAATAAATATGATATAGGGGTCGGCGGTGTTAGGGGCAGCAGATTAGGGGTACATAGGGATAATGTAAGTAGCGGCGGTTTACGGAGCGGCAGATTAGGGGTTAAAAAAAATATGCAGGGGTCTGCGATAGCGGGGGCGGCAGAATAGGGGTTAATAAGTGTAAGGTTAGGGGTGTTTAGACTCGGGGTACATGTTAGAGTGTTAGGTGCAGACGTAGGAAGTGTTTCCCCATAGCAAACAATGGGGCTGCGTTAGGAGCTGAACGCGGCTTTTTTGCAGGTGTTAGGTTTTTTTTCAGCTCAAACAGCCCCATTGTTTCCTATGGGGGAATCGTGCACAAGCACGTTTTTGAGGCTGGCCGCGTCCGTAAGCAACTCTGGTATCGAGAGTTGAAGTTGCGTTAAATATGCTCTACGCTCCTTTTTTGGAGCCTAACGCAGCCATTCTGTGGACTCTCAATACCAGAGTAATTTTAAAGGTGCGGCCAGAAAAAAGCCAGCGTTAGATACGCGGGTCGTTACCGACAAAACTCTAAATCTAGCCGTTATTTTGCACATTTTTGCATTCATTATTAAGTGCTGAGTCTAATATTTGTATATATATATATATAGGAATACAGACACAAAGTGGCACACGGTATAAAGGCTATGGGGCCTATCTATCAAGCTCCGATTGATAGGATTGGAGTTTGATGCCCCGTGTTTCTGGTGAGCCTGCAGGCTCCGCCAGAAACAGCAGTTATGAAGCAGCAGTCACAAAGACCGCTGCTCCATAACCTATCCGCCTGCTCTGAGCAGGCGGACAGACATCACCGGAAATCAACCCGATCAAGTACGATCGGGTTGATTGACACCCCCTGCTGTCGGCCCATTGGCCTTGAGTCTGCAGGGGGTGGCGTTGCACCAGCAGCTCTTGTGAGCTGCTGGTGCAATGCTGAATACGGCGAGAGTATTGCTCGCCGTATTCAGCGAGGTCTGGCGGACCTGATCCGCACTGCTTCAACTTCATAGTTCTTGTATCCTGTACAGATTTACCCATGGTTTTGCATATATAACCTGGGGTTACTTTTTTGCTCTCCATCTGACCTCCTCCACTCCATATTTGCTTGATAACTGGGGATGCCCAGTTTGTATGTATATTATTACGTATTGCTCGCCGTATTCAGCGAAGTCTGGTGGACCTGATCCACACTGTCGGATCAGGTCCGCCAGACTTTCTTAAATAGGGGCCAATACTTTTTTTTATTAGATATTTATATGTGTGTGTGTGTGAATATAGTTTTATACATACACATACATATTTCCACATAAATACACAGTATATGTAATCATACACAGATAAACATACACACATATTTATATATATATATATGAGCCTCAAACACCGTACAATATCTTTAAGTCCTTTTTATCAATAGTAAAATATTTGTTTTTAATAACAAGTGTATGGTATATATGAGTGTAATAGTAATAGTTTATTTTAATTTGTTTTTGATGTTTTTTTTTAACTCTTACACTTTACTGCAGGTCTCAAGTTGCGCTAAATATTCTATTGCAGTTTCGGCTTACGCTTAAGCGCAACCTATAACTTACAATTTGTAATATTACCACTATTTAGCATGGTCACAATTTCCATTGAAAGTATAGTTTGCACTAGAGCGATGCTAACCCTTCTCTGGTAAATGGGATTTACCATGGACTTGTTATATCAAGTTGCACACTATTGTTAGCACAGTCCAGTGATATTGCTTATTGTGTCCCTCACTGTCATTAGCATGCCACTTGTAATCTATTTTAATATCAAGCATATTTTTTAATATGATTCATTAGACCAGTATCCGCATTTAAAGTATTAGAATAGTGTAAAGAGGAAATTAAACTGAGTTTGGCACATAAAGAAGTGCATTCTCAGTCTGTGTTGCAGTGCTTCACACTGTGCATGCAAGTTCTATATATAAATCCTATATTTTATGTTGTATTTACTCCATCGTGAATTTCTTTTTTTCAAAACATTTTCTTTCTGCTTCCACTCTGCATTAGAGAAAGGTCTGTGTCTGCATAGTCTATAAATAGATTCTTGTGTTCTAATACCATTACGATGCGTCACCCTCCCCCCTTAGACTCCTTGCCGCTGCAGCAGTGCACAAAAGAGGTGCCTAAAACTAACACGTTTCTTATTTTAAAGGAAAAAAAAGAAAAGAAATAAAAACATAAATGGAAGAGAGAGCCACCCCATGATAACATATAATAAAATAGGTTTGAATAATTTACTGCTATTTAATGTGTTTAAAGATCTAGTAAATTAGTTACTTGAATTATTTGGCTTTTCGTCCTAAACACTTCAGTTCACATAAATGTATTTTGCTGTTTACATTCATTCTTGCAAATATTTTTACTGAGTAAAAAATGTTGCATGTTAATAAAATATTTGTATCACTGTCAGTTCTGCATACTAATTGTAATTAAAATATACACATTTTGGGGTAAACATTTTTAGATTAATTTTTGTCATTTTTGTTTAATATCTAGAATTATTTATAATTGTTTAATGCAATATGTTCTCATAAAGAAATCCTTGATGTAGGTAAAGTTAAAAAGCTTGTGATCTTTAAGTCAGCATGGGCTTCTATCACATTTACAAAAGTGCCCTTTCCCCCTTCCTGACTGGAATAAAAAAAAAATAAAGGCAAGGTCTGATTGAACTACCAAGACACCAGGAGATTTCCCTGTGGACCACAGCAGCTGGGGCAGGCCAGCTACAATTTAAGGGGGTGTACTGGTGGTGAGGTGATGCAGCTATATTATCTCTGTTTTTCCTCTGAGCTATGAGTATTAAGATAGCAAAATATTTCTTTGTATGTTTTATTTCCTAGACAATGTACCATTTTTGTAGTTCTTGTTTGAATTGTTTCTAGTGTCTAGTCAAATCGCACTTTGAGACAGGGTGACACACTGTTTTGAGTGTCTTCTCCAGATAAAACTATGGATAATAATTTTCCCACTGTGAAAGTATCACAACCTTACCGGGAGCTACCAGGCCTGGCCCCTCTGGTCTTGGCAGATACCTAGAATAGCTTCTCTTTTTCTCAGCGTCCCACCTGGAGGGACGCCAAGACTCCAGCCTTCAATCTCTGTCTTCAGCTGCGGCTGCAGCTCTCAAGGTGCACAGAACTCCCACCTGAGAACTCAGGTGTGGGAGTTCCTATAAAAGCTCACTCTGGGCTGAGTTATTGCCTTACATTCCTTGCTCACCTTGCTCCTGTGACTAATGCATACTTACCTGATTCCTGTGTATGCTCACCTTGCTCTTGTGACCAAAGTATACTTACCTGATACCTGTTTGTGCTCACCTTACTTCTGAGACCAAAGCATACTTACCTGATACCTGTGTATCTTTACCTTGCTCCTGAGGCCAAAGCATACTTACCTGATATCTGTGTATGCTCACCTTGCTCCTGTGACCAAGCATACTTATCTGATACCTGTTTATGCTCATCTTGTTCCAGAGACCAAGCATATTTGCCTTGCATCTGTGTATGCTCACCTTGCTCCAGACACCATGTTTTCTTACCTAAGACCTGTGTATGCTTACCTTGCTCCAAGGAACAGACATTTGCCTTGCATCTATGTATGCTCACTGGGATCCAAAAAGCCAAGCAGAATTATTATTATTATTATCAGGTATTTGTAGAGTGCCAACAGAGCTATGAACATAGGTGGTATATAAAAATGATTACTGGTATCAAATGGGGAGAGAGGGTCCTGCCGAGAGTTGCACTGTTGTAGTAGACTCTTATGAAGATGAACTACAAACCGCTGGGCTCATAGGCTTACATGCTATGGGGTTTTAGGGGATAGCAGTGGAGATAGGAAGGTTAGTGTAGGTTGTAAGCGTCCCTGAATAGTAGAGTCTTCAGGGACCACTTGAAGCTTTTAAAACTAGACAGATTCTTGTGGAGCGAGGCAGAGAGTCCCATAAGATGGGAGCCAATCTGGAGAAATCTTGAAGAAGGGAATGTGAGGAGGTAACAAGAGAGGAGGAGAGTAGGAGATCATGAGTGGAGTGAAGGGGATGGGAGGGAGAGTATCTGGAGACAAGGTCTGAGATGTAGGGGGGAGCAGTGCAATTGAGGGCTTTGTGTGTCAGAGTGAGAATTTTGTGTTTAATCCTAGAGGCAAGAGGAAGCCAGTGAAGGGATTGGCAAAGAGGTGTGGCAGATGAAGAGCGAAGTGCAAGGAAGATGAGCCTGGAAGAGGCATTCATTATGGATTGTAAAGGAGCTAGGCGGCAGCTAGGGAGACCAGAGAGGATAGAGTTGCAGTAGTCGAGGCGGGAAAGGATGACAGAGTGGATTAAAATCTTTGTTGTGTCGTGTAAGGAAATGTCTAATTTTAGCGATGTTTTTAAGGTGGAAGCGGCAGGCTTTAGCCAAGGACTGAATGTGAGGAGTGAAAGAAAGATCTGAGTCCAGTGTTACCCCAAGACATCGGGCATGTGAGGTTGGGGTAATGATGGAGTTATCAACAGTTATAGAGACATGGGAGATTTTGGAATAAGGGGGAAAATAAGGAGCCCAGTTTTGGAGAGATTTAGCTTGAGGTAGTGAGAGGACATCCAAGATGAGTTATGAGAGAGACAGTAAGTGACACGGGTTAGCAAGGAAGGAGGTAGTTCTGGTGCAGAGAGGTAGATTTGGGTATCGTCGGCATACAAATGATAATGAAACCAGTGGGACTTTATTAAGGAACCTAGTGAGGACGTGTAGATTGAGAAGAGAAGGGGACCGAGGACAGAGCCTTGCGGTACCCCAACAGAAAGAGGTAACGGGGCAGAGGATGCCCCAGTGAAGGCTACACTAAAGGTACAGTTAGACAGATAGGAAGAGAACCAAGAGAGAGCTGTGTCACAGATGCCAAAGGATTGGACGGTATGGAGCAAAAGAGGGTGGTCGACAGTATCAAAGGCTGCAGACAGATCAAGGAGGATAAGTAGAGAAAAGTGGCCTTTTGATTTTGCTGTAAGCAGGTCATTGGTAACCTTAACAATTGCTGTCTCTGTTGAGTGAAGGGGCGAAATCCAGATTGCAGTGGGTCAAGGAGGGAGTTTAGTGTAAGGAAATGGGATAGACGTGCATATACTAGCTTTTCAAGAAGCTTTGAGGCAAGATGTAGTAGGAAAATAGGGCAGTAGTTGGATGGGGAGGTTGGATCGAGAGAAGGCTTTTTGAGGATAGGTGGGACTAATGCATGCTTAAGAGATGTGGGAACTATACCAGAATAACCTAATACTTTTGTATACTTACCTTGTTCCTGAAGCTGTGCCTACTGTACCTATCTGGTATTCCATGACAGACTCACCAACAGTACAAGCTGGGTATTCTGTGCCTGCTAAGAAACCTTTGTCTACCATAGCAGTGACAGCCTTCTTCAAACCAGCTGTGCCTGCTGTATTTATCTGGCATCCTCCCATGACAATCTCACCAACAGTACCCGCTGGGTATCATGTGTCTGCTGAGAAACCTGAGTCTTCCATACCAGTGACAATCTTCATCAAACTGGCTGTACCTGCTGTACCTATCTGCTGTCCCATAACAGTCTCACCAGCAGTACCCGCTGAGTATCCTGTGCTTGCTGAAAAACCTGCAACTACCATACCAGTGACAACCTTCCTCAAACCAGCTGTACATGCAGTACCTATCTGGTATCCTGTGGCAGTCTCACCAACAGTACCCACTGGGTATCCTGTGCCTGTTGAGAAACCTTACCAGTGACAGCCTTACCAGTGTCAACCTCACCCTGTTCAATTCAAGCACCAGGGTCTCTTGGACTTAGTTACAGCAAACTACTTAACGTATTCTGAACCTCGTTTTAGACTTTAGTGGTTTGCATTAGGCCTATGTTCTAATTTGCAGTTTCTGTAATCTTCAATCTGAACTACCAACTGTTCTTTTGCTTATCAATCAGTAAAGCTTTTAAAAGACTTTCATTGTTCTGTGTATCTGTTCCTGCATTCTGAGTTTCAAACACCCTAGCTCCTCACAGAAAAGGAGTCATAGATAAATAGGATTTTAGGGTGCCTATATAATAACAATCTGGCATTTGTTTTCAATGTTTGCTATTTACAGCTATTTAACATAGACCATACATTTAAAAGATAAACTTTTGGGACCACTGATTATTACTATCTGCATCTGGTTCAACCAGACACAAAGGGGGCAATTCAGTTTCCTCACTACAGTAATTTTTATGGGCTAAGATGTCAACAGAAGACAGTATCCTGACAAGGGGGGACGATTTATCATGTTTAGGCCGCCCTACATCGATAAATGCAGACAGCATACGCTGTCGGTATTTATCATTGTACACTTGAAAAAAGATACTCCAGCCTTGACAAATGCATAATTAAAAGACATTTATTGTTCCCATGGCCCAAACAAAGCAACAACGTTTCAAACCTGCATTAGATCCTTAGTCATGTCTGCATATGTACATGTACCTTTATACCTGTGTCCAGGTGTGGGTCAACTCCATCGCCATCTAGTGGTTATTCATCAAAATCTTTTTCTTAAAACCATTTCTTATCTTAAAGAGAGAATACTAATAAATGGGTACTATATTGTACAAATAGAGATTAAAAACACATATAGCCAAAATATATACAAATTAAAAACAGGAGGTTATGCTACTAATTATACATTCCTTGTGAAATGCTTGTGGCATTCCGCCCCCTGCACATTTGCACCCAATCGGTCGCTAGCAGGGGGTGTGAATTAACCTGATCGTATCTGATCGGGTTGATTGCTGTCCGCCGCCTCAGAGGTGGCAGACGAGTTAAAGAGCAGCCGTCTTAAGTCCGCTGCTTCTTAACTTACATTTCCGGCGAGGCTGAAGGCTCGCGTGGAAACAGCTGCATCCGCAGCTTAGTAAGTCGGCCCCATGGGGTCAGTTAGAGTTGAAGCTCTTGGATATCTCAGGATATGTGTTGAACACTTTTATGTTACTTGCCTTGGTGTAATATTTGAACCATGTTTCCGAAGAGATTACAAATAACAGTATTGTGTTTTTTTACTGTTCCAAACTTTCCAAATTTACTTCTGTTATTTAATGTGTTTGTTGAAAAGCATAACTAGGCCGGATCAGGAGCAGCAGTATCGGGATCTTGCTGCTGATTTGCCTCTGCACTTATAACACATGTCAATGTGTTCAGCTCTGCAGCTGCTCCTTCAACAAAAGAGAATAAAGCAAATTGATAATAGAAGTAAATTGGAAGTTAAAGGGCCACTAAACCCAAAATCTTTCTTTCATGATTCAGATAGAACATACAAATTTAAACAACATTACAATTTACTTCGATTATTTATTTTGCTTCATTTTTTAGATATCCTTATTTGAAGAAAAAGCAATGCACATGGGTGAGCCAATCACATGAGGCTTCTATGTGCAGCAACCAATCAGCAGCTACTGAGCATATCTAGATATGCTTTTCAGCAAAGAATATCAAGTGAATAACACAAATTAGATAATAGAAGTAAATTAGAAAGATGTTTAAAAATGCATTCTCTTTCTAAATCATGAAAGAAAAAATGTGGGTGTCATGTCCCTTTAAAGGGACATTAAACCCAATTTTTTTCTTTCATTAATCAGATAGAGAATACAATTTTAAACAACATTCCAATTTACTTCTATTATCTAATTTGCTTCATTCTTTAGATATCCTTTGTTTAAGAAATAGCAATGCACATGGGTGAGCCAATCACACAAGGCATCTATGTGCAGCCACCAATCAGCTTCTGATCCTATCTAGATATGCTTTTCAGCAACGGATATCAAGAGAATGAAGCAAATTTGATAATAGAATTAAATAAGAAATTTGTTTAAAATTGCATGCTTTTTCTAAATCATGAAAGAAAAAAAATGGGTTTAATATCCCTTTAAGTTTAAAATTGTGTGCTATATATGAATAATTAGGGGAAAATGGGTTTCATGTCCCTTAAATACCTATTGCTTTCATGTAAACATTTTGCTCCCTATTTGAAACATTCTGAAAATTTAGGTTATAGAATTTGCTTTCTGGCCTCTCTAGGGAGTGTTGGACAAAATACAATTATTACACAAAAGAAAAAGGTGTTTAATGTCTTTAATACTTGGTATGAATCATCTGGTCAAGTCAGAGGTCTAGTTGCATTAATGTTTCACAAGCTGTAGCTATAAGACCATTTTCCATAATCCTAAAATGAAACTGTGCACTAAGAAGATACTTATATATGGGTGGATTCTCTGATCCCACAGATATTTAATGTAACACGAATATTTATCAATTAATCGTCCAGTGCTAGTATAAATGTTTGGTCCATCCTTCTTAATTTATAGGGAACTAATGCTGCAAGGTATAGTAGTTTATTCAATGCTGACATTTATTAAAAAAAAAAAAAAGCAGAATTAAAAGAAACTTGTAGCCAGGTTTTTTCTTTGTTTTTTTTTTTTTAAAAAATAGACATTTCAAAATGTATATACATATTTTTTATTTTTATTAAATGCATGTTCCTGTCGTGAATACACCAATGTTTTCATGAAAGGCCTACAGAGGTATATTCTTCTCCACCAATAAAACTGTGGAAGTTATCCTTCTCATCCTTATCAGCTAATGTATTACTGTACGAGTTGCAATTTTACTGCTTTAACTTCACATTTTTTTCTGGAGCAAAATACTGGGCCAGATTACGAGTGGCGCACTGACATTGCCATGCGAGTGAAAAGGGATTTACCGCGGGTGTTTGCCCACGTCGGGTTTAGCGCTCATATTACAAGTTGAAAATAAATGCAAATGAGTAATTTACGCTAGAATGATTACCGTGTCCTCAGATACCTCAAATACTTTAACAAGTACATTTACATTCATAATAACACTGTCTAATACAATTATTATTTTTTTTAAATTACATAAAAATATAAATAAATATATGAGGTCTCAGGTGTTCGAAAAAATGTGCATTTGAGACCTTTGCAGTTAAGAAGAGGAAAACATGAAAAAGTATATTTAATAAAGTGTTATACTGTTTATTTACTGTAAATATTTCATATGTTTTATGTATTTTTAAATATAAAATCCTATATATATAGATATGTATATAGATATAGATGTACGTATGTATATATATATATATATATACTTGTCGATAAGCCTGCTCAGAGGACAGTCTATGTTTAAAAACTACAACCCTCCGAGCTAAAGTTACAAAAAATTAAAAAAAGTTAAATTACAGAAAAAAATAAGGTATCCAAAATAAAAAATTTAAACCTAAACTAATACCCCTATAAAAAAAAATCTCCCCCAAAATAAAAACTCCCCCTAATCTAATACTAAACTACCAATAGCCCTTAAAAGGGCATTTTGTGTGGGCAGTTACGTGGGTTTTTTTTAAGGCTTCGGGCCTGCCTACGCTGCATCCAGGTGGATTCCAAAAATGGCAGGGTGGTGAAAGAATCCACCTTCGACCAACATTCCTTTGAGAATGCGTGTGCAACTCGCGACATCGACAGAAACATTACAAACGCGATTACAGTATATATATATACTATATATGTAGAAATATGTATTTATTTATAAATACAACATATTCTGCTATGTGAAGAACATTAGAATGTAAAATATTATGTCAGGTTAGCGCACTTGAGAATATGTGATCGGGTTCGCTTGCGAGTAGGGTGTGTATCAATACCTTGGGTTGTCTGCTTTAAAAAAAAAATTGATAGATAAATCAAAAATAAGAAGTCTCTTTTTTAGTTTAAATAGAGTGATAGGAAAGATGCTAAAAATTCTTCTGGTATTTTGGGTAAGTTTTTTTTTCTCTGAAATTCCAGGTAAGAAGGGGTTTGGGGTGTGTCTTTGCACTGCAAAACCAAATATTATATTTCAATGCATTTAAAACATTTAGGGCCAGATTAGTGGCACGCTTATCTTTTCCCACTTATTTTTTTGAGCTAACTGCTATTACAAGTTGAAAATAAAAAGTTAGGGCACATGCTAACTTCAGGACTTCGGATTTCTAAACCGAGCTAATTACCAGTCCCTATGTCTTCTATGGGGTGTGCTACAAAAAACGTTAATCCTTTAGGAATACTTCACTTTCCTATTTTCTTCACATAGAAGAAAATATTATTTTTATTTTTAAATATGATGGTTTTGATCGTCCATGTCTTCTTGTTCTGCTTGCCATACCAAGCACCATCGCTTTCTCCAATTAATTTGTTCGCATCACATGGCCAAAGTAAATAAGCTGAAGTCTAGTTTTATTTCCCTCAAGCAACACTTCTGGCTTGATTCGCTCTAGAACCTCTTTGTTGGTGACCATCGCCATCAATGGGATTCGTAAGAGCCTTCGCCAACACTACAACTCAAAAGCATGATTCCTCATATGGTCAGCTTTTTCAGTGTCCAGCTTTCACACCCATACATTGATATGGGAAACACAATGGCATGCACCAATTTGCATTTGGTTGTGAGGCTGATGTCTTTGCTCCTCAAGATCTGGTGCATGCTCAGCATTGAACTATTGCCTAAAGCAATTTGTTGCTTGTTTCAGGGACACAATCTCCAGTTTGATCAATCATGGATCCTAGGAAACAGAAGTCCTTGAAGTATTTGATCTCTTCACCATTGTTCCGCTTCTATGTGTTGTCATAATCTTCGTCTTTTTAATGTTGAGGCAGTGGCCCATCTTTTTTCTTTCCTTTTTGATACTTACAATAAGGTGTTTCAGAACATCTTCTGCATTCGCAAATAATGTTGTATCATTGGTGTAGCAGAGATTGTTGTTTTTTCTGCCACCCATCTTCACACTGATTTCTGATTCTTCTAGATCTAGTTTCATCATTATCATTTCTGCATGAAGAATGAAAAGAAAAGGGGACAGAATACAAACTTGTCGCACGCCAATTTTCAACCATTCAGTGTCTCCATATTGTGTCAAGAAGTTGGGTCTTGTTCTGAATGCAGGGATCTTATCAACTGTATCAAGTGTGATGGCACTCCCAGTTTTTGCAGGGCCTTCCACAGCTTATCATGTTGAATGCAATTGAATGCCTTGCTGTAGTTGATGAAGCACATGTAGATTTTTTTTGATATTCAAGACATTTCTCCATAATCCACCACACATTTGTGATCTCTGGTACCCAGCCTGTGAGTTCTGCTTAATTGGGTGTAGACACTGCTTAGTAATCATCAGAAAGATTTTGTTTGCATGAGGAATCAAGGTTATTTAAAGGTAGTTGCAACAGTCCCTTGCAACACCTTTCTTCAGCAGTGGGATGAACACTGATCTTTTTCAGTCCTTTGGCCACCTTGTAATTTCCCAGATCTTCTTGCAGATCACTGTGATAGCCACTGCAGGGTAAGGCCTCAGAATTTCTGCCAGGATACAGTCAATTCCAGGAGCCTAGTTGTTTAACTGCCTCTGCACCCATACAACTTCCTTGTTCAGGATGGCTGGATCCAGTTCCATTGGATTGTTGTTGGGTGGTTCAAGGTTGCTGGTGCTTGCATACAGCTCTTTCGTGTATTCAAGCCTTCTTTTTCTGATGCCTTGCTCATCGGTCAGGACCTTCTCACTCTTGTCTTTTTTTGTTCCTTTGCTGGCAATGAATGGAGTTTAAGTTTTCTTGACCTCTTCGATAGTACACTTCCAGTGTCCTGCATCGCTGATCCCTGTATGCTTCTTTATCCTTCCTTGCTGCTCTTTGAAACTCTGCATTTAGCCTCCTAGTCTCATCTCAATTCCCTGCAGCTTTGACTGCTCATTTTTGCTTGACGATTTTGATGGATTCTTCCAACAGCTACTTGGTCCTTTTCTCTGTTTTTGTCATGAGAAGTGTATCTCTAAAAGAAAGATTCTGTTTGTGTTTTTGTTAGGCATACTGTAACTTTAAGGGGGCCTAGGAGATCAATTAGGCCTTCATTTCAGTAGTGTATGTTAGCTCTGTGTTTGTAGCATGTGGTTGCTTGTGTATTGAGTTAATGAACCTCTCACTCTTGCAATTACTACTTGAACATACTGGTTTGACATCTGCTTCCCCCGACTACACTTTTGCATTAACCCCTTGTTTGTAACTGAATTGGTATGCTTTTCCCTGTGAGGCCTTGACCCAGATTGTCTGATTAACTTACCTTTACCCTGGATACCTCTGCTATCAGAAGATCTACATTAAGTAATTCATGCAAGCTGCATTCGTTTGGCTAGCAAGACTAAACTTTTACAAAGATGTGTCTTTCTTTGATATTCAAATTTATAAACTTACATTTACTTTCTGGTACTTAGTAGTTGTTTTTTTTTGTAGGAGCTGACTAAAGTACTAGAGAGGGTTTAGCTACTATGTTTAGTTGCATTGCTCTCTTACCCCTGGCCTTTGTTGAAACACTATGCGGTTAACTTCCAGTGCATCAGTAAGGGTGTGTGGTGAGCGGAGCCTCTCAGCTATTGATTACAGTTTTGCAGAGGAAGGAAACAGCACGGCTCTAGGACACTTCCAAAAATCAGCCCGGCAATCCCAAGGTAAGTATTAGAAACACATGCAGAAAAAGGCTTTGTGTACCAAACTTCATGTGAAAAAGTATCAGTATTGAGGTGCCCACCTGATGCAAAGGGATAGAGCAGGTCCCAATTATGTACACAAACAAAGAAAGGCAGCACACACGGATCCAGGTTAAAAACGGAGATTTAATCCAAGCAGAGGAGACACAGCATAACACGGAGGGGGAGGGGGCGTGGCCTAACGCGTTTCGTGCTGTGCGTCACTTACTCATAGGTTAACAGGTAGGTAGGAACAAGGTGAATAAATACACTGAAACCACCAATTAAATCAAAGGATTTTCACATAGGGGAAATAGCAGACATAATCACATTACAATGGAAACTCACATACAGTGTAAACAGAAACGATTCACATAATTACTCAAGTGAAATACATAATACCAATCATAGTGGGATATATTTTGATAATATGGCTAAAATTATCAAAAATATTGAGCAAAATAAGCAGTTGAAAGAAAGGACAAAAGGAAAAAAATAAGCACAATCTCAGTAATATAGTGAAAAACAAAGAATCACTATAAATAATGTGATTAATGGGCAAATGCTAAAAAAACAAATGTTAATAAAGAAAAAGGGTAAAATTGTGATAACCTAATCCTATACTGAATCTTGAGTTGTCAAAATATTGAGTGAGATATGCAGTTTGAAGAAAGGAAAAATGGGCACAATCACAGTAATATAGTGAAAAACAAAAAATCACTAAAGATAATCTGTTTAATAGACAAGTACCAGATACCAAGTATTAATGAGGAAAATGGAAATTATAATAGCCTAACCCTATACTGAATAATCCAATTTTAAATGAGTGATAAATAAATTAGTTTATTCAGTGAAAAAGCTAATATCCCATTCTTTATTCAGACCATCTGGCTCTCTAGTTTTTAATGTAAGAATCCAGAACAACTCTCTCTTCTGGAGAATTTTATACTTATTACCTCCTCTAGGTGGCAACCTAATAGCATCAATGACCTTAACATTTAAGTTAGAAATATTAGTAAAATGTAGACCATTAAAATGCCTCGCTATGCTCGATTCTTTGACATAATTCTTAACATCTCTCATATGTTCTCCTACTCTCGACCTAAGACAACGTGAAGTTTGACCTACATATTGGGCCTTACATAGGTTGCACTCGAGAGGATACACTACAAAAGAGGAAGAACAATTAGCATAATGGTCAATTTTATAAGTCATGCCTGTGGAAGTGCTATTAAAAGTGTTGCCTTTTTTAATTACTGCACATGTCCTACAGTTAGAAACTAAGCACTGAAAAGTCCCTTTCTGGTTCAGCCAAGTAGCTTGTCCCCGGTTGGAATGTCTAGTTACCAAACTCGGGGCAAGTTTATTCCCCAAAGTAGGCGCCCTTCTTGATACAAATTTAATTTTGTCAACTGAGGAAGAAAGAATTTCATCTCCCTTTAAAAATATTAAATTCTGTTTTATATTGTCACAAACCTCATTATATTGTGAAGAATACTCTGTACAGAATACAATATTTTCACCAGAAAAATTCTGTGTTCGTTTGATGGCTTTATTTTTATAGTATCAATTGGTTTATCCTTTACTTCTTGCAAAGCTCTAGAGAGTACATTTTTATCATATCCTCTAGTTAACAGCCTATCAGTGAGCAATGCCACCTGTTTCTCAAAAAGTGAGTCAGAAGAAGCATTTCTCCTGAGCCTGAGATATTGACTTTTGGGGATTTACTTGATTAAGTGTCTAGGGTGACATGACCTGGCGTGTAAGATGGTATTACCCGCCGTGGGTTTATGATAAGTATCTGTAATAATTGAATTAGTGTGATGAGAACCCAGTAGTCTGAGATCCAAAAATACCACCTCGGTTCTATCAGTAATGCCTGTAAACTTAAGACCAAACTTAATGTCGTTAATGATCTGCATTGCTCTCTTACCCCTGGCCTTTGTTGAAACACTATGTTGTTAACTTCCAGTGCATCAGTAAGGGCTTGTGGTGAGCTGAGCCTCTCAGCTATTGATTACAGTTTATTACATTCGGAAACAACAGCATTTCATCTGACACTGAAAAGATGCATGCTTGGATAGGAAAGTGGTTTGCTGTTTGTTACAGGTTTCTTGCATGGTATATGTTCCTGTGCCATTTTGATAATCGTGGATTGCATTTCTTGCCATAATTTGTCTGGCTGTTTTTATGCAGTGCCAAGCAGTTTGAACCTGTTCTTCACTTCAACTGTGTGTGAAACAGAAATCCTGGAGACATCAAATCTTTTTGGTGGAGCATTCTTTTTCATGTTACAGAATTTCACCTTGATGGTGGTTTAAGCAGTTAGTGGTCAGAACTACAGTCAGAACCAGGGAATGTTTTGATGGTGCAGACTGAACTTTTCCAGCATTGACTGCAAAGAATATAGTCAATTTGATTGCGTTGCTGTCCACTGGGGCATGTCCAGGTGTACAGGGGGCGTTTCAGTTGCACGAACCACGTATTTGAGACCCAGAGATGGCATACATACACACACAAACACACACACATTGGAGCCCTTTCCCATCAAATAACCTATATTTAAATTATATTGTTTTAATTTAAAAGTGTATATATGTGTGTAATACTTTATTTTAATATGTTTTTAATGTGTTTTGTGCAACTTTTTTTTAACCCTTACACTTTACTTTAGATCTCAAGTTGTGTTAAAGGGACAGTCAACACCAGAATTTTTGTTGTTTAAAAAGAACGATAATTCCTTTATTACCAATTCCCCAGTTTTGCATAGCTAACAATATTATAGAAAAACACTTTTTACCTCTATGATTACCTTGTATCTATGCCTCTGCAAACTGCCCCCTTATTTCAGTTCTTTTGACAGACTTGCATTTTAACCAATCAGTGCTATCTCCTAGTTAACTTCACGGGCATGAGCTCAATGTTAGCTATATGAAATACATGAACTAATACCCTCTTGTGGTCAAAATGCATTCAGATTAGAGGCAGTCTAAGAAATTAACATATGAACCTCCTAGGTTTAGCTTTCAACTAAGAATACCAAGAGAACAAAGCAAAGTTGGTGATTAAAGTAAATTGGAAAGTTATTTAAAATTACATTCCCTTTAAATCATGAAATATTTTTTTGGACTTGACTGTCCCTTTAAATATTCTAGCACAGTTTTGGCTTTTGCTCAAGCGCAAACTATAACTAACTCTTTTTAGCGTGTTTGCAATATCCAGAGCGATGTCAGTCATGATAAACCATCTTTGTGAAAATAAGATTTACCATGGACTTGTAATATCAAGTTGCACGCTAATGTTAGCACGGTCCAGCAACAATGCTTATCGTGACCAACGCTATTATTAGCGTGCCACTTGTAATCTGGCCCTTATTTTTACACAGATTAATTTGTGACACTTAAACTGACAGTAAAGTCATAACTAAACTTAAATTATTGGATAGAGCATAAAACAACTTCTCAATTTACTTCTACTATTAATTTTGCTTAGTTCTCTTGGTATCATTTGTAAAAGACGAATCCTAGGTGAGCTCAAGAGCATGCATGCATCTTTAGCAATCTGGCAGCAGTGTCTGCAACAATGTTTATAGCAGTGTTATACATAGTTGCAAACACTGCTGCCAAAGACTGCTAAAGACACATGCACACTCCCAAGCTTATCAGCCATCTCAAAATTACCTATGAACAAAGAATACAAGGAGAACAAAGCTAATTTGATAATAGAAGTGAATTGGTAAATTGTTTAAAATGACACTCTCTATCTGAATCATGAATGTTTAATTTTGATATTACTGTTCATTTAAATAAAATAAATACTTTAATGTCATTAAGCTTACCAAAACATTCTAGTCCAAAATAAACTTTCATGATTCACATAGAGAATGTAATTTGAAACAATTTTCAAATTTACTTTTATCACCAATTTTGCTTTGTTCTCTTGGTATTCTTAGATGAAAACTAAACCTAGGAGGTTCATATGCTAATTTCTAAGCCCTTGAAGGCCGCCTCTTCTCTCAAGGCATTTTGACAGTTTTTCACCACTAGAGGGTGTTAGTTCATGTGTGTCATATAGATAACACTGTGCTTACGCACGTGGAGTTCAGGTAAGCCAGCTCTAATTGGCTAAAATGGATGTCTGTCAAAAGAACTGACATAAGGGGGCAGTCTGCAGAGGCTTAGATACAAGGTAATCACAGAGGTAAAAAGTATATTTATATAACTGTGTTAGTTGTGCAAAACTAGGGAATGGGTAATAAAGTGATTATCTTTTTAAACAATAAAATTTCTGGTGTAGACGGTCCCTTTAAATTGGGTCTTTAAAATAAAAACAAAAGGATTATGCATATTTACTATATTTACCAAAATTAAGCTAATTATGTTTGCGTTTCAGTAATATTTTTAACTAATTTCCAAAACGTAAATAGATTCCAACACAAACTTTATGTAGTAAACAGCTTCACAAATCAAGTAAAATAATAAGATAGTAAAATAGAAAAAAAAATCGATCATCAAATGAGCAAGAAACACGTTATTTCTCTGCGTGCTCAAAGACTTCCCCTACCTGCAAACATATAGAAGTAAACATTTCTGACAATCTGTGGCTATAAAGCACTGACAATAAACACCAACATTATATCCGACCAAAAAAAACTTTGTGCTCAAATATGTCCTCTAGGGGGCACTAGACAGAAATCCCTAATTAGCATATTGGTTGCTGGAAATTTCTGCCTAAATATTTTTACCTACATAAAAACATTTCAAACTTTTTTTGTAATTAATATAATGGTCTACTTGGTATGTGACATGTTTTTCTATCCTATCACTGAATGCTAGAAATGCTTTTTAAGATTACAATGTTTATTTGCTACTTTAACAATTGTTGTTGTTGTTGGTGTTGTGATTATAAACTAATAATAATAAATAACTGCAGAAAAAAAAAATAACTGCAGAAATTGCAAGAAGGTGTGAGGTGATTAACTTTGTGTCATATAATTTATTAAGATTTTTTTATTATTATTATAGTAAAGAGACACTATTTCTAAGATACCTCCTTGTCTACTGAATGCATGCTGGGATGTCATAGCTCATCATTTAAGAGAAAACAACAATATAAGTTAAAGGGCCATTAAAGTGACTTGATACCCAAATGTTGAAGCACTTGAAAGTGATGCAGCATAGCCATAAAACACTGATTAGAAAATATGATCTGAACATCTCTATATAAAAAAGCAATATATTTTACCTCAAAATTTTCTCTGTAGCCAAATTCCTTTGTAAAGGGACTTTAAGAAGCCAGTCAGGATTCTAGTCCCAGGACTGGCAAGGGAGAATGTATCTGCAGGCCCTTTTATGTCATTTTCTTCCTCAGTCTAATGAAGTTTATGATGAAATATTGCAAGATTTCAGTGAAATATCATGAGATCACGATTGTTTTTGTGTTTTTTTTTCAATATGCAGCTGACACTAGCAGCACATCTGTTCAAATAGCAGTATAGTGAACTTAAGAAATTTAAGGTGAAATATCTTCCTTTTTTACATAGAGATCTTCAGATGATATTTTCTTGTCAGCTTTTTACACTACATCGCTTTCAAGTGCTTAAAGTGATGGGAAAATCCTATTATTTTGGAAATGCTAGGATTTACCAGTGCTATAAATAAAGAGGACTTTTAGTCATAAAGTATAAAAAACTTCATGCTGATAGTTGGCAAGACTTATATTGCCTGAGGTAGTTAGCTTAGGTGTGGTACAACTTAGGTCTCGCCAGACATATTTGGAGTGTGCCTACTCAGTGAGCGCACTCTCTAAGCTGTGGAGGCCCACTTAAAATTGCCCCCCCAGAGACATCGCCACTCGCTGCCACTGCTCGGCCATGCCCCTTTTTAAAAAAAATATCAACAGACCGATGGACTGCGAGGCCGACAAGGCAGCCTATGGATGTTTTCAATATCGGGGGCCTTAGTGAGGTGATCACAGTTTCAGCAGTGGTCACCTGGCTATTTCCAATGTTGTTTATTAAAATCATATATATCATATATATATATATATATATATATATATTTTTTTTTTTTTTCTTTTTAACATTTATTGTTGCAGCCTTACAATCATCTGCAGTGGTCCTGCTGAAAAAAAAGTATGATTTGTGGGGGTCACTCACTGAAATATGACTTACTGTAATGTTTAAATGTCAGCGGTGAAAAAAAGAGCTCAAAATAAGCTTAGTACAGGGGCGTGTTTATAATGCTTAGCAGTGAAAGTTTTAAAAAGCAATAGTATAGTATTATTTATCTTATATCCAGGGCCGGACTGGGAATAAAAAGCAGCCATGGAAAATTTTGAGACCAGGCCTATTTTTCTTGAATTAGTATGATGCACACACCATTTTTCTGAAAGGGGATTACTTGGATACTCCTTTCCTCAATATTTTTTTTCAGAATTATATTATATTATTTTTTTTTTTATTAAAGTGCCATATTGCACCCTACAAACCAATTGCATCCATTAATCACCCCCAATTACATCCATTAATCACCCTTTAAATTGTACCCTTCCAGCCCCAGCTGCTGCAGCCCACTGGGAAATCTCCCGGTATCCTGCTAGACCAGTCTGGCCTTGCTTATATCCTCTGGTGGTCGATTACACTCCTACACTGGTTAAGCACTCACTGTGTACAATGTAGCAGAATTATTTATGACTCTTAATAACATTTTCATTGAAGTTTGATCTAAAAGGCCATGTGCAGCAAGTTCATATTGTTAGTAGGCCTAAGGAAAGGAAAACATTACTAAAGCTAATACCAAACTAAGCAACAGCGATCTCTCAATAAAGGGGTAATAAAGTGAACTCTATGTGAGACACCCTTCAGTGAACCCAAAGGATATTTTTTAGAACTCTCTGTGATTTAGAGAATCTAGACCATTTAGTGTACTTCCTCACCTGGAAGCTTCCTTTTCACCAGGGGTATCAAACTCATTGTATTTGGGGGCCACTGGTCAAGTGTTCTTCCCCCATGGGGGCCACTTTAACAGAGGGAGTGTTTTGGAACTGGATATATTAGGAACTGGAAGTGACATTTACCCAAGAAGTAGTGCATGGCAGGAGCTGTAGTCCACAACAGACATACACAGAGTATATTTATCTTCTGAGAGCCAATTGAAGTGATCATTTTGGAACTGAATAAAAAGTGATCAAGCAGTGCATAATGGGAGTCTACGCTGGACAATGCAATGCTTGTCTTTATATTTATCTTGTGTTTGTCTATTTAGAACATCAGCTTGTTACACCTATTAGAACCCTAAAATAATTGATGGGGTCAAATTAATAACTTACCTAATAAGCATGGGAGGGCCAGATTACAGTATCTTGAAGGCCGCATTTGGCCCCAGGGCCTGTACTTTGACACTGCTGCTTTACACACTTGTACTGTGCAACTTGTGCAAACCTCAGTCCCTAGATCAGGTTTAACACTTTGGGCTAGATTACAAGTGCCTCTATAAATTCTGTTTTATCACCAGTGAAAACATTGTTAGCGTTAGGCTTTTTGTACCTTTCTGGTTCCGCTGGTATTACAAGTTGCAAAAAAAACGTATTTTGCGTTAGTGGTAACCCGAAAAATGCAAAAATGATAAACAGAGTTTTCACATGCACGTGCATGTGTTCCCCATAGAAATCACCCTACCATAAGCCCCTAGCCTAATAACCCATAATCTGCCATCCTGTGCACTTTTGAAACTTATGTGACACCTTTAATTTATTTTTCATATACATGTGACACCCTGAGGACTCAATTATTATAATACAATGAAATAACAATAAAGATAATGTGAACTAAGAAGTTTATTAAGGCAATGTAACATAGAGTTTATCACTAAATGTTTTAAGGTTAATAATTTATGTTCAAAGAAGGATACTATCAACAATTTAGTATCTGTTTGGTTTTGACTTGGTATGATACCCTGTGACACCCCTGGGTAGTTTGTTGGACATCTTAAAACACCTGAAAAACTATGGGTGGATCTGACATCCAAGGGTGCTGCAAACTGTTATTTCATAGGTTGGGGGATTTAAGATTTATTTGCGGTAGGCTATAGCCAGTTAGGAGGTAAATTGGTTGGAGGTTTTTGTGACTAAGGGGTTAATCTAATGGACAGGGTGTTGCCATGAAGAATTCCAGACCATATTCAATAAATAGTTTTGAGTACATTAAAGGGACATAAAACAAGTTGGGATAGAGACAAAATATAATAATATGTACTTTAATTACTTTACCTGCAAATTTATACTGCAGTGCCTCACCATTAAAGGTTTTCTGATGCCAAACACTGATAAGGAGGGGTGGATCAGACTAATCCAGACAGCATGGCTAAGTTACAAATTTTGCTTATTTTTGGAAATTATTTTAAAATACTTGCCATCAATTTTTAAACTTTTTTTTATGCAAACAATTTTTACACAATTAGCCCTTTTTGGATATGCACAGATCTCAACCTGTTTTATGTCCCTTTAAGGCAGTTAAGAGGTTGAATACGAGATGTATGGCCAGGTGTGGAAATAATTGCTATAGTTTACCAGTCACGAAAAAAAAGTTACATTGAACCAAAAATGGGCTGGCTCCTAAGCTTACATTCCTGCTTTTTCCAATAAAGATACAAAGATAATGAAGAAAAATTGATAATAGGAACAAATTAGAAAGTTGCTTAAAATTGCATGCTATGGGGGATATTTATCAAAGCCTCAACTGCAAATACGCCGGAATTCTGCAGCCTAATTGTTGCAAGCTTGATCCGACCTAGTTATCAAAGCCTACAGACCGGCAAATGTTGAAATTTGTGATGTACCATACAATCCGCCGGTCTCAATCCGACGCAGATTGATGCTTACGTCATTACAGAAGTTCCGAATACACATTCGGCTCTATGTGACACTTTTTCCCATTTACCAAATAGTTAACAGGTACGCTCGAGGCTATTTCGGCCCAGTGTACCTGGTTTTCAATCCGCCACCCTGGAGGCCGCGGATGCCATAGAAATAAAAAAGAATAGAAATGGGAGTCTGAAAGCAGCGAAAGCTTATGTCCGATGCTGCCAGATATCCCATTGATTTATATGGTAGAAAACAAGTGATGTTTACACCTAACACCCTAACATAAATCCCAAGTCTAAACACCCCTAATCTGCCACCCCCGACATCGCTGCAACCTAAATAAAATGTATTAACCCCTATTCAATTGCTCCCCACCCCCGCCGCAACATAAATAAAGTTATTAACCTCTATTCTGCCGCTCCCCGACACCGCCGCCACTAAATAAAAGTATTAACCCCTAAACCTCTGGCCTCCCACATCACCACCACTAACTAAACCTATTAACCCCTAAACCGTCAGCCCCCCACATCGCCATAAACTAAATTAAGATATTAACCCCTAAACCTAACTACCCGCTAACTTTAAATTAAAATTACAACATCCCTATCTTCAAATAAATTTAAACTTACCTGTAGAATTAAAATAAACTATTTTAAAATATTAATTAACCTACCCAAACTATTATACTAAAATTTAATTAAACTACCAATTAAATTAACTAAATTACATATTAAAAAACCCTAACCCTACTCAAATTATTTAAATATACTATTAAACCTTATTAAAAGTACTACATTACCAAAAGAAAAAAAAACCTGTTACAAAAAAAACAAACACTAAATTACGAAAAATAAAAAAACACATTATCAAAAATAAAAAAGAATTACACCTAATCTAATAGCCCTATCAAAATAAAAAGCCCCCCAAAATAACCCCCCCCAGCCTACAATAAACTACCAATGGCCCTTAAAAGGGCCTTTTGTGGGGCATTGCCCCAAAGAAATCAGCTATTTTACCTGTAAAAAAAAATACAAACACCCCCCAACAGTAAAACTAACAACCCAAACAACCAACCCCCACCCCAAATAAAGGGCATTTAGCTCTTTTACATGCCCAGACCCTAATCTAAAAATAAAACCCACCCAAAAAACCCTTAAATAAACCTAACACTAACCCCGACGATCCACTTACAGTTATTGAAGTCCCACTTGAAGGATCCATCCGGCGCGGAGCAGGTCTATCCTGAAGACCTCTGGCACGGAGCATCCTCTTCATACGGTCGCCGCTGTAAACTGTAACTTCAATGCAAGTGACATAAAAAATAATAAAGAGGATGCTCCACGCCAGATGTCTTCAGGATGGACCCGTTGCGCGCCGGATGGCTGAAGATAGAAGATGCCGTCTGGATGAAGACTTCTTGCCGCCTAGATGAGGACTTCGCTGGCTGGATGAAGATCAAAGAGGCCGGCTGGATGGATCCTTCAAGCGGGACTTTAATAACTGTAAGTGGATCGTTGGGGGTTAGTGTTAGGTTAATTTAAGGGTTTTTTGGGTGGGTTTTATTTTTAGATTAGGGTCTGGGCATGTAAAATAGCTAAAACCCCTTTTAAGGGAAATGCCCATACAAATGCCCTTTTCAAGGCAATGGGGAGCTTAGGTTATTTTAGATAGTTTTTTTTTATTTGGGGGGGTTTGTTTGTTGGGTGGTAGGTTTTACTGTTGTGAAGTGTTTGTATTTTTTTTTACAGGTAAAGGAGCTGATTTCTTTGGTGCAATGCCCCACAAAAGGCGCTTTTTAGGGCCATTGGTAGTTTATTGTAGGCTAGTTTTTTTTATTTTGATAGGGTTATTAGATTAGGTGTAATTCTTTTTTATTTTTGATAATGTGTTTTTTTTATTTTTCGTAATTTAGTGGGGGGGGTTTGTAACTTAATTGTATATTTAATTAATTTGAGTAGGGTTAGGTTTTTGTTTAATTTATTTAATTTAATTGGTAGTTTAATTTAATTGTAGTATAATAGTTAGGGTAGGTTAATTAATAGTTTACTATAGTTTATTTTAATTCTACAGGTAAGTTTAATTTATTTGAAGATAGGGATGTTGCAATTTTAATTTAAAGTTAGCGGGTTGTTAGGTTTAGGGGTTAATAGCTTAATTTATTTTTTGACGATGTGGGGGCTGACGGTTTAGGATTTGAAAGGTTTAGTTAGTGGTAGTGATGTGGGAGGCCAGAGGTTTAGGGGTTAATATGTTTATTTAGGTTGCGGCGGGGTCGGGGAGCGGCGGGATAAGAGTTAATACATTTATTTAGGTTGTGGCGGGGTTGGGGAGCAGCGGGATAGGGGTTAATAACTTTATTTAGGTTGCGGCGGGGTCGGGGAGCGGCGGGATAGGGGTTAATAACTTTATTTAGGTTGTGGCGGGGTCGGGGAGCGGCGGGATAGGGGTTAAACATTTTAGTATAGTGGCAGCGTTTAGAGACAGGGTATAAATAAAGTTTGGAAAAAGCCGAATAGACACAAGATCGATGACTGCTTATCGCCCCATACTTGGTGCGCGTCTTTTTGCCGGCTTTTTTCATAACTAAGGAGAGAGTATTGAGATACGCGGCCGCGTTGTTAGGTGATGTTAGGCTAGCGTATTGATGCCGGCGAATGCAACACATTTGACGGCTTGATAGATATCCCCCTATATCTGAATCATGAAAGAAAACATTTGAGTTTCATATCCCTTTAAGAATAAGAAATATTCACTGTATATAAAGAAGTGAAGAATAATTTCAAGATCTGTCAGATGATCAAGTTCTGTCCTGAATTGATGTTCTTCTGTCACCAGGGGTATAAATAGACCTCACTGGGTTGAGTTGACCCAAAAATTTCTAATATTATGGAACCTCATTTTATATGGGGCCGGATTAAATGAGCAGCGGATGCTGCTGTGTACGCCAGAGGTTTCAGGTCCACCTGAAACCTAAGTTAAGAAGCAGCAGTCGTAAGATCGCTGCTCCTTAACTTGTCTGCCACCTTCCCATCCGATCGGGATGATTGACACCCCCTGCTAGCGGCCGATTTTCCGCGAATGTGCAGTGGGCGGCAGTGTCGCACGGACATGATTCTCTACAGGGAATTATGTCTGCCCGTCATTTGATATATTTACCCATTAGTATTATCTTTATCTTTATAAACTGTGCACCACACTTCAACAAGTGGGAAATCTAGAAATTATAATTTGTCATCTACATTCACCAAAGTGAGAAAGTTTTGTTTCTGTACTATTTATTTTTTATGAATAAATGCTCACTACAAGGTTTTAAATAATTGCATCATCATTACATATATGCTGACTTTATTTAAAGGGACACTGAACCCAGATTTTTTATTTTGTGATTCAGATAGAGCATGCAATTTTAAGCAACTTTCTAATTTACTTCTATTATCATTTTTTTCTTCGTTCTCTTGCTATCTTTATTTGAGAAAGAAGGCATCTATGCTTTTTTTTTTTTGGTTCAGGACTCTGGACAGCACATTTTTATTGTTGGATGAATTTATCCACCAATCAGCAAGAACAACCCAGGTTGTTCACCAAAAATGGGCCGGCATCTAAACTTACATTCTTGCATTTCAAATAAAGATACCAAGAGAATGAAGAAAATTTGATAATAGGAGTAAATTAGAAAGTTGCTTAAAATTTCATACTGTATCTGAATCACGAAAGAAAAAATTTGGGTTCTGTGTCCCTTTAAGAAAAGCTCAAAAATGTTATTAGAGATTAAAATTCATTTGTAAAATAACTGGTTTTACATTACCAATCAGATATTCAAAAGCATGCAAATTATATTGCTCCGTAAAATATTATACTATATTTATTATATTATATTATGTGGGGTGTGGACGTTTCATTCTAAAATTTCCATTTTTTAATAGTTTATTGGGAAATTGAACTCTTGCTTTAATATCTTTTGCCATTGAATTTCCTATTTTTATATGTGTGCTTGTGTGTGTGCACTACATGTGTAGTGTGTTAAGTAATGAAGTTTTCTTGAATTTATTTTATGTCCTCTAGTGAATGTAATGTTTCTCCTTATGTGCAAGAGATGAGCAAGTTATTAATACTGACAATATTGTTTGCTGCAGGAACATTCTTTATTCTGACAGGTAAAAACTTTTATACAAACACAAAATGTATTATGAATGTTCTTCAGAACTAACTATCAAGACACTAAACATTTGTTACAATACTGGATTCCACAGATCTCAAATGCTGTACTGAGCATGTATTTATTAAAGGGATACTAAACCCATTTTTTTATTTTATGATTCAGATAGAGCATGCAATTTTAAGCAACTTTCTAATGTACTCCTATTATCAATTTTTCTTTGTTCTCATGGTATCTTTATTTCAAAAAGCAGGAATGGAAGCTTAGGAGCCAGACCTTTTTTGGTTGAGCAAAAGTCAATTTCTTCAACATGTAATAACTCAAACACTATTCAAATAATTTACTTCAAAATTTCACTATTTCCTTTCCTTCTCACTGTTGCATCAGGGATAAAGGAGACCTTTAAAGTATGGGTGCACTAGTGTGCAGCTATAATATAACAAATGGTTTGCTAAAGATATCAGGGATAAGTTATTTCAACGAAGAGTAATGTGTGCAATATATTTATTGACTGCAAAAAAGAATATTGACATGCATTGCTAAATACTTCCGATTGGCTGATCGGATTCTATCAGCCAATCAGAATTAAGGTAGGAATAATCTTGGCTGATAGAATCCTATCAGCCAATCGGAATTCGAGGGACGCCATCTTGGATGACGTCCCTTAAAGGAACCTTAATTCGGACTTAGGACGTCGGTGAGGAAGGATGGCTCCGCGTCGGCTGCTTGAAGATGGACCCGCTCCGCGCCGGATGGAAGAAGATAGAAGATGCCGCTTGGATCAAGATGTCTGCCGGTCCGGATGTCCTCTTCTGCCCGAATAGGAGGAAGACTTTGGACCCTCTGGAGGAGCTCTCCTTGCCGGATACGATGACGACTTCGGACCCTCTTCTGGACGGATCGGTGATACCCGGCGTGGTGAAGACAAGGTAGGGAGATCTTCAGGGGCTTAGTGTTAGGTTTATTTAAGGGGGGTTTGGGTTAGATTAGGGGTATGTGGGTGGTGGGTTGTAATGTTGGGGGGGGTATTGTATGTTTTTTTTTACAGGCAAAAGAGCAGAATTCTTTGGGGCATGCCCCGCAAAAGGCCCTTTTAAGGGCTGGTAAGGTAAAAGAGCTTTACAATTTTTATTTTAGAATAGGGTAGGGCATTTTTTTATTTTGGGGGACTTTGTTATTTTTTTAGGGGGCTTAGAGTAGGTGTAATTAGCTTAAAATTTTAATATTTTTATAATGTTTGTAAATTATTTTTTTATTTTTTGTAACTTAGTTCTTTTTTTATTTTTTTGTACTTTAGTTAGTGTATTTATTTGTATTTAATTGTAGATAATTGTAGATAGTTTAGTTAATTAATTTATTGATAGTGTAGTGTTAGGTTTAATTGTAACTTAGGTTAGGATTTATTTTACAGGTAATTTTGTATTTATTTTAACTAGGTAGCTATTAATTAGTTATTAACTATTTAATAGCTATTGCACCTGGATAAAATAAATACAAAGTTGCCTGTAAAATAAATATTAATCCTAAAATAGCTACAATATAATTATTATTTATATTGTAGCTATATTAGGGTTTATTTTACAGATAAGTATTTAGCTTTAAATAGGAATAATTTATTTAATAAGATTTAATTTATTTAGTTAGAATAAAATTATATTTAAATTAGGGGGGTGTTAGTGTTAGGGTTAGACAGATTTAGGGGTTAATACAGTTATTATAGTAGCGGCGAGGTCCGGTCGGCAGATTAGGGGTTAATACTTGAAGTTAGGTGTCGGCGATATTAGGGAGGGCAGATTAGGGGTTAATACTATTTATTATAGGGTTTTTGAGGCGGGAGTGAGGCGGATTAGGGGTTAATACATTTATTATAGTAGCGGTGAGGTCCGGTCGGCAGATTAGGGGTTAATAATTGTAGGTAGGTAGCGGCGACGTTGGGGGGGGGGGCAGATTAGGGGTTATTAAATATAATATAGGGGTTGGAGATGTTAGGGGCAGCAGATTAGGGGTACATAGTTATAATGTAGGTTGCGGCGGTGTACGGAGCGGCAGATTAGGTGTTAAAAAAAAATGCAGGGGTCAGCGATAGCGGGGGCGGCAGATTAGGGGTTAATAAATGTAAGGTTAGGGGTGTTTAGACTCGGGGTACATGTTAGGGTGTTAGGTGCAGACTTAGGAAGTGTTTCCCCATAGGAAACAATGGGGCTGCGTTAGGAGCTGAACGCTGCTTTTTTGCAGGTGTTAGGTTTTTTTTCAGCTCAAACTACCCCATTGTTTCCTATGGGGAAATCGTGCACAAGCATGTTTTTGAAGCTGGCCGCGTCCGTAAGCACAGCTGGTATTTAGAGTTGCAGTGGCGGTAAATATGCCTGTATGCTCCCTTTTTGGAGCCTAACACAGCCCTTCTGTGAACTCTAAATACCAGCGGTATTTAAAAGGTGCGGGGGAAAAAAAGCATGCGTAGCTAACGCACCCCTTTGGCCGCAGAACTCTAAATCTAGGCGTTAGTTAAATCACAGGAAAAGCAGGCAAAATAAATAATTGAAATACATTGCATGTTGTTTACTATGCATACTTTTATCTTCTATAAGAAATTATATTGTGGGTTTTATGTACTCATCTTAAGTTTCTGGAAGGGACAACTGCCCCCTCCCCCCCATTTTTTTAGTGATATAATTGCAGTTATCCAATGGTTGCTTTTAGCTTAAAAATATCAATAATTTAAATAGCTAGAAATATAGAATAGTATGATACTCTATTCTAAACGTTTTAACACCAGAAAGGAAATTGAGTAGTTGTAATCACTTCAGTTTACAATTTTTCTATTTGCAGTAAATACTTTAATTTGCATGTCTGCCACAAAAGAGGTTTATCTTAGGTATTCTCTTTAAGTACCACTAAATACAGTAGCATTGAATAGCTGACAAATACACACACAAAAAGACAATGCAATAGCACTTACTTTGAAAGTGAAATGAGCAGTAGAATATTTTCTAGAAGGTTTCAAAGTTAATCCAATGTTCCCTCCCCCTGTATCAAGTGACAGACATTAGCCAATCACAAAATGCATATACCGTACATACATACATACAGTGCACTTTTGTTGTTTAGATAACTGTTTTCTAAAAAAAAAATTTTTTAAAATGGCCGAATATGGTGATGTTTTGATGAGATTATAGCTCCTTCAAATATCTATTATTTTTCTAAACCTAATTTTAGCATGGTGTCCATATTATTTTCAGAACTATCTTTTAGTTTCTCAGTACATGACAAATGGTGAATTTAATATATACAGCCTCAAGGGTTGAAATGCTGGCAGCTCTATAAGGGAAAATACAGATGAAACACACAGCTTTCATTAAAATTACCCACATACAACGCTTTTAGGTAATAAAACAAAACCTGTTTTTAAATTAAACAAAGTATAATTGTAAAAATCAGGATATGCAAGACCTGGGGTGTATGGGTAAAAATGACATCATCTTTTTTGTAGCCAGAAATGTGTTGACATGATCTTAGACATAAATGATAAAAGAATCACATGAGAACAATAAAAGAAAAAGCATCAAAATCAAGTATTTTTTAGCCATGTTCCCTTTTTTGATCATGTACAAAACAACTCTAATGTGACAACATTAGAAAATAAGGAGTATTAACCCTTTAGCCACCAGAAAGGTTGCATTTTATTGCTAAGCAATGCCATGCAGCCCACACTGACAACTAATGGGTTGACTCTATCAGCTAATTTGTTTTATGCTTCTTTCGAAGCAATAGCAGGTTTTCTGATGTTTCTCTGAGAGACACACTGAAATTGCCACAGAGCCCATTTTAGAGTTGTATTTGTATAAATATCCTAGATTTATTAAAGCTCTGTTTATTACTATTGTATAGTCCATCTTCAGTGGGCAGGACACATATTTACATATGTATATGTATTTTATATGTGATATCCTTTACAGCTAAGAGGATCTTCATGGAAACTGGGAAAACAGAAACCAGGACCCAAACATCTAGAAATTGAGTGTTGGAATCACTTACTGTAAATGTTTGTAATTCAAATTCACATTCTTGTGATTGTCACTTTCAGTACAGACATCTTCATAAATGGGCTTGTCAAACAGGATCACACCTTCATGACCAGGCTTTCAAATGGGATGACACTTTCATGCCTGGGCTTTCAAATGTGATCACGCCTTCATGACCAGGCTTTCAAATGTGATCACACCTTCACGACTGAGCCTTCAAATAGGATCATACCTTCATGACCGGCTTTCAAATGAGATCACACCTTCATGACCGGGCTTTCAAATGGGATCACGCCTTCATGACTGGGCTTTCAAATGTGATCACACCTTCACGACTGAGCCTTCAAATAGGATCATACCTTCATGACCGGCTTTCAAATGAGATCACACCTTCATGACCGGGCTTTCAAATGGGATCACGCCTTCATGACTGGGCTTTCAAATGGGATCGCACCTTCATGACTGAGCTTTCAAATGGGATCACGTCGTCATGACCGGGCTTTCAAATTGGATTACACCTTCATGACCGGGCTTTCAAATTGGATCACGCCTTCATGACTGGGTTTTCAAATGGGATCAAGCCTACATGATGGGCTTTCAAATGGGATCATGCCTTCATGACCAGGCTTTCAAATAGGATAACACCTTCATGACCAGTGATGCAGCCCTGGAAAAATATGAAGACCAGCCCTATTTTCCGTTGAGTTGGTAGAATGCAAATGCTCCATTTTTCTCAAAGAGGATTACTTGAACACTCCTTCCCCAATATTTTTTTCAGAATTCAATTATATTTCTTTGTAAATAAAATAAATAAAAATGTCGGACTCATGTTATATAGCAACCCTACAATTCAATTGCATCCATTAATCACCCCTTTAAATTGTAGCTTTCCAGCCCCAGCTGCTGCAGCCCACCGGGAATCTCCTGGTATCCTGGTAAGTCAATCCTGCCCTGTCTATGACCGGGCTTTCAAATGGGATCACACCTTCATGAGCGGGCTTTCAAATAGGATCACACTTTTGTGACCAGGATTTCAAAAGTAACCACACTTTCATGACCAGGATTTCAAACAGGATTGCACCTTGCAGTTTCCAGTTTCTGAGGCAATTCCATTTGAAAGCACAACATCTACATTATTCCAATAGAGTGGATTCATGATTTACAATGCAAGAACTGATAAAATCATGTTTTAGAAGATGAAATAAGTTGTGGCCACATCATTCTAATAGAAACCTGTTGTTTTCCTCTTGATTTCAGTTTATATCTTACCAAACAGGAAAATGGTGCTTTCTCAAGCAGTAATTGGAATTACTGGAAAACAATAACAGTTTTAAAATATTAAAAGCATCACTATAATCACTGAGCAAACATGCCCAGTATACCCATAGTGCCTATATACAAAAAGCATTCATATTAAATAAATTCATTTTTCCCTTACAGACTATACAAAGAGGACAGTGTACTGTAAAAACTGGTTTCTCCTTAATTAGGTTCCAATTACTTGTTCTATTAGTCACATAGTTTAAAATGTATGGGATATTGTTCATTTAGGTATAATTTCATATATGAAATTGCTGTCTTCTAATTGAAACCACAACCCAATACAGGTATAGATTATAAATTAAGCGCTATTTGTTGCTTTCACTCAATCGCTAACACTGCCGGAAGTAATGTTTTTGCAAATTGAAAGCAAGACTTTGGACATAGTGACCACATTAACTTATTCTTCACAGAGACTTCAACGAAGATTGGAGCATAAAATAAAACTCTAACAATTTTTGCTTGTGCGCTAACCTAATATGAACCCACAGCGCTTTACCCAACATAAGTTATTAAAATTTCACATTCCAATGTTCTTCACATACAGGAAAAAGTTATTTTTATTTTAAATATATATTTCTATGCATATCTATATAAACCCATACCTGTATATATATTCATGTAAATATACACATTTGGGGGCGGAACTAACCGACAAAGTAACTAGAAGCACACTGCAGTAGCTCCTGGGTTCAACAGGGATTTTGGGGGTTCTTTTTGACCTGATAGCCCACTGAGAGATGTACTCTAAACCCCTACCTAAGAGCCTGCTATAAAGATTTGAGGAAGACCCGGGAGATTTTTCACAGCCCACTGTCGGGGCGACTCATTGCGGCCTAGCTATGAGGTGGTACAAACATGGAGTATTCCCGCATGGCTATCCTAGCCCTCTTTGAAGAGTATGACCGTAATCTCAAGAGCAGACTAGACCGGCTTATTTCGATCGTTACACAGCAGAAGAAGACAGCGCTGAGTCTTGTGAAGGAGCGGCTGTGGCTCCTGGCATACACAAGATTGTTACCCAGGGAACTTCCACTCGACATCCTTTATCGGAGACAGCCTACCCTTCAGAAACCGCTCCAGCCCACAGGAGCAGCGGACACTTACCTGGGTGGTGCGGTCGATGCTTGGGAACTAAATATGATCTATATGTGCCTGCAGGAGGGAACAGCTGTGGGGAGCGCTGAAGACGGGGTCCCTGAGATGATTGGAGAAGGGTTCATGGTTGTGTCCAAACAGGAGGTTATAACTCCAGAGGCAAATTACCCTGCCAGGTGGGCTATCTCTTTCCATTGCCTGGACTTGCAGCGCAGTCGCTCCCCTATAGATATGTTTGTGCTGGCTTCTCAGGGTCCCGGAGAGATTCGCTGTCCCAGCATAAAAGCCGAAGTTGGGTGACAATTTTATTGCGGCAGTGGATGCCAAACGTTTTGGTTTGTAATAACATTTTGCCTATCTCATACGCTCCTAATTATGTTTAGTGCTTGAACCCATTAAATTACTTTATTATAGTTGAAACCGAGGAATCTGCATTCATGAAGACTAATATCTGAAAATGTGTAGATTTTGTAACTGAGCTCTCTTGTTGTTTATGTTATGTGTAGAACTAATGGAGATTTAATAGTAATAGTAGTAAATGCTTATTTACCTAAACATATTTGTTACCTTTAATATGCTCTCCAATATCTTGTACCACACTGCTAATTGTTCCTGCCCTTTATTATGTCTTTACTGTAGAAAGTTATCTACTTTTCATATATAGGGGCATATGTATCAAGCTCCGAATGGAGCTTGATGCCCTGTGTTTCTGACGAGCCGGCAGGCTCGCCAGAAACAGCAGTTATGAAGCAGCGGTCACAAAGACCGCTGCTCCATAACCTGTCCGCCATAGAGGCCATAGACTGCTTCTCTCACATATTTGCTGAAGTCTGAATGCATTCTTACTGACTAATGTGTGAATCTGTGCTGCAAAGAGATGTTTTGAGTGTTCCATTTTTCTAAGCTAGACCCTGGCATTATATAAATGTACAGCAGGGGGTGATGCCTTTAGTGATGCATTGTTAATTTGAGTCAACCCCCATTACACATAACTGTGAGTCTAACTTAGCTAGTATCCCCGTGTTTAGTTTTAGCTTGTGTTTTACTACTACATTGCTACTCTATCTTTTCTAGTGCAGTCAGAATATAATAGTTACAACATAACTTTCAAATACTCCTGAAGCAACCACTATAGTAGTTACTAATGTTTATATGGACTCCGTTGTGTATAGTGTATCTATGTTTATGCGTTTAAAGTCTGTCACAACTAGACTGTTTGCCTATCTATTGCACAGGTCAGCAGTTGAGGGGAAATATAATAATAGTCTCTTCTCTACCCCTCCGCCTCACCCCACTTCAATGCGGTAAGGGATGAGTAACTTATCCTCCGCATTACTTTATTGGCAGAGTTTTGTAGTCTTTGCCCAGTCTGAAGAGCCCTGACTACAATCAAAGGCTCTTCAGGCCCTAAATATAAAGAAAGGTTATAGTGTCTACATTTATGTTCCTTACTATTTTCACACTTAGGATGTCTATCCCATTCTACTAGGCTTCCCTTGATTCTGGGCGTATGCCTAGGACTGATAGCTTTATCTGAGTCATTTCCATTTCAGAAAGCTCATTGATATTATCCTACTGTATTTGAAGTGACACCTGAAGAAAGTTTGGACGTAGCCCTTTATTCAGTTTACCTTACACTATGCTAACTGACACTATCTAGGTTTGAGCTTGGTGTCATCCATGTAATTTAGAGAGCGAGGTCCCACCAGTGGATCTAGATGTCTTTGATGAAACTTTTAAAATTTAAAATGAGGAACTGAAAAGTTTGGCTGTTATTATTATTGTTTATTGTATTACTATGGTGCTAACTTTTGAGATACTGTATGTACCTTTATTTGCCTTGTATGTAATAGTGTGTTATGTTTCTTTAATAAAAAGAAAATTAAAAAAAAAAATATATACACATTTTCTTCTATCAGTAGAACATTGAAACGTAAAAATATTCAGAATGTGCTTCAGGTTTCACGCTGTAGATCTAACACGGTGTCGGGTTAGCACACATGAATAATTAGTTATTTTAATGTGTGTTAAAGGGACAGTCAACACCAGGATTTTTGTTGTTTTAAAAGATAGATAATCCCTTACTTGCCCATTCCCCAGTTTTGCATAACCAACACAGTTATAATAATAAACGTTTTACCTCTGTATTACCTTGTATCTAAGCCTCTGCAGACTGCCCCCTTATTTCAGTTCTTTTGACAGACTTGCATTTTAGCCAATCAGTGCTCACTCCATTGTAAATTCATGCATGAGCTCAATTTTTATCTATATGAAAAACATGAACGAATGCCCTCTAGTGGTGAAAAACTGCCAAAAATGCATTTAGATTAGAGCCTGCCTTCAGGGTCTAAGAAATTAGCATATGAACCTCCTAGGTTTAGCTTTCACCTAAGAATACAAAGAGAACACAGCAAAATTGGTGATAAAAGTAGATTGCAAACGGCTAGATTACGAGTCTTGCGTTATGAGTAAAAAAGCAGCGTTAAGCCTCATAACGCTGCCTTTTTACCACCGCTGTATTACAAGTCTTGCAGATTTAGGGGCACCGCACACTTTTTTGGCCTTACCGCAAATCAACTTACACAAATTGCGTATAGTCTATTTTCAATGGGACTTCCATAGCGCCGTAATTATGAGCTTGTCCTGGGAGGCCAAAAAATTGAGCGGTACAGCCTATCCCGTCAAGATTCATACCGCATACTAAAGTCAGTATTTATGAGTTTTACACTACAACGCTGTAGCATAAAACTCATAACTAAAGTGCTAAAAAGTACACTAACACCCATAAACTACCTATTAACCCCTAAACCGAGGCCCTCCCGCATAGCAAACACTAAAATAAAATTACCCCTAATCTGCCGCCCCCAACGTCGCCGCCACTATACTAAAGTTATTAACCCCTAAATCTAAGTCTAACCCTAACCCTAACACCCCCTAACTTAAATATAATTAAAATAAATATAAATAAAACCTACTATTAATAACTAAATAATTCCTATTTAAAAATAAATACTTACCTGTAAAATAAACCCTAAGCTAGCTAATAGTTACATTGTAGCTATCTAAGGGTTTGTTTTTATTTTACAGGCAAAATTGTATTTATATTAACTAGGTAGAATAGTTACTTAATAGTTATTAACTATTTAATAACTACCTAGCTAAAATAAATACAAATTGACCTGTAAAATAAATCCTAACCTAAGTTACACTAACACCTAACACTACACTACAATTAAATAAATAAATAAACAATTAGCTAAATTACAAAAAACAAACAAACAAACACTAAATTACAGAAAATAAAAAACAAATGACAAGATCTTTAAACTAATTACAAAAAAACCAACCCCCCAAATAAAACCCTAACTAAAAAACCTAAGCTCCCCATTGCCCTGAAAAGGGCATTTAGCTCTATTGCAGCCCAAACCCCTAATCTAAAAATAAAACCCACCCAATACACCCTTAAAAAAACACTAATCAGCCAATCGGAATCTAAGGGACGCCATCTTGGATGACGTCATTTACGGGAACCTTCATTCGTCGTTAGTGATCGGAAAGAAGAGGAAGCTCCGCGTCAGATGTCTTGAAGATGGACCCGCTCCGTGCCGGATGGATGAAGATAGAAGATGCCATCTGGATGAAGACTTCTGCCCGTCTGGAGGACCACTTCTCCCGGCTTGGATGAAGACTTCTCCAGACTTTGTTTAGGACTTCTTGACATTCGTTGAGGACTTCTCCCGGCTTCGTTTAGGATGGATTTCCGGTCTTCAGAAATGTAAGTGGATCTTCAGGGGTTAGTGTTAGGTTTTTTAAGGGTTTATTGGGTGGATTTTATTTTTAGGTTAGGGTTTGGGCCACAATAGAGCTAAATGTCCTTTTAAGGGCAATGCCTATACAATGCCCTTTTCAGGGCAATGGGGAGCTTAGGTTTTTTTAGTTAGGGTTTTATTTGGGGGGTTGGTTGTGCGGGTGGTGGGTTTTAAAGTTGGGGGGGTGTTTGTATTTTTTTTACAGGTAAAAAAAAACTGATTTCTTTGGGGCAATGCCCCACAAAAGGTTCATTTAAGGGCTATTGGTAGTTTAGTTTAGGCTAGGGTTCTTTTTTGATTTTGGGGGGGCTTTTTTATTTTGATATGGCTATTAGATTTTTTTTTTGTAATTCAGGTAATTGTATTTAATTTATTTAATTGTATTTAATTTAGGTAATTTATTTAATTGTAGTGTAGTGTTAGGTGTTAGTGTAACTTAGGTTAGGTTTCATTTTACAGGTAAATTTATATTTATTTTAGCTAGGTAGTTAGTAAATAGTTCATAACTATTTAGTAACTATTCTACCTAGTTAAAATAAATACAAACTTGCCTGTAAAATAAAAATAAACCCTAAGCTAGATATAGCTAGCTTAGGGTTTATTTTACAGGTAAGTATTTAGTTTTAAATAGGAATTATTTCATTATTAATTGTAGGTTTTATTTAGATTTATTTTAATTATATTTAAGTTAGGGGGTATTAGGGTTAGACTTAGGTTTAGGGGTTAATAAATGTAATATAGTGGCGGCGATGTTGGGGACGGCAGATTAGGGGTTAATAAAATTGAACTAATGTTTGCGAGGTGGGAGTGCGACAGTTTAGGGTTTAATATGTTTATTATAGTGGCGGCGATGTTGAGGACGGCAGATTAGGAGTTAATAAATATAATGTAGGTGTCGGCGATGTCCGGAGCGGAAGATTAGGGATTAATAAATATAATGTAGGTGTCGGTGATGTCGGGGCGGCAGATTAGGGGTTAATAAGTGTAAGATTAGGGGTGTTTAGACTCAGGGTTTATGTTAGGGTGTTAGGTGTAAACATAAATTTAGTTTCCCTATAGGAATCAATGGGGCTGCGTTACAGAGCTTTGCGCTGCTTTATTGCAGGTGCTAGGCTTTTTTCAGCCGGCTCTCCCCATTGATGTCTATGGGGAAATCATGCACAAACACGTACATCCAGCTCACCGCTGACTTAAGCAGTGCTGGTATTGGAGTGCGGTATGGAGCTCAATTTAGCTCTACGCTCACTTCTTGCCTTTTGACCCCAGGTTTATAAAAACCTGTAATACCAGCGATGTAGGAAAGTGAGCGGTGACAATAACGTGCAAGTTAGCACCGCACCCCTCATAACGCAAAACTCGTTATCTGGCCGATTATTATTATTAATAATATTTGTCAATATTTTATATTTAAAAATACTTAACGCACCTTAATATGACTCAAGTTGTGTTAGCACACGTGAAGAAGTAAGAAAGATTGGAATCGACCCCTAAGAGGATAATCTAATAATATTTTTTCATCAAGAGGCAGCGCATGAATAGATTCTTTAATGTCTGGACACAGACATTATTTATTTATTTGGTTTATCATTATTGATATAGTGTTGTAGCTTAATTCATCAAACAGAAATGCTATACATAATACAGAAGGAAATATATAAATGTATGACATGCTTAGTGTTAAATAGTACTAATTGCTTTGGTATATATGCTATTTGTGGTGCATTCAGAAATACAAATATGCTTATTAAGATGTCCTTAGAGAAAGGTTACTTGTGCAAAATGCTTCAGATCTGGAAATAAAAATGCTGAAGAAGAGTCTTTTTTTAGAGTTGTAAAATCAATAATGATTTAAAGTTAAAGAAATATTGCAGCAAGTTATTCTTTTGCAGATACAATTTTGATTTTAAGGAATAAATCACTTACAGGTAGATTACGAGTTGTGCGTTCGTGTTTTAATGCTGAAAAAATGGTAAATTCAGAGTTAAAACAGTAAAGCAGCCATTACGAGTCTTGTTGGTATAGCTGTACCGCAAGCCTTTTAGCCTGTAACGCAATGTCAGTCCCGCACTCGAAAAAATTATGTTTTTTCATGGGATTCCCATAGCACTGCCATTATGAGTTGTGCGGTGAGGCTAAAAAGCTTGCGTTACACCTTATAACAACAAGTTCCGTATCGCCATCTGAGAGCAGTATTAAGAGTTTTACGCAACAAAACTGTTACATAAAACTCATAACTAAACTGTTACAAAGTACACCAACACCCATAAACTACCTATTAACCCCTAAACCGAGGCCCTCCGGCATCGCAAAACACTATATTAAAGGTATTAACCCCTAATCTGCCGCTCCTGACATCGCCGCCACTAATAAAATTTATTAACCCACTATACCTCCGCTCCCCGAAATCGTCACCACTATACTAAAGTTATTAAACCCTATTCCCCCACACCCCAACATTGCCCACAGTATAATAAATATACTGACCTCTATTCTGCCGCTCCCCGACATTGCTACCACTAAATAAAGTTATTAACCCCTAAACCTCTGACCTCCCACATCACTACCACTAAATAAACCTATTAACCCCTAAACCGCCAGCCTTCCACATCTCAACAACCTAAATTAAACTATTAACCCCTAAACCTAACACCCCCTAACTTTAATATCATTAAAATAGAGCTAAATTAAAGTTTCAATTATTAACTAAATAATACCTATTTAAAACTAAATACATGCTTACCTGTGAAATAAAACCTAAGCTAGCTACAATATAACAAATAGTTATATTGTAGCTAGCTTAAGTTTTATTTTTATTTCACAGGTAGGTTTGTATTTATTTTAACTAGGTAGACTAGTTAGTAAATAGTTATTAACTATTTACTAACTACCCTAGTTAAAATAAATACAAACTTACCTGTGAAATAAAACCTAAGCTGCCTTACACTAAAACCTAACATTACAAAAATAAAAAACTACCATTACAAAAAATAAAAAACACTAAAATTGCAAAAAATAAAAAACCTACCATTACAAAAAAAAAACAAACGAAATTATCCAAAACAATAAAAATTATTGCTATTATAATACCCTGTTTAAAAAAAAAACCAAAACACCCCAAAATAAAAAACCCTAATCTATAATAAACTACCAAGGGCCCTTAATAGGGCCTTTTGTAGGGCATCGCCCTAAAGAAATCAGCTCTTTTTCTACAAAAGAAAAACATACACCCCCTAACAGTATACAAACCCCCACCCCCCAAACCCACAAAATAAAAATAAAGCAAAACCTAATCTTCCCATTGCCCTTAAAATGGCATTTGTATGAGCATTGGCCTTAAAAGGACATTTAGCTTTTTTGCTGCCCATTAAAAATAAAAATGGCTATTCTAAAAAAAAAACACCCCAAAAACGAAAAAAAAAACATTACACAAAATAACAAACGAATTATCCAAAATAATAACAATTATTCCTATTCTAATACCCATTTTAAAAAACCCCACCCCAAAATAAAAGAAACCGAATCTATAATAAACTACCAATAGCCCTTAAAAGGGCCTTTTGTAGGACATTGCCCTAAAAAAATCAGCTCTTTTGTAAAAAAATTACAAAGACCCACTAACATTAGAAACCCCCAACCTCCACAAACCCACAAAATAAAAAAAAATATATCTAAATAAACATAATCTACCCATTGCCCTGAAAAGGGCATTTGTATGGGCAATAAGCTCTTTTCTTGCCCTTAAAAGCTCTTTTAAGAAATGCCCAGACCTTAATCTAAAAAGAAACCCACCCCAAAAAACCTTAAAAAAACCTAACACTAACCCCTCTTTAGGTACTCACAGTTGCTGATGTCCCATTTGAACGATCTTCATCCTGGCGGCTCCATCTTCATCCAGGCAGTTCCATCTTCATCCATCACTGGACCGGCATCTTCTTCATCCCTGCAGAGACAGAGCTGTCGATGCACGGAGGGGAGGTCCATGCAAAGGTCCAGGCGGAGGTCCAGGTGGAGGTCCATCAATCTGACATGGAGGTCCTCTTCATGCAATCGTCCGCCGCACACTGAGGATTCAAAAGCAAGGTACCCCTTTTATACTGGGGGTACCATTGCATTCCTATTTTCTAAAAAAATTTAAATAAGCCAATAGGAATTAGGACTGCTAAAATCATATTGGCTGTTCAAATCAGCCAATAGGATTTAAGCAGCTCTCATTCCTATTGACTGATTCGAATCAGCCAATAGAAATGAGAGCTACTTAAATCCTATTGGCTAATTTGAACAGCCAATAGGATTAGGGGTATTTTTCCCCCCTAGACATCAATGGGGTTGCGTTACGGAGCTTTTTTATTCCACGCTTCTGGTGTTTAGCTATTTTCATATTCAAGCCTGAAGCTATAGAATACATTCAATTGCCCTTAAAGGGACACTCAGGTCAAATTAAACTTTCATGATACAGATACAGCATGCAATTTTAAACAACTTTCCAATTTACTTTTATTAAAAAAAAGTACACAGTATTTTATATTTACACTTTTTGAGTCAGCAGCTCCTACTGAGCATGTGCAACAATTCACAGAATATACGTATATGCATTTGTGATTGGCTGATGGCTGTCACATGGTACAGGGGAAGTGGAAATATACATATCTTTGAAATTTGTTAGAAAAAAATATACTACTCATTTGAAGTTCAGAGTAAGTGCTATTGTATTGCCTGCTTATCATGTATGTGTTAATTATGCAAATCTACTGTATTTACTGGTCCTTTAATTCAAGAAATTGAAGTGAATATGCGCTAAAAGATACTTTTATTTTGTGCATCGTTCTACTAAAATAACCCCTTTTGGCTGCCCACTGCAAAAACATTTTTTGTCGATGAGGTGACGTTCCCAAATCTTATTGAATAGCTGTGCTAGCTATATGCCACTCAACTGATGACATTCTGCTATCTTTCAACATCCCCACTATAATTTTCTCATAAAGTTGTGTAATTATATGTGTGCGCACGTGTGTGTGTGTATGTGTGTGCACGTGTGTGTATGTATGTGTGTGCATGTGTGTTTTCGCGCAAATGTGTGTAAGCGTGCATGCATGCTTGTATGTGTGTGAGCCCTGAAAACATTCCTTTTAGCGATAAAGTTACACTGCTAGGAAATTCAAACACAAGAACATACAGGAACTAGATATTTTTTTACATAGAGAATTCAAACAATAAATTGAAATAAAAAGTGTTTGATAATTACAGTAATATCAATTTTTTACTAGTACTACATTTTCCCACCACCTTATTGTCTTCCCCCTTTCTATCCTTCCACTTCCCACCACTAAAACCTTTCTGGACAATCTTACTTTTTTTTCCCAACTCTATCATTTTTTTGAAATCCCTCTGCAAAAGTACCCCCATTCCTCACTTTCTCACACACCTGCTCCATAACAAGTTTGTAGTTAGTTAAACTTGGAGACTCAATCAAGAGAAGGACATGAGCAGGACAGGTGACACCAGCAAGCAGCAGAGTTGCTGGAAATAAACCTCAAAAATACACCTCCAAGTGAGGACACACGTGTTTAGAGTTCTTTGGAAACAACGACCAGCAATTCCCTGGGGATTTGGCATTGATGGATGTTGACTACAACAGAGTAGGAACGGCAGGTGCATGAATGGCAGCAGCAGACAGCCAATTTACTGAACTAGGTAGGGTTCCATTAAACAAACCACAAAAATACACCTCCAAGGGAAGAGGGCAAATGCATGCTTAGAGAGCCCTACTACGATTATTTAGTTAACTGATAATGACCACCACAGAGCAGGAAGGGGAGGAACAGAAGAGGCAGCAGCAGGCAACAGAGTTACTAAACTAAGTAGGCCTCACAGTACATAAACCTCGAAAAATACACTTCCAAAGGAGGAGGAGGACAAACACATTTTTAGAGCCCCATAGACATAGCAGCCAGCTGTTTCCTAAATATTTGGCATTGACAGATGATGATCACCACAGAGCAGGAAGGGCAGGAGCAGCAACAGGCAGCAGACTAACTGAACTAGGTAAGTAGGCCTCACTGTACATAAACCAATACACCTCCCAGAGAGGAGGAGGGCAAACACATAACTAGAGCCAGCATTTCCCTGAGGAATTGGCATTGATAGATGATGACCACTATGGAGCAGGAGTGACAGCATCAGCAGCAGAGTTACTAAATTAGGTAGGCCTCACATATATAAATGCAACTCCAAGGGAGGAGAAAGACATGCACATTCCTAGAGACCCATGGACACAGCGGCCAACAATTCCATGAGGATTTGGTATTGACAGATAATAACCACCACAGAGCAGGAAAGGCAGGAGTAGGAGTGGCAGCAGCAGGCAGCAGACTTACTAAATTATGTATGTAGGTAGGCCTCACAGTACATAAACCTCAAAAATACAGCTCCAGGGGAAGAGGAGGGCAAACATGTGACTAAAGCCCATTGGACACTGCGGCCAGCAGTTTCCTAAGAATGTGGCATTGATGGATGATGACCACCATAGAGCAGGAAGAGCAGGAGCAAGAGTTGCAGCAGCAGGCAGCGCAGTTACTGAAATAGGTAGGCCTCCAGGACCCAACTCCAAAAATACACCTCCAAGGGAGGAGGACAAAGACGTGCTTTGAGTCCCTTGGACACAGCGGGCAAGAGTTTGTTACAATTTTTTACTTTAGCTGATGATGACCAACAAAGAAGATCGATCTTAATGCAACATAGCGCTAATATTTTTGCGCTCCACTTGTAATGTAGGCCAATTTGTTTGTATACAGTTTAGCTAAAATAGCAATTAAATTCATAAATGTCTCAAGGCAATTAATATGTTCTTACAGATATTGGCTTACCCAGTCTGAGCAAGGGGACCTACTACATTCTCCCCTGTACATGATCATTAAATAAGTCTCTGTGCTGTCACCAAATCCTCTAATGACAAACAAGGAAACCCTTAAAGGGACAATGTACTATAATATTTTCTATTTAATTTGTTCCCAATTATGCATTTTACCTACTGGAGTGTATTGAATTGTTTATAAATAGCTCCTTCACCTTTATTTTCTCATTTGAAATAACGGATTGTGACTATTGTATCCCTACCTATACTGAACATATCTTAACTTAAAGGGACATAAAACCCAAAATATTTAATAAACTTTTAAACAATTTTCTAATTTGGGGGGGCGGAGCTGGCCGCTGCTAAGATGGCAGCATAACTCCATAGCTCCGTAAACCAGCAAGCAAAAATGAGATAAAAAAGCATACAAGCCTGATTTTAATTGTTGGGAACCAAGCCGTAACACTTGCGGAACATAGAGCCTGCACAGAAGACTTTTCAAAAGAATGCGAACAGCGCATCCCTGCTATCCTAACGGGTACAGAAAGGCCGCCATTAACAGAAGCGCCAAGTAAGAAAGCTAGAAAGCAGCGCCAAGCTGTAACCGCAAACAAACCCCCTCTGTTGATATTGGGGGACCCGACATCGGAACCGGAGGCATCGGGCACTGTACCTTAGTGCCGGGAGAACAGGAACTCTGTCGAATAAAAAAAAACAAAAAAAAAAAAACATATATAAAATAAAACGGATGCACAGCAACGACCGGAACAAGAAGTAAGTGCAATCAAAAGTCACGATAACAGATATCTAACATACCTGACCCGAACTTACACCAGGGTAATAGTGCCCTTATGGGAAGGGCAGGGCCTTAGAGCTGTGGCGTAGTAAGGATTAAGCAGCAATAGAGCGGAGAACACGCAAAGGAGATAACACAGCACAGACCACGCTAATAATAGAAACTGTAAAAATAAAGGCTAACCCTATCTCAGATAAGCACTTGCAGACAAAAATATAAATTGCAATTGATGCGAGAACAATCTTTATGGAGATAAGCCCATAAGCTGATCACTTACTCTGCAATCATCTACAGGGGTATTGTTTGTGCAGACGTATGGTAAAGTTTTACCTCTGGAAATATAGATCTACCTTTTTATTCACATTAAACAGGGACACCTGTACAGGCAAGGGTATTTGCTGCAGAACCTGTTGGGACAGGGCCCAAAATGACATCCAAGAGATTGCTGAAGCCATTAAAGCCCTCAAAGCATACACACGGGAAGGGCCCCAGTGTGGAATCTTTTTTTAACCCTGCGAGCCAACACTCCACTTCAATGGAGCAAGAGCAACTAGAGGGGGCATCACCCGCCCTGCAATCGCCAATTAGGCCCCAGAAAACATCAGAAACCCTGACACAGATTCCTACATCAGTTCTGTCATCACTGGCTTCAAAGCAGGATATTGCAGAGATAGTAAGAACTTGTATGAGAGAGGAGATGGCAGAGCTAAAACAGGAGATACACACAATAGGGTTTAGAGTGGATACCCTTGAAGATTACACAAATAATATTCAAGACGAAGTAAATCAACTACAGGAAACATCATCCACACAGGCAGACCTAATAGAGGTTCTTCACGATAAAATTGAGGACCTCGAAAACCGAGGGCGCAGGAAAAATCTGCGCATAAGAGGAATCCCAGAGTCGGTATTGCCAAAGGATTTACCTACTTATCTCCCGGCACTATTTGCCCACCTGAGAGGTGAAACATCATCTAGAGAAATAAATTGGGACAGAGCGCACAGGGCCTTGAGACCCAAACCATCAGATAAAGCGCCGCCTAGAGACATAATAATAAAGTTTAAACAATTTATGGAGAAAGAAGAACTCTTCAATCTGTCCCGCAGAAACCAACCAGTCAAATTTAGGGGTAATGTACTCCAATTCTACACTGATCTTTCGCAAAGGACATTACAGAGAAGGAAGGAATTAGCACCCTTAACAGCCCTGCTGAGGAGCAAAAAGATATTATACAGATGGGGCTTCCCGTTCCACCTGTATGTTTTGCATGGGAACAGGAAGATTTCCTGTACCAAGACTTCAGAGATATCAGAATTTTGCACCGCCCTGGATCTTGATCCCCCTACCAGCTCAGAACTTGGAGAACCGCAGCCACTACCACAAAGGAAGAAACGTCCCAAAGATAGCAATAAGGGGCATAAAGAGCCCTCTCTTGCTGAAAGCAGGTCTCCTAAACATCTCCAGCAACCACAGGCAAAAAGAACAACCACAACATCGAGAGCTTCCATCTCGGACGAGGAAAGTATGGACTGAGATACGTCTGGATGGGTAAAATATGAATATACACACAAACTGTAATTTTTAAGCTGAAAACAATTCTCAGGCGCAGCTCTTAGCTGTACTGAGAAGGGACTGCGTAGCTGTATATAACAGTCTCAGGGATAAAAGTGGACAAAGTGCCTTATACCAAAATTACACTATTGGTTCCATAAATGTAGAAATAATACTGTATGTTGTTAATTGTATGAGTTCATCGATGGTTTACACCTCTAAGTTTAATAACAGTTGAATATAAGATCGAATACTAGATATATAAGTAATATAATAGGCACTACATAGCATCTTTAAGTAAAGTGTAAATTGCATTTCATTTTGCTTTTGCAACAGACACAAGAAAAAAAGAAGCTACTGTTATTGTTTTGTTTGTTTTGAATTGTTTTTGTTTTGTTGCTATATACTCTTTGTCTTTTTTCTTGTTTACTTTTCTTTTTTTTTTATTTATATTTTTTATCCTAAACCGTATATTGGCTGCTGCGCTACCAAAGGTAATTACAGCATAGCAATAGACATTTGATATAAAACCGCTATACCCATCCAAAAACAGCCTACAGCTAAAAAAGATCAACATGAGTAAATCGATCACTATCATATCCCAAAATGAAAAGGGTCTAAACTCCCCACAGAAAAGATCGATAGCCTTACTAGACATGCATAAGAAAAAAGGGAATATAATATTCCTTCAAGAAACCCATTTTAAGAGAAGGAACGAGCCTAAATATTTCGGGACACGGTACACCCAACACTATCATAGCTCAGCAGATACTAAAAAATGTGGTGTTAGCATTCTAATACACAAAGACACAGCCTTCAAACACATACAGACTACGACAGACATGGACGGCAGATTTCTTGGAGTGTTTGGGCTCCTTTATGGCAGCCCGGTAACTCTGATAAACATATATGTACCAAATGTAAGGCAACTCCCATTTCTTAAACAGACCTTTAATAAAATACTTGACTTCTCAAGAGGAGTAACATTTATAGGGGGTGACCTAAATATAACAATTGATCCGTACATGGACAGCTCAAATATCACAAAAAGAGCCCCATGCAATGTGGCCAAACATTTAGGGAAACTAATGAAAGATCACAATTTGTATGATATCTGGAGGTTTGTAAATCCCTCTAAGAGGGATTACACTTTTTTCTCATCACCTCATCACACTTATAGTCGTATTGACTACATTATGACTAACCAGCAGGGTTTGACGACTATATGCAACTCAAAGATTTCACATACAGTATGGTCGGACCACTCTGCAGTGATAACACAACTCAACTGGCCTAACACACCAACCCAACCCTTTATCTGGAAGCTAGAAGACTCTCTATTAAACATCCCCATGTATGCAGAAAAGCTAACTAGATCAATGAAAGAATATTTCACAATTAATACACAAGCAGATAGCAACCCATTCATGGTATGGGAGGCACACAAATGTTTCATGAGAGGTGAATTCATCAAATACAAGTCACATATGAAACAAACATCTAGACAACACTATAAAGACCTAGCGGATACACTATCACAAACAGAATTTAAACATAAACAAGACCCACAAAATGAAGAAACACTGGGAGAACTACAAAAAGCCAGAGAAGCCCTTAGAGATCTGCTGACTAAATATAACTTAATGACTTTAAAACTTAACCAGCGATACCATTACGAAAGCAATAGGAGTGGGAAATTATTAGCGAGAGCTTTAAAACTCAAAAAACTTAAAACATATATACATCAAATTAACACGCCTGATAAACAGATAATTAAAACCACACCAGGCATCTTATCCCAATTCGAGGCCTATTACACGAAACTATATAACATAGAGAAAGAAAAAACACATAACAATGTAATGCCTAGCATGGCCACCTATTTAGAAGAGTGCCAACTACCCCAACTATCAATAGAACAAACTGAAGATCTAGAAAAACCAATCACAGCAGGCGAGATAGCATTGGCCATTAAGAATCTAAATTCGGGAAAAAGCCCTGGCCCAGACGGGTATTCAGTGCAATACTATAAAAAATTCTCCCCTATCCTGCTACCACATCTGCAAAACATTTTTAATCAAATTACAACTGACACAACTTTCCCACCCACAATGCTGGAGGCACATATTACAGTGCTTCCCAAGCCTGGAAAACCAGCGATTACTCCCTCAAACTTTCGACCTATATCTTTGCTAAATGTTGATGTGAAGATATATGCGAAAGTATTAGCTACAAGACTTAGCAGGTACCTCCCTGAACTAATACATTTAAACCAAGCCGGTTTTGTTCTGCGCCGTGAGGCGCGGGACAATACGGTTAAAACTATAGATCTTTTGGAATATGCACATAAGAAAAAAATACCTACGATATTTTTGGGTATTGACGCAGAAAAAGCCTTTGACAGGCTAAATTGGAGGTTTTTGCGACATACTCTTATTAGATTTGGAATAGGACCACATATGTTGGATAAAATTTTTGCTCTATATAGCAGTCCCTCAGCGAAGGTCAGATTAAATGACTCCCTCTCGAATAGCATCCACATTAAAAATGGAACCAGGCAGGGATGTCCTCTTTCGCCCCTACTATTTGTATTGGCCATGGAAGTCCTGGCCTCCAAAATACGCCACAACCCTGACATAGAAGGTATCAAAATCCAAGATACACCTTATAAATTATCGCTTTATGCAGACGATATTCTATTATCATTGACAAACCCTCTCCCATCCCTTAAAGCACTACATTCAGAATTTGATCTATATAGCGCCCACTCATATTTTAAAATTAACACAACTAAATCTGAGGTCCTGGGGGTAGCTGTAACAGATGCCTTACTGCAACATATCAAAAACCATTTTCAATTCTCTATTCAGAAAGACTCCTTGACATACTTAGGTATACAAATCGCAAGAACTAAAGAAGAACTCTACACACTAAACTACATGAATTTACTGGCAAAACTACACACAGAGATTAGGGTGTGGAAAAATAAATTCCTCTCCTGGCTTGGTAGAATACATGCCTTTAAGATGTCTTTTCTACCACGTATATTATATATCTTTCAAACAGTACCGATCCCACTGTCACAGACATACTTGAATAGACTTCAAGCCAATGTAAATTCATTTATATGGCAGAACAAAATGCCGAGAGTCTCAAAGAAAACTTTATACAGGGATAGATGTAACGGTGGCCTGGGAGTACCTAACCTATTATATTATAAACAGGCGTCCATGTTAAATAGAATTATAGATTGGTGTAAGCACTCAGATAATAAAGAATGGGTAAGGTTGGAACACAACCTAACTAACACACCCAGTCTAGGTAGCCTTTGCTGGCTAGACAAGACACAGAGGAGACTCGGTAGCGAGCCACCGAACTTAGTAGTAGAAACATTTGACACATGGGATTCAATACTAAAAAATAACAAAGACATCTCATCTGTTCCGGCCCCTTTAACTCCTTTATTAATAAACTCTAAATCCCCATTAGGGTATAACAAGATAGGGGAAGAAACTACAAATATACACTGTTGTGTACCAATATACTCAAGCCTGGTAAATGGCAAATTACGAACTAGGGAAGAATTGATAGAGAAAAATATACTCAAAGAACAGAACTGGTACGAGTATATACAATTATCGCATTATATAGGTTACAATAAGAAAAAAGCAGACTTTCTTAGACCACTTTCCCCATTTGAGTTAATGTGCTACTCTTCGGGTACTTCGAAGAAAGGACTATCGCAATCATACAAATTACTATTATCGACACATTCCAAACAATTACCCGCATATACCAAGACATGGGAGAGGGAAACACAGATGACCTTAACACCAAATGACTGGCAGACGGTTTTTCAGCAAATGGGCAAAGCTCCATCCTCTATGAATGCCACAGAGACTAATATGAAATTACTTACCAGATGGTACTTAACCCCCAAAAGACTAGCCAGTATCTATCCAAACACAAGCAAGTTATGTTGGAGGGATTGTAAACAGGAGGGAAATCTGACCCATATTTGGTGGAATTGCCCTTTAATACAAACATATTGGACTGACATACATTTAGAAATAGGGAAGATAATAACAATTCAGCTGGAATATAATCCGATTGTTTTTCTACTAAACAAGTTACCTAAAATAAAATGCAAACTGAGAGCTACACTGCTTTACATTATGTTAAATTGCGCTAGACAATTAATACCTAGGCTTTGGAAGAGTATAAGGACGCCTAAGGTACAAGAATGGAGAGACCAGGTGACTAGAGTATTATCACTGGAAAAATATCACTATCAACAAACCAACCGTATTACTGACTATCACTCTATAGTTTTCCTTTGGGAGGAATATCTGGGAACACTTAAGAATACCCCTAGTGGTTTACTCAGAGAGGTAGGAATGCGGGAGGGAGGCAGGAACTAGATAGTAGAAAGTAGCGCAGCAGCCATTCACAATTGTCAAGATTAAATTGTTTATTTATGATCTATATGGTTATGTTATAAATGGGGGATAAATATAGTTCTACTTCAGTAATATAGATGGAACTTTGTTACTGTTCATAGTATTTCACATATTGCTGTTTTGATCCCCTCGTCATTTCTTGTAAACTGTATGTTTTGAAAATCTAATAAAAAATTTAAAGAAAAAAAAAAAAACAATTTTCTAATTTACTTCTATTATCAAATAGTTGTTGTTTTTTTGGTAACCTTTGTTGAAAAGCAGGAATTTAAGTTCAGGAGTGTGCACGTGTCTGCAACACTATTTGGCAGTAGTTTTGCTACAATGTTAAACAATTGCAAGAGCCCTAGATGGCAGCTCTATTACCTGTCATGTTAAGCTCCAGAAATGTGCATGCTAGCTATCCAGATATCTCCTGCAACAGGTCTGCTTCATGAAATGTGAGTGAGTTTATTTCCTTACTTACCTTTTGTGGTCAGGTGTCTATACTACAGTATAAAGTGCCTCCGTTTTTCTTTCTTTTTGTAGATCGATGGGGTTCTTAAACCTAACCACGTAGAGATGCCTGGCATTTGGAAGTCAAGACAGCGGATTGAACGAAAAATGATAACCTATAAATTATAAACTATGGATTATTTGTTTATACATTTGGGTATTTTATTATCATCAACTACTTGTACATTGGTAGTATATTACTGATCATATATACATAGGTATTTTGTTTTTTAAGAATCTCATGAGGGATCTCACTATGCAGGAGGATAATTTTATATCATCTCACTTGAGGGGAGATCTTATATCTTTAGGCCTTAGGGTGACATCTCGCAGATGCAAGTATTTACTAAGCTAAGTTTTGTTCATCGGTTAGATGTCAAAATCTCAGTCAAATACCAAATCAAAAGGAAACAACCTTATAGACTCTGCAAAGCCTTAAAGAGACGCTAAAGTCAAAATAAAACTTTCATGGTTCAGATAAAGCCCCCCATTTTAAACAACTTTCCATTTCCATTATCTAAATGTGCACAATCTTTTTATTTGAACACTTTCTGAGGCACCAACTCCTACTGAGCATGTTCAGGAACTCACAGAATATATGTATATTTATTTTTTGATTGGCTGATGGCTGTCACATGATGCAGTGGAAGGGAAACTAGAGCTAATTTTATAATTTGTAAGAAAGAAATCATTTAAAATTCAAACTAAATGCTTTTGCATTGTCTATTTGTTATCCATTTATTACCCCCTTAAGGACCAGAGATGTACCCTGTATGTCGCTGGTCTTTCTATGCAGATTGCGTTATTAATAGGGCAGTCCCACCGGCAGCAGCAAGACCATATTATTTTAAGTGACCAGAAAGGGAGGAGGAAAGATATAATAGCATTGTCCTGCCTCTTGCTGCAGGACCCGTGCTATTAGAAACAAGAAATCCCTTAAGGACCGGTGACATACATGGTATGTCATGGTTATTGAGGGGTTAATTATGCTATTCTAATGTGTTTAATGGTACTTTAAGATCAGATGTCCTAGATTGTCAAAATGGTCTGAGGAAACTCTCCAGAAAGCACATTAGGGATAATTTGAGGATAGCAAAGAGTGCATGGATTCCATCAGTCAAATGTCTTTTGATTTGCTCTTTTTGTTCTGTTTTTTATGATGATGATAATGATGATAAACGTTTTAGCTGCAGTGAGTTTCAGTTAAGTAATTTTAGGCTAAATTATGAGTGGAGCAAGCATGATTTTCGTGCTCCACTCGTAATACCAGCGCATGCAAATGTGAGATTAAAGGGACACTGTACCCAAAAAATTTCTTTTGTGATTCAGATAGAGCATGCATTTTTAAGCAACTTTCTAATTTACTCCTATTATCAAATGTTCTTCGTTCTCTTGCTATCTTTATATGAAAAAGAAGGCATCTAAGCTTGTTTCTTCGTTCAGAACTCTGGACAGCAGTTTTTGATTGGTGGATGAATTTATCCACCAATCAGCAAGGACAACCTAGGTTGTTCACCAAAAATGGGCCGGCATCTAAACTTACATTCTTGCATTTCAAATAAAGATACCAAGAGAATAAAGAACATTTGATAATAGGAGTAAATTAGAAAGTTGCTTAAAATTGCATGCTCTATCTGAATCATGAAAGAGAATTTTTGGGTACAGTGTCCCTTTAAGCGCAATGCAAATGGGACCTTATGCTTTTATAGGCTCCAATAGGAGCCTCGTTCTCATGCTGATAGTCACGGCAAAGAACCTAGCACAGTGAAGGGGGTAATTTGTTAATATACACATATTAACACGTAAATATTTATGTATATAAGCATATGCATATATTTTTAAACTTTGCTCACCTTAACCCCTTATAACTGATTTGTGCTGTTATATTTAACTAAAAAAAAGATGCTCATATTTTTTAATTTTATTAAGGAACACTAAACTTTATTTTGGGGGCATTTAGAGGACATTTTTTTTATTAACCAAAGATCTAAACTCTGGCTATTTCACTGAGCGCAAATTATTTATATATATATATATATATATATATATATATATATATATATATATATATATATATATATATATATTCTATACCTGTATATATTCATATAAATATATAAGTATTAGGGCTGCAACTAATGATTATTTTCATTATCGAATAATCGGTCGATTATTTTTTCGATTAATCGACTAATCGGATAAAAAAATAAATAAATATTTTTTTCCTATTTTTCCAATAAAATCCACATACTGAGTGTTACAAATATAAACTTCAGACTAAAACTTAACAAGTTTACATTAACACAACTATTGGTCCAATTTTTTAAGCAGCAGAACAATTTTTTATAATTAAGCAAAAGAAAACCACAAACTGTTTGAAAAGAGGTAGAACTAGTAATAGGTTGACTACCACTGATTATAATATTCTGTTATTCACTCTTTCAGAAACTTTGCAATGAAATACAAAAATATCACCATGTCCACATGCTCCTGACTGAGGCTGGCTTTTTTGCAAGCTATTTTGCCTGCAGCAAAGAAGAGGTGCTCATATGGTGTTGAGGTGCCTGAGACGCATAAGTAGGGTTTTGCCAATTGCACCAAGGTGGGCTATTTATCTTTGTTAGCTCTCCACCAATGCAAGGGGCCTCTTAACAAAGTAAGCCTGGACTTTATTCTGACATAAAAATATCTTGAATATCTATATGAAATGGTAAACAACCAGCTATAAGGTTAGGGAAAAAATATTTAGTCAACTCTTAAACTAACAGATATATACTTACAGAGGTTGAATTTGGTACATATTCCATTCATTAAAAATATAGAAGAAAAAAAAAAAAAGGACACACAGGTAACAGGACACAGCCTTACACAATTATCTACACAGTACATATAATCAGCAATAGCAAGCGATCCGCTAAAAATTGTGCAAACAGGTAATAGTGACATCAATTCATATAACAAATCCCCATCAATCTAGGGCTAGGTGGAAATAACAAGTTGGGCACTATATCATGCAAAGCATAGTCCCAAATCACCTGATTTAATATAAACAATCCAAATGATGACTCCTATTTTTTTCTGGGTTGCACATAAGCCAGGAGTAGTTGCAAGCTTTAAAAAAAAACTGATAGTGTCCTGAAAAAGTAAAACGTTAAATGTCGGAAGACATCCTTTAGGCTAAGGGCATAACCATAAAACACAATACCATGTGGAGGAGTTCATAGGAGTAAAGCAGTTGGTGCTGTGTGCAAACCAACTAATCGATTATGAGATTCGTTGACAACTATTTTCATAATCGATTATTATCGATTATGCCGATCAGTTGTTGCAGCTCTAATAAGTATAGATATATACTTTACAAAAAAACAATCATATATATATATATATATATATATATATATATATATATATATATATATATATATACAGTATATATATATAAATTTGTTTATTTGAATCACGGCGAGTGCAGCCTTTGGAGATTTACTTATATATACATATATATATTTATATATATTTAGAAAAAAAAAGAACATTTTATCCTATGTGAAAAACATAGGAATGTAAAATATTTATTACTCACTTCGGGTTAGTTAGCTCTGTAGGTCTTACGTGGTGTTGAGTTAGTGAACAAGTCTTCGGTGTTGGTTGTTTTTTTTAAGTTGCACTCTCCATTAAAGCCTATGGGGCATATATATCAAGCTCTGTATGGAGCTTGATGCCCCATGTTTCTGGCAATATCGGATCATGTCTGCTCGCACAATGTTAAATCGGCTCCTATGTGGAGAATACTTTAATGTGGTTGTGACATCTGAAGTCCTACAGTTAGCTTGTGTCTTATTTCGCTTGCACGCTAAGTTTTTACTTGTAATATGAGCTATCTCACGCGTTACAAGTTTATCTGGCCCATAGTGTTGCCTTATGTGGATTCTTATTCCTGACCTTGGATGGGTAATTGTTTTGCCCAGTTTTATAGAATGACACTGAACACAATTGTTACAAGGAAAAGTTCTAACATCTGCCTCAACTAATTCATTTTTTTCTGTCTCAGAAGCCCTGGGGAACCTATGTCAGCCCTAATCAACTTATCAAACAAATGTGGATTTCTTCTAAATGAAGATAATGGAAAATCCTTCAAGGTATTGGACACTATTCTATCATCAGACAGGATGGACCAATGTTTTCTAAAGATGTTTTCCAAAGGACCAACATGGCATCCATATTATACAACAAAGGGGATCCTATACAAATGTTGTCTCCTTTTTTGTTTGTTAATAATTCTGGTTTAGGGACCATTTTAATCCTATTTCTATGCACTTGCAATAATTCCTGGGGATAACCTCTTTCCATAAACCTATCCATAATATTGTCTAGCTGATGCCTTAATATATATTCATCATTAATAATTTGTTTTGCCTGAATTAGTTCACTATAAGGGAGGCTTTTTAAGGTTTGTGGTGTGTAAAACTAGAAAACTCCAATAAATTATTTCTATCAGTTGGTTTACAAAAGACACCTGCAACCAGTTTTTCATCTTTCATCATAAGTTTGATGTCTAAAAAGTTTTTGAGACTCCAAATCAGAATTCATGGTAAATTGGAGATTGAAATCAAATGAATTAAGCTAATTGAAGAAGACTTGTAGGGAGTGTCTATCACCTGTCCAAATCATAAATATGTAATTGATGCATCTATTTTATATATATATATATATATATATATATATATATATATATATAAATATATATATATATATATATATATATATATATATATATATATATATATATATATATATATCTATAATATAGTCCGTTGCAGTCACCAGTTGCGCTGCGCAAATCCACCACAGGATTTTTTCACCACCCTGCCAGTTTCTGAATCCACCTGGATGCAGCATAGGCAAACAAAGCCTTAAAAAAATAACACGTAATCGCCCGCTCGAAATAACGGAAAAACCTAACCGCCCGCACAAAGTATTAACAAACACCTAAACCACCAACCCCCACATCGCAAAATAATAAAGTAATTAAACCCTCATCCCCAAATTAATCAACGCAAATAACATAATTAAAATATTAGCCCCATAAACCGCCAACCCCTCACATCGCAATAAACCTAATTATCCTATTAACCCCTAAACCAACAAACCCTCACATCGCAATAAAACTAATTAACCTATTAACTCCTAAAACACCAACCCCCCACAATGCAAATATCTAATTTAATTACTAATCCTCCTAACCTAACACCCCCTAAATTAACCCAAATTATATAAACTAAGTTACAATTAAAATAAAAAATCCTAACAATTTAAAAATAAAGCCTAACATTAAATTACAAAAAATTAATCTAAAATTACAAAAAATAAAAAAGTCTAAAATTACAGAAAAAATAAACAAAATTATCAAAAATTAAAAAAATTAAACCTAATCCCTGAAAATAACCCCCCCAAACTAAAAACACCCCCTAATCTAAACTAAACTACCATTGCCCTAAGTTAAACAGGTCTTTTACAGGTAAAAAATCCCCCCTAACAGTAAACCCCCCCCCACCCACCAAACCCCCCAAAATAAAAAAATTAAAACTAAAAAAACCTAAACTACCCATTGCCCCTAAAGGGGCATTTGTATGGGCATTGTCCTTAAAAGGGCATTCAGTTCTTTTACAAGCCCATTAAATTCCTAGGGGTCAATTTATTATTGTGCAGACGGACATGATACGTTGTAGCGTATCATGTCCGCCGCACATCGATAAATGCACAGCATATGCTGTCGGCATCTATCAATGCACCAGCAGTTCTTGTGAACTGCTGGTGCAATACTGGCCCCTGAAGATTTGCGGCCAATCGGCCGCTAGCAGGGGGTGTCAATCAACCAGATCATATTCAATCGGGCTGATTGCTGTCTGCCACTTTAGAGGTGGCGGATGAGTTAAGGAGCAGCGGTCTTAGGACCGCTGCTTCTTAACTTCCGCTTCAGGCGGAACTGAAGCAGAGTGGGTCGGAAGCAGCATTCGCTGCTTCATAAATCGACCCCTAATCTTAAAAATACCCCCCCAAAAAAAGCCTAGTCTAACCCCCAAAAAGGTACTCACCGTTCCTGAAGTGCGGCGGAGAAGGTCTTCTTCCAGGCGGCTCCATCATTTCTATCTTTATCCGGAGCGAATGTGGCGCGGCGCAGAGGTGCAGTGCTAGCTTCCCTGATACGCGGACCCGGAGCGGCTGTCCAAAGCGGCATGGAGGCTCCTCTTCATGCGATTGTCCGCCACACACTGAAGATTAAATGCAAGGTACCCCATATTTAAAAAAAGTATGTATATGTGACGTGATTTTCTATTTTGTGCTTACATATTATAACAAAAAAAGCTAATCACATTGTTACCTAAACTTATATGGAGGGATGGAATACTTGCATATCTAACCTTAGGGTAACATAGGAGAACATACTTGCATTCTTAGCACCTATTATATTATTACTTTTCAATTTGATGCATTACAGTGTTACTATAGCTTAGTACTACTTAGTGTGACCTAGAGATATTGCAACTACAAAACATATGACAATGTATACATTTATAACAATAAATACATTTAGCTTTCTTCTTTATTAAATCCCTACTTAAAGGGACATAATACTCATATGCTAAATCACTTGAAACTGATGCAGTATAACTGTAAAAAACTGACAGGAAAATATCACCTGAGCATCTCTATATAAAAAAGGAAGATATTTTACCTCACAATTTCCTCAGCTCAGCAGAGTTAGTTCTGTGTAAAAAGTTATACTCAGCTGCTCCCAGCTGCAGGTAAAAATAAAATAAAAAATTAAGAAATGAACAGCAGCCAATCAGCATCAGCAGTGCTGAGGTCATGAACTCTTACTGTTATCTCATGAGATTTGACTTAACTCTCATGAGATTTCATAGTAAGCTTCCTTTACCTGATTGGTGAAATAATATGAGAGTTCACGATGCTCATTCCCTAAGATGTCCCGGGACAGACACACTAATATGCTGCTTAGAAATCCTTTACAATGGGAGGTGGCTACTGAGGATTTTTTGTGGTAAAATATCTTTCTTTTTTACATAGAGATGTTCAGGAGATATTTTCTAGTCAGCTTTTTACAGCTATGCTGCATCACTTTCAAGTGTTTAAACATTTGGTATTATGGCCCTTTAACCCCTAAAATTGTATTTAACAATAATTACATTTTTATAGGTTTCTATTTTTTATTTTTTGTTTTTTATTGTTAATTTTTTTAAATCTTTAATTCTTAATGCCTTTCTTACAGCTTTTTTAATAGTGATTTATTTATTTTGGGAATACTTTTTTGTAGAAGATTGGTGTGCTGCTTTCAATTCTTATTCTTAGGAGAAGCTGGATCTATGATTAAAAGAATAGAAAAATATCAATTAATACAATTACAGGAAGAGGAATAGATTCTAATCTTTATTGAGTCATTTTGGCCACATACTATCTAATTTATTAATCCATACCACCTCTCTTTGTTTCAATATTTTAATTCTGTCTTGGCCCCTTCGTTGTTTAGATATATGTTCCAAAACCTGGAACCTTAATTGACTTACGCCAATTAATATGTATAAAGGACATTTTCTTCTAAGTCAAGTGTTTCTATTAAAAAAACATGAAAGATTCAAATTGTTTAAAAATTATTTTGCATGTTTCAAGATATTTGTTTGACTAGGAAGGCCTCAAGTGTGTGTATGTGCATATATACTGTATATACCTGTATATATATATATATATATATATATATATATATATATATATATATATATATATATATATATACAGTATATGTCTATAATTGTGTATATACAGTATACAACTGAAGTGAGTACACTCCTGTGCAATATCACTTAAATTGCAAATTATTCCAAATTGTATCACCGTACAGTAATTGCATTACTTCTAAATTTTAAAGTTGCATATTTGTTCTTATGTAAAATTAAAAGATAACAGTTTAAATTTACCATATTAAAAATACTGACTCCACAGTAGGAACTGTATGAGTATATATGTGTTTATATGTATGTATCTGTGCACATACATATTACACATATAAACACAGAAATACATGTATAAAGACATGTATACATATGTATACATACACATACAAATATTTAGACTATAGATTTTTTTCTATATAAAAATTATTTTTATTAAAAATGTTTAAATATGGGTGAAATACCTTAGTTTAAAGGGACAGTCTAGGCCAAAATAAACTTTCATGATTCAGATAGAGCATGCAATTTTAAACAATTTTCCAATTTACTTATATCACCAATTTTGCTTTGTTCTCTTGGTATTCTTAGTTGAAATCTTAACCTAGGAGGTTCATATGCTAATTTCTTAGACCTTGAAGCCCACCTCTTTCAGATTGCATTTTAACAGTTTTTCACCACTAGAGGGTGTTAGTTCACATATTTCATATAGATAACACTGTGCTTGTGCACGAGAAGTTATCTGGGAGCAGGCACTGATTGGCTAGACTGCAAGTCTGTCAAAAGAACTGAAAAAAGGGGCAGTTTGCAGAGGTTTAGATACAAGATAATCACAGAGGTTAAAAGTATATTATTATAACTGTGTTAGTTATGCAAAACTGGGAAATGGGTAATAAAGGGATTATCTATCTTTTAAAATAATAAAAATTCTAATGTAGACTGTCCCTTTAATATGTTTTAAATGTGTTTTGTGGAACTTTTATTTTAACCCTTACAGTTTACAGACTCAGGTCGTGCTAATTCTTTTAGCACTATTTTTGCTTGTGCTAATCCATTGAAAGTATGGGGCATGCTTAAGCGATGTCAGCCAAGCTAAAACCTTCTATGGTAAATCTGTTTTTCCATGAACATGTAATATAAATTTTAGCACGGTCTCTCATTAGCACTCCACTTATAGGCCTCTATTTAACAAGGTGTGGCGGACCTGATCCGACAGTGCGGATCATGTCCGCCAGACCTCGCTGAATACGGAGAGCAATATGCTCTCCGTATTCAGCATTGCTCCAGCAACTCACAAGAGCTGCTGGTGCAACTCCGCCCCCTGCAGAATCGCGGCCAATCGGCCGCCAGCAGGGGGTGTCAATCAACCCGATCGTATTCGATCGGGTTAATTTCCGGCGATGTCTGTCCGCCTGCTCAGAGCAGACGGACTGTGATATACCTTTAAGGTATCTCCCTTCATGCACCTTACTCCTTTAAAAGGGAGCCTCCTACAATCAATCTTTGCCTGATTATTGAAGTTCAACAGCCTGGAGGCTGTTCCCCTTTGTTACTACTCAGGTCACTTTGTTTCCTTTCAAATTTATGTTTGGGAATTATACCTTAAGTTGTTAAACTTTGAACTGAATATCCACAGCTACCTCTGTGTTATTAACCAGTTACTAAATTTCTGTGATTACCGCTCTGCACAAAAATCCCTTTTCAGGTCTCCCTCTGCAGCTCCTGTCAGTTATTTTTCACATCGCGGAACCTCCGCAACTTTCCGACGCTGGATCCTCAAACCGGAAGTGAGTCACACATTCACCGCAAGCGGTTCTCTCCTGCAACAGGCAAGCTCTCTCTGACTCCTTGGTCACAGGTAACCTCTGTTTGTTACTATTTCTGGATATCGTTTGCATCGGTTATTCCTCTTGTTGCCACATATATTCAAGTTGACTCTCTCTAAATATGTTGCTATACACATGGGATGTGAATCACTATACCGGTGCATATTAATTCCACAACAAATACTGCTTACAAGTTACATATTTGGATAAACCTAAAGTTGTAATAAGCAATTCGTGTGAGTGACTTTGTATATATTTTATTGGGTGAATGTGTGTGAAGTATACGGGACACTGAATCAAGGTTTACAGAAGTTATACGATTCATCCACAAATCAACCCTTTATCTAACTCCTGATTCTGGGCTATCAGAGTTAGAGTTCTAAAACCTATACTACTGGCTATTAATTGCTCACTGTTACCATTTCTGTTCAAACTAAGTCTGTGTTTGCAGAGATAGATATACAAAAGAGCTACAAATATTCTATTTCTGGTTTGTGTGTGAGTGGATTCGTTACATAATAATCAGGCCTAAAACTGATCCTGTTAAATTACTAAAACATGGATCCCACAGAAGTAAAAAATGAATTCACTAATGTGTACCAGAAATTAGATTATTTAGGCCATGCTATACAAGAATTACAGACTGACAATGTAGCCATAAAAGCAATGTTAAAGGATTTCATTACACCTAAACCTATGGATATACCTGAACCCCAAGTACATACACCAACACCATTTTCTGGAAAACGATCTGAGTTTCGTGATTTCAAAAACGCATGTAACTTGCTATTTTCTTTGAAACCATGCACCTATCATTCAGACAGGATTAAAGTTTGCACCACAATTTCATATATGACAGGAGAGCCACGTACCTGGGCTAACAGATATTTTGAACAGAACAACCCTATTCTAGATTCATTAACTGATTTCTTTTCAGCAATGACAAGTTTGTATGAGGATTCAAACAGCCAAATACTAGCTGAGACCAAATTACGGTCATTAAAACAAGGCAAAAGGACTGTAGAGGAATATACAACAGACTTTCAGATGTGGGCCTCAGACTCATTGTGGAATGAGGTAAGCTTACGTAATCAGTTTTGCCTAGGTTTGTCTGAATCTCTAAAAGATGAACTCTCACGATTGGAAATGCCTGAAACACTCACCGGCTTAATCAAGCTAAGCACCACATTAGATAGACGTCTGAGGGAAAGGAAAGCTGAAAAAAGCATGTATGACCCCTCTATCAGACGCTTTCATCCATCCACAGTCTCTCAAGACAGAAATCAGACTCTTAGCACCCCAATGGAGATTGGGACAATCAAAGGACCTCTGACTCAAGAGGAAAAAACAAGAAGGAAATTAGGAAATTTATGTCTTTACTGTGCTCACAAGGAGCATACAGTTGCAACCTGCCCCCTCTTATCAAAACAGAAGAAGGGTAAGAAAAAAAATATAGTATCAATATACAATTTATCTACTGCAACCCAGCTCACTGTCTCTCTTTCTTTACAGTGGGACCGTCTCCACATCCAGAGTGATGCGTTAATAGATTCTGGTGCTTCAGGGATATATATTGATGATACATTTGTTAAAAAGAATAAAATACCCACAGTGTGTAAACAGCAACCAATTTTTGTGAAGTTAATAGATGGTACTCTGATCCAGAATGGTCCTATCACACATCACACTATACCTTTACTTACTACCACAAAAAATGGTCACACAGAATACCTTACATACGATATCATTCCTATTGATAGACATTCTATTATTTTAGGATATCTGTGGTTAAAGACACATAATCCTAGCATTGATTGGTTAAAGGGTGAGATAAATTTAACATCTAGATATTGCACTAATACGTGTTATCCACACTGTTCTATATCTTCTATTGAGAATGGTATACCAGCGGCATATTCTGATTTGGTAGATGTATTCGATTTAAAAGAGGCTGAATCATTGCCGCCACACCGTGAATTTGACTGCCCCATCGAATTAATACCCGGGTCTCAAATACCCTATGGCAAAATATATCCTCTGTTCCAAGATGAGTTAACCCATTTACGCACTTACCTGGATGAAAACCTTAAAAAAGGTTTTATATCACATTCAACTTCACCCGCAGCAGCTGGTATTTTTTTTGTTAAAAATAAAGATCTAAGTCTAAGACCCATAATAGATTACCGAGCCTTAAATGCAATAACAGTAAAAAACCGTTACCCATTGCCTTTAATACCAGAATTACTGGAAAGACTCACTAATGCTACCATATATACCAAACTGGATTTGAAGGGGGCGTATAATTTGATTCGCATTAGAAGTGGAGACGAATGGAAGACAGCTTTTCGCACACGATACGGGTTATTTCAGTACAATGTCATGCCTTTCGGGTTGAGTAACGCACCAGCTACTTTCCAACATTTCATCAACGAGATATTCCGAGATTTAACTGACATATGTGTTGTAATTTATCTAGATGATATTCTAATATATTCCACAAATTTACAAGACCATGAAAGGCATGTACGATGGGTACTCACCCGACTAAGACAACATAGATTGTTTGCCAAACTGGAAAAATGCAATTTCCATGTTAAACAGATTAAGTTCCTTGGTTATATCTTATCTCCTCAAAAGATCCAAATGGATCCTGAAAAGATAAACACAATCCAGGAATGGACCATACCACGCACGGTTCGAGCACTACAGAGGTTTTTGGGTTTCTCAAATTTTTACAGAAAATTTATCAGAGATTTCTCTACTATTGTAAGACCATTAACCCAACTCACAAGGAAATCCCAAAGATTTCATTGGAATGAAGAAGCTCAAACTGCTTTTAACAAGCTAAAGCACTGTTTTTCCACTGCCCCAGTGCTAACGCTGCCAGACTATCAATCTCAATTCATTTTAGAGGTTGATGCCTCCAACACTGGTATAGGAGCAGTTCTTTCACAAAAAATCAAGGAAAACCAAGAAATGCATCCTGTAGCTTTTTATTCCAGAACCTTGCTCCCAGCCGAAATAAATTATAGCATTGGAGACAAAGAGCTTTTAGCAATTAAAAGTTCCTTAGAGCACTGGAGGCATCTATTAGAAGGGTCAAAAGAACCTTTTCTCATTTTTACTGATCACAAAAACCTTGAATATTTAAGAAAAAGTAAAACTCTTTCTGCACGCCAAGTCAGATGGTCTTTGTTTTTAGATCGCTTTAATTTTTTGATTACTTACAGACCAGGACATTCTAACACTAAAGCTGATGCCCTCTCCAGAATGTATGATTCTACGAATATCTCCGAGACCCTCAATCCAATCATACCAGAAGAGAAATTTATATACTCACTTTCTAACTTAGAAAGGGACATTCTACTGGAAACTCAAAAAGAAAAAGTCTGCCCTCCAAATTGTGAGAAAGATTCCACATCAGGGTTGTTGTACCACAAAGATAGTTTATATGTACCTAAGGCTCTTAGAATGATGATATTAAAACATTATCATGACAATGTTATGTCAGGCCACAAAGGTGTACAAAAGACCACCAACTTGATCAAAAGACACTTTTGGTGGCCACAGCTAAATCAAGATGTTATCCATCATTTGAAAAAATGTGATATATGTGCAAGAAACAAAGTGGCACACAAAAAACCTATTGGTTTATTAACTACCTTACCAATACCAGATATGCCATGGTCCACCATATCAATGGATTTTATTGTTGATCTTCCAGTCTCACAAAAGTACACCACTATTCTAGTGGTTGTAGATCACTTAACTAAATTAGGTCATTTTATTCCACTAACAAGTTTACCCACAGCCATTACTACAGCAAAAGTCTTTTTGGATAATATAGTCAAATTACATGGATTACCGACTACAGTGATCACAGATAGAGGTACTCAGTTCACCTCAGCATTCTGGAGGTCTCTGTGCAAACTGTTACAAATAGATACTCGTTATACCACAGCCTTTCATCCTCAGTCAAATGGATTGACTGAACGTCTGAATCAGACGCTAGAACAATTCCTACGATGTTATCTAAGCCATCTTCAGGATGATTGGGTAGATTACCTCCCAATGGCAGAGTTCTCATACAACAACTCGATTTCTACCTCAACCAAAGTATCACCATTCTTCGCCACATATGGTTTCCATCCAACCACTATCACATTATCACATACTACAGTGAATTGCCCCGGAGCAATGGATTTTAGTAATTCCTTACAAGATAGACTTTTGTTGCTTAAGACTCACTTGCAGGATGCTCAAGAACACCAAAAGAAGTACTATGACTTACATCATTCCCCTAGTCCCACTTATGCAGTAGGAGATTTGGTTCTATTGTCCACCAAGTATCTGAAACTTCGTGTGCCATGTAAAAAATTGGCCAATCAATTTATTGGTCCGTTTCCGATTGCAGCAATAGTCAACTCGAACGCTGTTCGGTTGACTCTGCCCAAAGATCTCACCGTTCATCCTACATTTCATGTATCTCTGATTAAGCCTTACGTAGGAAACCCTTCATTACAACTGGCAGATCCTCCTCCACCCATTTATCACCAAGATCAGTTGGAATATGAAGTGGAGTCCATCTTAGATTCCCGGATACGTCGCGGTCATGTACAATACTTGATACAATGGAAAGGCTATGGTCCTGAAAGCAATTCATGGGAATCTCATGAGGATGTTCACGCACCTGATCTACTCTCCGCTTTTCATCGGCGGTATCCTGGGAAGCCATATCTCCGCACCCCTGTTGACTGCCCTTGAGGAGGGGGGTATGTGATATACCTTTAAGGTATCTCCCTTCATGCACCTTACTCCTTTAAAAGGGAGCCTCCTACAATCAATCTTTGCCTGATTATTGAAGTTCAACAGCCTGGAGGCTGTTCCCCTTTGTTACTACTCAGGTCACTTCGTTTCCTTTCAAATTTATGTTTGGGAATTATACCTTAAGTTGTTAAACTTTGAACTGAATATCCACAGCTACCTCTGTGTTATTAACCAGTTACTAAATTTCTGTGATTACCGCTCTGCACAAAAATCCCTTTTCAGGTCTCCCTCTGCAGCTCCTGTCAGTTATTTTTCACATCGCGGAACCTCCGCAACTTTCCGACGCTGGATCCTCAAACCGGAAGTGAGTCACACATTCACCGCAAGCGGTTCTCTCCTGCAACAGGCAAGCTCTCTCTGACTCCTTGGTCACAGGTAACCTCTGTTTGTTACTATTTCTGGATATCGTTTGCATCGGTTATTCCTCTTGTTGCCACATATATTCAAGTTGACTCTCTCTAAATATGTTGCTATACACATGGGATGTGAATCACTATACCGGTGCATATTAATTCCACAACAAATACTGCTTACAAGTTACATATTTGGATAAACCTAAAGTTGTAATAAGCAATTCGTGTGAGTGACTTTGTATATATTTTATTGGGTGAATGTGTGTGAAGTATACGGGACACTGAATCAAGGTTTACAGAAGTTATACGATTCATCCACAAATCAACCCTTTATCTAACTCCTGATTCTGGGCTATCAGAGTTAGAGTTCTAAAACCTATACTACTGGCTATTAATTGCTCACTGTTACCATTTCTGTTCAAACTAAGTCTGTGTTTGCAGAGATAGATATACAAAAGAGCTACAAATATTCTATTTCTGGTTTGTGTGTGAGTGGATTCGTTACACGGACAGGTTATGGAGCAGCGGTCTTTGTGACCGCTGCTTCATAACTGCTGTTTCTGGCGAGTCTGAAAGCTCGCCAGAAACACGGGCCGTCAAGCTCCTTTCGGAGCTTGATAGATAGGCCCCATAATCTGGGCCCATATATTTTATTTTTACACGTTTAATTAAAATGTTTAATAGAAGGTTATTTTAATTCAAGAGTTTTGTAAAAATGCTTATATCCAAAACTGAAATGCACATGTTGTATGGCTAAATGATCCTTTGAAAGACACATTACAGTATATAGTTATTGTACTGTGGGTAACACATAATTCTATATAGATATATCTTATACTATCTATATTAAACTTACTATAATTAGATTAACTTACTATATGTAATAGAATTACAATAATAATAATAATAATTAAAAAAGTTAACAATGTTAACAACAAAAAATATTCATAAAAAGCATTTTCATTTATAACCTCTTTAGAAATTATTTTGACTCGGCAGATACCAACAGATTTTATTTTTCATGTACTTGAGGTTATCAGGAATTTGACAGTTTGTTTACTGCCCAATTATGACAAATTTAACACTGGCCGTATCTAAAAATTGCAATATGCTAGGCATTTCTTTAATGCCTGAGGTTTATAAAAATTAAAATAGGTGTTTAAAATCAATGGGATTATTTGCATCATAAACATCCAGAAGCTTTTCATTACATTTTGCAAATGGGAACATTTGATACTTAATCCCCTGGGCCCTGCTGTTTCTTCTGATTTTGCAACAAGGAATATTTGACACACTGGTGAAGAAAATTGGTTAGTATGAAATAGGAAGAAATATTACGCTCTGCTTTCTGTACTCAAAAGTAAAAATAGGATCTTAACAATGTCAGAGAGGACATATTTCTATTACAGTTCATTCAAGCGTGCCTGAATTTTGTAAACAGACATAAATTAAGAACTGATGCTCATCTAGTGATGCGCTAAGATCTTAGGGAAATATAATTCCATTTTCTTGCAAACTCTATTTAAAGGGATGTTTTAAATATTTTTTTTCCAGTGTCACATCCATATGGGTTATTATGCTTTTGGGGTGTGTCACTCTCTACCAAGAAGCAGTTGTGCTTTTAAACACAAAAATAAACAACTCGCCCGATTTTTTAATAGACATTGTGGGAGAGGTACCTAGATTGTTTAGAGCTGCCGGATTTAAATCACCTACTCTCCTGGGATTGTTTGGAGACGCTGCGCCAGAGATATAATTAACTTGGGCCTTCTAAGACGGAATTCCTGGGATTCCTGGGCCAGAAGATACTCCGGAGGGTCGGGCTTCCGCTCCGAAGGTCACAGAGACAATAAGCAGCCAGAAGCCAGAAGCGGCAGAATATATACAGAGCCAGGACACCGCTCGCAAGTAAAACCACATTATTAGTCAAATATAGCGCTGCCAACATAGCACAGATAGCACTAGATAACACAGACCCGCGACCCGCATTACCTCCCTTTACCCTTGGCATCTGTTTGGAGGCTTGAAGAATAGAGCCAAAGCCATACATAGAAGGAAGAGTAAAGTTTTAGTGGCACGAAAATACGCCATCTTGCCTGCACCTACACACCGATAATTCCCTGAGGCAGATTAAATCACGTCATTCATAGGGATAATTCCCAAAGCCTACTCAAACAACTAACTACAGACTGTGGGCAGGCTCCATTCAAATAAACTAACCGAAGCGGAGGTCCACTGCATCAGGTGGAGATTTTTAAGTACTTTCTATAGACATACTATACAATTACTCAATTAGTACGCTTACAATCTCCCTAAGCTGCAGCACATTACTCACTGCTGATAAAGGTTACCAATTAGACAAGAGCTGCAGAGGAATAACGCGACTGTTATATTAAATAAGACCTAAACCTAAGCCACGTGAACTATATGGACTAAAGCTTAGAATCTACCATGTTCAGTAGCCTCATTTGTTTTTTGTTTCATGTTAAAAGCACTACCCATAAACATAAAAGGGAGAATTATAAGCAGATATCCTCCTAGTAAGGGATCTGCACGTAGACACAGGAACTCCGGTAGGCTTTAACCTCCACAAAATATAAAATATATGAACTCAGCCATCTTGGAGGGCAGCACGGAGAGTCTTTACAGGGTGTCCTCCGGTCTAAATACATTTGTAGAGCTTGGCTGCAAACACCTAACGGAAAGAGGAGTAACATCCAGACTGAGCTATTAGCAGCTCTGCAGTATAAATAAGAGAGTTACAGGTGCCATCTGGAGACCAAATACAAATTATAATTCTCTTTATAAGGACGCCCCAACTAACTAACTAACTAACTAACTAACTAACTAACTAACTAACTAACACAGTTTATAGGGGAATAAATTCCAACATATACGTTATTGCTGGGACAGCCATCAAATACATAGGATGATAAATGCCCTTGGAACGGCCGACTGAGATGGCTATGTCACACTAAAGCTGCGTTTCAGAACAGGGTGTAAAGCAATATATAAACTCTGAATCAGCACCAAGTTTACCTAGCTTAACTGGAAATGACTGAGGATCACCATGGGCTTTTAGTAAAGTTGATGATTGACCGTACAAGCATCATTTGGGGTACTACTGCTGTGTATAAACGTGATTTAGCAGGCACCATGTAAGTAGCATCTAACACTTAAATAAGCAACACGCTCCCGCAGGACCCGGTCAATGACCCTGCAGTGACATTTCATTAACTCCCATCAATAAACTGCTAGTATATAACCATAGCTTCATGCATAAAATAAATTAAGCAACAAGCATATAGTTTGCCTTACCATAGCTGACGCGGGAATTGTCTGGGGTAATACTGCTGTATACACGGTGACTATAATTGGTGTGAACATCAATTTGGAAAATAGCCATCCAGCTTGTCTTCTATATCACATACACCCATATTGCTCCTATATTATTCAGGGCTTAAGGCTATAAATTTTTATTATTAACGGTGACAAGTAGTGCACACCCCTTTTCCTTTTCCCGTTGTTCACTGTACCAATGGATCATATCCACTAATCCCTGCCCGTGATCGTTCTGTGTGAACAAACTCCCCAGGGGGTTGTGCACTGGAAACACCTGCATCAGAAGACAAGCATTTACTCTGCTCATATTGACTTGCCCTGGAAACAGTAAAGAAGGGTTACTATGTCCGATAAAGGCCAGAAGACTTTGCAGTCTGGCCAAGGAGCAGTAAACAATTTTTTCTAACACAGACAAAAGTAAAAATAAAAAAGATCTAGACACTGAGTTACCAACCCAAGATGACAGCTCCTGCGATGCAGCAGATGCATCTGGTTATTCTTCACCAGCAACTCCAAAACCAAGCAAAGAAGGCCCCATCACATATAAAGCAATGGAAGCTCTTATTGAACAAGTAAAATCTTGCATAAAGAACAAATGTGCAGATTTAAAGAAAGATATCAGCGACCTCAGCCATAGAGTGGATTCCTTGGAAGAACACGAGTTTGTATTTTCGCAAAATATGGCAGGCCTTTCTTCCAGAGTTACTTTGTTCAGGGACAGGAAAAGAAAAAAAGGAAAAGGAGAATGGCACTACTGAACTAGAGATGTCCTAACAATTGTATTGTGGTAATGTTATGTATTACAATATAGGATCAGGTGCTGAACACTGGATAAATCTGCACAGAAAGTAGGAATGACCCTACAACAAAAGTGTGTAACTAATAGCACTCCTCATCTCTATAATAGCCTAAATGTATTAACTAAATAATAGTTAATAGTAACAAGTATTCATTGTAAACATGTGTGCAGAATAAGACAGAAAAAATATATGACAGAAAAAATATATATATTTCCCATAAGGGAAACAGCGGTAAAAATGTCAAACTTTATTACATGAAGATTAAAATGGGACAAAGCGTTAAAACCAAAAAGTGGTGATGATCAATCCTAAAGGTGATAGGTCATTAGAATTACTGGGTAAAAGATAACAAATGGGCCCAATATAGTATAGAATACTGTTTCCTATGTAACTCAGGGTATCTGCAGTATGTACTGTATATGTATATATAACATAATCACAGTAATACAGGCATAATATCAGGTACCACTCAAATTGTGTTGGTTGAATTCTGCAATGCTTTCAAACATTGACCATAAGGGGAGTCTACTATTAATGCAACATAAATATTATATTCAAATATAGTAATGATATGGTGTATGACTGAATAACCTAGGTGGTTGATCTGCTTGGACAGTAAGTGATTGTACTTAGAGAAGATATTGACGTGAAAATGATAGCCACGATCAGTTCAATAACTTGCAGCATATTATATATCTCAGAGAGACTACAATAGTTTTTACTCTCACCAAAAATTATATAGGATAGCTGGGATATACATATTGAACTATCTAATTTCAGGTGCAATAAACACGCTAATATGCGATATAATAATACATTAGCTGTTAGATACCGCAACTATGTTTGTACTAAGTAACCCGTTAGGCGTGTTTATAAATCGACTAAAAAACGCCACACTATTGAGAGATATTGTGGCGTTTTTTAGTCGATTTATAAACACGCCTAACGGGTTACTTAGTACAAACAAAGTTGCGGTATCTAACAGCTAATGTATTATTATATCGCATATTAGCGTGTTTATTGACTATAAATCGACTAAAAAACTGTCGCTCTGTTTTAACCCTGAAGTGCCTTTCATTTGGTAATAACTGTTATGTTTCTTTTTTGTTTAAATATTGCTTCGTATAACTACAGGTTTGTTTATTTGTTGTGCACCCATGTTAGTGGATTTGTCACATTTCTGCAGAGTATACTACACTCCATTCTGCGGGAGCAGATCTGTAGGACAATGGATTCTAGACTATGTTATAAGACTTTCTCAATAACCACCTATCTTATACCACAGAAGACTTGAAGACTAATTGTTATAGTCCTAGCGAATATTCTTAAGAGAATGTTGGTTGCACTGCATGTATTATGATGTGATATTTTCTGTAAGTTCCGGTTGGAATGCAGACTACATTCCTGAATTTTACTAAATCCCACTAAACAGATAAATAAGGTATTAGAGCATTTGTCACCAGGTTCCATAAATGATGCTCTATATCACTGTATGTTGTTGAATATTACGAGGCAGGTTTGCCCTAAAAGTTATTAATGTGTTGTTTACTTCAATAATGTTTGTTTCTACCACCCAGAAGCGCTACTGGACTCTGCTAGTGCAATAAATTTACACCCAGTTCAGGTACTAGCTCCCTACACTCATAGTAATTTTAACCGGGACTTGATTGGTTTGTTTTCATTGAGCTCCCGAGATACTATAGACTACCTCTTTCCCACTCCCTTCTTCTATCCACACCCCTCTTATACATTTTGAGATATCTTAGCAGCCTCTAGTTAGACCTCTATTATTGAGACAAAACAATGGCAAAGCATATACAGGATGGACCTATACACATAGCAACACAAAATGTCAAATGTCTGCTGAAAAAAGGTCCATAGCATTCCACGACTTTCACAAAAAAAAATAGACATTATCTTAATACAAGAAACCCACTTTAAAAAAACACGCGAACCAAAATTTTTCTCTAAATACTTTGATCAGCATTACTTCAGCTCAGGACCAACTAGACATAATGGTATCTGCATTTTATTCAGGCGGAACACTTCATTCGACATTATTGCAAAAATTTAGTGATAAAGAGGGCAGAATACTGATTTTTGTGGGATTGTACTATGGAAAGCCCATCACAATTGCCAATGTATATGCTCCAGTGAAACCGTCACCCCCTTTTTTTCGTAATATAACTAATAAACTACTTGATATATCCAAGCGTCCGATCATAATGGGAGGAGATTTTAACTATCCCTTTAACCCAGCTTTAGATAAATCTTATCTTCGATACTTCCAAATAAAAAATAACAGTACACTATTACAATCACTAACACTATCTGACACGTGGAGGATGGTACACACGACTTAGAGATTATACCTTTTTTTCACACATCCCCAACACTCTTACACAAGACTGGACTATATGCTATGCGATCAGGCATCCTTAACAAATCTAATAAACTCTAGAATTTCCCACACAACATGGTCAGATCATAGCTTGGTAATAACAACCATTAAATGGTCTTCCAAACCTACAGCTAGGCTGTCATGGAGACTTAATGAACACATTTTGACAGACAGCGACATCTTAGAACAACTAAACAAGTACACAGAAGAATATTTCCAGATTAATATCCCCTCTACTACAAGCATAACCAACAACTGGGAAGCGTACAAATGTTTTATTAGAGGCATTATAATTCAGCTCACTGCCAAGATGCATAAGCAGAGATCGGTCTGGTTTACCTCTCTGGTTAGTGCCCTTTCCTCGGCAGAACATATACATAAGCAGGACCCCCAATCTCTACAAAAACTAGCGGATTTTACCGAAGCTAGGGATAATCTGAATAGGTAGCACATCAAAGATCCTTAAAAGCGTAAATCCTTTATTCTTCTTTGTTAAAAGCATGTAGTCACACACAGCATTTTTCTTAAACACACATAGTTAAAATAGAGGAGGAGGCAATTAGCCTCAATAAATCGATTTTTGATATTGAAAGTAGGAAACATTATTTTCAAATGATATTTTCTACTGGGGATAATGAATATATTGATAAGAATATTAAAAGTTTATTCAATCAATTGGAAAAATTGCTTCTGACTGACTTACGTCTCATGTGGGATGTAGTGGCATTTAACCACTATATTGATTCAAAAAAAGTCCCAAGAGGTCTGAGGATTAAAAGATGTCCATCCTATGATTTAAATGATGAGGATTTGACACAAGAGTGGAAGGGTGCACTTACTACATGTTCTTTGACGATTATGGACATTTTAGTAAGAAGTAAAAATTCAAAAAGGGCATCCTTAAAGGAACAGATACAAAACTTGAAACTCAAATTAAAGAATCATAAGAGAGATGCTGATTACCCTGAATTGAAGTCCAATATGAAAAAGAAGATTCAAAAAGCAGACAATGAATTGGCTTCATTAAAGGGTCGCAAGTTTAACAGAGACCAAGAAGGCTATGCAAAAAATGAAGTATATGATTGGTCTAGGTTCACCAGAAGGTGTAGAAGGTTCACGAGTAACTCTCAAAAAAAAACAGGAGTTTAAAGAGAGCAAGAACAAAGATGGTAAGGGACATGAAAATAAGTTCAATAAGAAGAAAGTTAATAAAAACAAATTGTCGGGAGGCGGAGCTAGCCTAGCAGCCGAGCAGTCACACTTTTATTCAGCTCCTACAATCTATAGATCTACAGCATACTATTTGACTGCTCGGCATACTCGATTACCAACTATTCACATATCGGAGTAATTGGGGAGCTCACTGAGACAAAAGACCTTTAACGAAAACCCAGAAGAAGTTAGAAATCATGTTTGTTGTGGGAAACACCGACCAGAAGTACCTCTGCAGCGGCCATCTTAAGGCCTATATATTCCAAATACATCATGGAGATGGAGGCAGTTATGAGCGCCTTAGAAGCCTTATCAACTAGCATGGACAGGCACTTCGGGGAATTCAAACGTGAAATTGCCACCCTGCATCGCCAAACCCCAGTAGCCCCTAGCCAATTCACGGAGGAATCTTTTTATCTAGAGGTCCGGACTGACATTCAGGAGACATCGTCTGACACCCACCACTCCCCGATAGCAGAAACTCCTGTAGAGCCTGAGATACGCACAAGCGATATTGGGGCCTCAGAGAGGAGTCCCTTAAAATTGGTCGCATTCAGGTCACAGATCAATAACGGATCAGCACCAAAAAGCTTACCAAGCATATACTCACCAGACGACACACGCAACGATCCTAGGACATCACAACCTGAAACTGAACCTCCTCTCACCGCTCATATAACGGCACAGGCTATCATCCACGCAAAGTATTTCAGGTCAGAGCTGGACTTTATTATTGGAACTGCCCTTCCCCGTGATAGCTGCACCGCACCTACTTGGTCAAAAATGCCTCCCGGGCTGTGGCTTACAGAAAGGGCTAATAACATTTACAACGACCCCTCTGCTAAATGCGGCATCGGGTAACAACCCCTAAGATTTACTCTTTTTGAAAGGGCAACTGGCAGGTGGGACGCTATCATCTCCCCCACTATTTAGATGATAATCCCACAGGTTTGAAACCGGACTAGCTCCTCTATATATCGCCACTGAATAGACTTCATTTACGTTTAGAGCTCATTTACACAGGGCTCAGTTTCTGTTTAAATATGTTAGCTGTGCTTTGTTTATAGATAGCGCACATTTATGTACCTGTTATTGAGTTGCATTTTCTTTTTTTTAATGGAATTTAACTTATACTGCTTAGATACGATATGAAAGTTATTCACTAAGATGCACATTTGGTTGAAGAAACTCCCACCACTGTTAAAGTCACCCATTGTACCATATCATAGTACACAGTTGGCCTTAACATATGCCATAAGATTTCTATACTATGCTAATATAGCCATGAGTGAAGACCCAGTAAACAGCCTGGTTTATAGATTGCCTATTTTATTGTGATTGAGCACTAATATCATATGTAGCTAGTGGCTAAACTCTCACATTACCTAACCTTAAACAAAGACTTTTCTATCTGTCCTGAGGCTAAGCTATGCAGACGCAGCCCCTTATACACGGCAGAACATAGGAGACTCACTATTGTAGCATTTCACCTAGGGGAAGTAAGTTATTGATCACTTTTCACAAAACTACATTGAAATCCCACTACTACATACTCTCATACTCTGTTAGAATCTGTCTGAATGGGCAAGATATCATATTATTTGTTTAATAGATAGTGCCTATAGACTAAAGATTAAAGACCTCTAGACAATTACTTAGAGTACTTTCTATCTCACAGGTCTAGTATACTCAGGAGAGAGGAATCACTAGCTGCATGCTGGTGAGCTTCCCCCCCCTTCCTCTGTTGCCTCCTAAACAGATAATCTGAGCTTTTCTCAGACATCACATCCCCTATTACTCACAGACTTAGTCTATTTTGGTAAAATTTAAACCCGCTCCACCCCTCCTCCCCCCTTCTTATGGGTACTATGCCCATTTCTTTAAACCCAAGCGGCTCTTGTCCGCTGTTTCCTTTCTTATCTTTCTCAACTACTGAATTAGTTATATCCCCTTATCGACATAGACCCCTTGATTGCCCACAACAGCCTTAAGTCAACTGATGTATACTTATTACCCCATAGGGGCATTTCTTGACTTCATATTACAGATTTCTCTGGGTCATCATTTTTGCTCACAAAACTCGGTCTGCCCTGACCAACCCCTCACAAAACTGGGATATAACTACGTCAATATACTCCTACAGAGTTTCTTATTAAACATGAAAAGAGAGACCCTTCATATATCCTTGAGAAAATTCCACCACCACACCCAGCAGCTCATATAGAATTGTGTATGTGCTAATATGAGATAAGGTCTGTTACTTCACTGTTCTAGACGTATTATTTCCTCATTTTGTTTATTCTTTGTACTCACATACCCATGTGGAATTGTACCCCTGTATCTACTTTTGTGTGTCTCAATAAAAAATACTTATAAAAATAAAAATAAAAAAAAATAAAAAAAATCGTCAACACCAATTATGGAACCAAAGTCTATTTTATAGAAAAAAACTGACAGACGAGTGGTTTTCTCATATACAGAGCCTAATACATCAGACCAAGACTCGGTGTCATCTGATGAGAGTTCTTCTTCTTCCTCTCTTTCTCCCCATCCCTCTTTTTCATTGCAGGGTCCTTCGGAGGTAAATTCAGAAGAAGTAGAGCAAGTGGTACGTCCAAAAATAAAGAATCCAGATGTCCCTTTAGGAAAACCAAAAAGAATCGTAGAGCAGGACGTAGAAGAAGGGAGAAAGCAATCAAAGCGGGCACAAAGAAAGAATTGACTTTATCTGTAACAAATTTATCAGACTTTCCTTTAACATCAGATCATATTAGTATTTTGTCAAAGGGTTTAGGTTTTGCCCCTACTCATGTTTTTTTACCTTCAATATCTTGTTGGATATAAATAGATTTGTACGAAAATTGACCCTTAAGAAGTATTTTTAAGCTTTAAATACAGATAAAGGTACAAATATAAATGCATCTAATGATGATTTTTATTCAGACAATCATCAGACTGTTTTAGTGCAGTCTATTGCTAATCCAAATTTTGGGTTTAAAGATGTTTGTGTCTTGGAGCAACTCAAAGATCTGGATCCTGGTGATGATGGATCTGGAGATCTGAGTATCCCCAAAGAAAATCAAAATCTGACTTTTATCCAACACACATTAGAGGTAACCATATCAATCTGTTTCAAAAGCAAGTTGAAAAGGAGGTTATGGGTAGAATTAGTAAGACCATGAAACATAAGGATAATTTAAGTAAGGACAAAAAAGTAGCATTAAAACAACTTGAGGAAAATATTGTGATCAAAAATTCTGATAAAGGTGGGAACGTTGTGGTACTCAATAAGGTGGACTATATAAGGGAAGCCCACAGACAACTTAATGACGGTGTGACATATAGAAAACTGTCTCATAACCCTGAAAAAGAGTTTACAAAAAAGCTAGATAGACTTTTGGATGATGCTGTAGCGCTAGGTTTCATGACTCGAGATGAAGTTTTGTCCAACATTCCTGAGCATCCTATGACACCAATCTTTCACCACCTACCTAAACTACACAAGAGTATAGAGAATCCTCCAGGGTGCCCTATCATCTCTGGAATAGGTTCTTTATTTAAACCTTTGTCTGAGTGGGTGGACTCAGTGTTACAGCCTTTAGTTAAAGGTCTCAGTAGTTATCTGAGAGATTCTGGTAATTTAATATCTATTCTAAAAGAGATGAAGTGGTCTGAGAATAACAAGTGGGTGGTGATTGATGTGGTGTACTATATTTTTGTATTCCTCACCACTTGGGCATTCGAGCAATTGCATTTTTTCTAAACAATCGTACCAACTACTCCGATGAGTTTAAAATGCTCTTTTGTGAGGCTGTTGAGTTTCTACTATCCCACAATTTTTTTTTGTTTGATGGAGAGTACTACTTGCAGATTTGTGGTACTGCAATGGGGGCAAAATTTGCCCCCTCGTTTGCAAATGTATTTGTGGGATGGTGGGAACTCGTCAGCCTTTATAATAGTCACAATCCATTCATTGACAACATATGTATGTATATGCGTTTCATTGACGATCTTATCTTTGTAATCAAAGATGATTTTGACTTTGAGAAATTCATATACTATGTTAATAATAATGCATTAGGTTTAAGATTCCTAGGAGAAGTGCAAGACACTAAGATTTAACATTGATTGGATCCTCTGAATTGAATATAATACTTACAGACACGTATAGAAAAGATACAGCAGGAAATACTATACTACATGCAAAGTCATGTCATCCTAAGCACCTAATCAGATCGATACCTAAAAGTCAGTTTTTAAGGCTGAGAAGGAACACCAACTCAGATGAGTTATTTGATTCTCAATCATACAAACTTATCGATAGATTATGTGCTAGAGGTTATGACTTGTCAAAATTACAACAAACTTTTCAACAGGTGAAAAATAATTATAATACAACTCGGACTAACGCATGTGACTACAAATCTAAACTGAATACTTTTAGCAAGGAGACAATAGTCTTCTCAACTGAATATTCATTACAATATAATAATCTGTGCAGTATTATTAAGAAGAATTTATATATACTAAAAGGAGATGAAATACTCTCAGATGTGGTTAATAATATTAAATTTGTTTCTAAAAAAGCACCAAGTCTAGCAAATAAGCTTTCTCCTAGCATGATAAGTAGTGTTTCAAGACAAGTAGAAGGTAATTGGCTAACAAGGAAGGGAACTTTCAAGTGTATGTCCAGGAATTGTGGAACATGTGATGTAATTGCCTTAGGACAGAATTTTAGGAGTTTTAGCTCAAAGGAATCCTTTAGCATTAATAATTATGCCAATTGTGGGACGACCTTTGTAATATACCTTATAGAATGCCAACTATGTCAGGAACAATACGTAGGACAAACGTCACGTTGTCTACGTACTAGGATTGGTGAACATAAAAGAGACATAAAAATTACAATAAGGATTCAGGAGTAGCACAACACTTTAATGGCTTACATTTTATTAATGTGCCTAAATTTGTGGTCAAAGTTATTGACATAGCATAGAAACCACTTAGAGGTGGGAATGTATATAAAATACTGTCTAAAAAAGAACTATATTGGATCTGAAAATTAGTAGACATGTGCGTTTCGATTCGTTCCGAATCCAAATTCGGACAAATTTGTTAAATTCGGAGATTCGGATCGATTCGAATTTCCGAATTATGGTAGTACTGAATCTACCAAATAAATCCGAATTAGTTCGGATTTATTCGGTAGATTCGGATGGCCATGGATTACACTAGTCTTGTACAGTATATTAGGTTATATCACTCTGCTATGGGTTACACCTAATATACAGTACATAATACTAGTCTAATACACAGCACATCCCACCTAACACATACCGAAATTCCGAATTTCCGAATCGAACCGAATCGAACCGAATCCAGACGAATTTATTCGAATCCGAATGAATCTGAAACGCATCCGAAACAAATTCATTCAAATTTTTCCAAATTCGAATCGATCCGAACCAAAATTCGAAAAAATACGAATCGATCCTAACCGAAACAAAATACATTTTTGGAACATGCACAAGTCTAGAAATTAGACACTAGAGAACCCAAGGGATTAAATAAGTAATGGGACATAAATTATTTTGTAGAATAATTTTTGAGATTTTTAATATTTGATATTACATAATGTCATATATATGGAATTTTTTTATTGTTTTTGATTGTTTATGAACATTATTAGATCTGCAAGTGCTATGTTTTCATCAATATTTTTTATATACATCTGTGTATGTTTGCCCATGGTGTTTGTGCATTGTGTTCCCTGACATCTGTATATGTATATGTATATTTTTGCTTATAGTGTTTGTGCGTTGTGTTCCTTGACATCTAGATACATACTGATGTATGCAACTCAATTGATATCGTTTTTTTGAAAGTAAATTATAACTTAGTTATTATCAATATATTCATTATGATAACATGGCGAACATCACTCTTAGTTCATATGATTACTTATTTGATGTGACCTTTAAAGTTTGAGTTTGCATGTGCATGCATATTAAATGCACTTATAGTATTTATATGATTTAATGCCACATCATGAGTTAGCCATGCTTTTCTATCATGTTTTTTTAACACATTTTTTTTATTAAGTTTTCCTATTTCAATTTATTTAATTTTATTTTCATTTTTTTATTTCTTATTTTTTCATTTTTTTTAAGCTAACATGCTGCATTAGATACAATATATATACTGGTGTAATTAGTATGATGATTTTGTATCTCAATTTGGTTTTAACAGTATATATGTGTCTTTACACTTTTATAGCACACCCCTTTGGCTTTTTAGGAAATGATTGTTCATGCGAGCTGATTGGCCACAGTTTACTTTAAAAGGGTGTGTTATTACAGTGTTGGGTTATCCTATGATTAAGTGCTGTCCAGGCACGAAACATGTCAGGACCCTGCCTCCTCCTTCCATAGTTATGCTTTTAACAAAGAAGAATAAAGGATTTACGCTTTTAAGGATCTTTGATGTGCTGCCTTTTGTTTTTACCTTTTGTGTCTTTTTGAGCCTGCTCGGCTCTTTTCCTTGGCTGGCACCCTGCTGTTTGTGCATATGGTATACACACGCCGTTGACATAGGCAGTGTTTCCTTGTCTCCCCTGACGTTCTCTGACTGGATTGGCTCTGTGCCTCACACACCCTCTCTGCTGAAGCGGCACTTCCCTTTCACTGACATAATCTGAATAGGTACCTGGTGGAAAATGCTCAGATGAGAGCTATGTCAATTAAATCAAAATTTTAGGCTGAGTCTAATAAAGTGGGGCAAATCTTGGCCAGATCCCTGAAAAAGCAAAGGTACAATTCCTATATACCAGCTATTAAACATTCCACAGGAACACTGTGCACCAAAAATGATGACATAGCGGATAGATTTGTAACATACTATTGCTCACTTTACAATATGAGGCCTATTTATCAAGCCGTCAACCGCAAATACGCTGGAATTCCGCAGCGTAATTGTGGAAAGCTTGATTAGCCTTATTTATCAAAGCCTACAGACCGGCAAAAGTTGAAATCTGTGACGTAACATACGATCCACTGATCTCAGTCCGACACAGATCGATGCTTACATCACTACAGATGTTCCGAATGCAAATTCGGCACTATCTGACTACTTTTGCTAGTTAACAAATTCCTAGCAAGTACGCTCGCCACTATTCCGGCCCAGCGTACCTGGTTTTCAATCCGCCGCCCTGGAGGATGCCATAGGAATCAATGGTAGTCTGAAAGCAGTGAAAGCTTATGTTCGCTGCTGTCCGATATCCCATTTATTCCTATGGGAGAATAAAAGTTATGTTTACACCTAACACCCTAACATAAACCCCGAATCTAAACACCCCTAATCTGCTGCCCCCTACACCTCCGCCACCTACATTATACTTATTAACCCCTAATATGCCACCCCTATACCGCCACCACCTACATGTTACTAACCCCATATCCTGTCGCTCCCGGAACCGCCAGCCCCCCACATCGCCATAAACTAAATTAAACTATTAACCCCTAAACCTAACAACCCGCTAACTTTATATTAAATATTAACTCATCCCTATATTATAATAAATTTAAACTTACCTTTAGATTTAAATTAAACTATATTAAACTATATTAAATTAATAATTAACCTACCCTAACTATTATACTAAAAAGTACATTAAACTATATTAAACTAATAATTAATCTACCCTAACTTATACTAAAATTACAATAAGCTACAAATTAAATTAACTATATTATATAGTTAAACACCTAACCCTACTCAAATAATTTAATTCTACAATTAAAAATGACAAAGTTACAAAAAACGAACAACTAAGTTACAAAAAATAACAAACACTAAGTTAAACCCCCCCCCCACTAAGTTACACAAAATAAAAAAGAAATTATCAAAGATTTAAACTAATTACACCTAATCTAAGAGCACTATGAAAATAAAAAAGCCCTCCCAAAATAAAAAAACACAGCTAACCTACAATAAACTACAAATCGCCCTTAAAAGGGCCTTTTGCGGGGCATTGCCCCAAAGAAATCAGCTCTTTTACCTGTAAAAAAAAAATACAAATACTCCCCTAACAGTAAAACCCACCACCCACACAACCAACCCCCCCCCAAATAAAAACCTATCTAAAAAAACCTAAGCTCCCCATTGCCCTGAAAAGGGCGTTTGGATGGGCATTGCCCTTAAAAGGGCATTTAGCTCTATTGCAGCCCAAACCCTAATCTAAAACTAAAACCCACCCAATAAACCCTTAAAAAAAACCTAATACTAACCCCTGAAGATCCACTTGAAAAAATCCTATTGGCTGTTGCAATCAGCCAATAGGATTGAGCGTGCATTCTATTGGCTATTCCAATCAGCCAATAGAATGCAAGCTCAATCCTATTGGCTGATTGGATCAGCCAATAGGATGAAAGTTCAATCCTATTGGCTGATTGCAACAGCCAATAGGATTTTTTTCAACCTTAATTCCGATTGGCTGATAGAATTCTATCAGCACATCGGAATCTAAAGGACTCAATCTTGGATGACGTCATTTAAAGGAACCTTCATTCGGGAAGAAGACGTCGTAAGAAGAGGATGCTCCACGTCGGATGTCTTGAAGATGGAGCCGCTCCGTGCCGGATGGATGAAGATAGAAGATGCCGTCTGGGTGAAGACTTCTGCGGGCTTGGATGAAGACTTTTTTAGTTAGGATTTTATTTGGGGGGGTTGGTTGTGTCGGTGGTGGGTTTTACTGTTGGGGGGTGTTTGTATTTTTTATTTACAGGTAAAAGAGCTGAGTTCTTTGGGGCAATGCCCCGCAAAAGGCCCCTTTAAGGGCTATTTGTAGTTTATTGTAGGTTATTGTTTTTTTTTTTATTTTGGGGGGCTTTTTTATTTTCATAGGGCTCTTAGATTAGATGTAATTAGTTTAAATCTTTGATAATTTCTTTTTTATTTTGTGTAACTTAGTGATTATTTTATTTTTTTCTAACTTCGTGTTTGTTATTTTTTGTAACTTAGTTGTTAGTTTTTTGTAACTTTGTAATTTTTAATTGTAGAATTAAATTATTTGAGTAGGGTTAGGTTTTTATCTATATAATATATTTAATTTAATTTGTAGCTTAATGTAATTTTAGTATAATAGTTAGGGTAGGTTAATTATTAGTTTAATATAATTTAATGTAATTTTAGTATAACAGTTAGGGTAGATTAATTATTATTTTAATATAGTTTAATTTAATTTTAGTATAATAGTTAGGGTAGGTTAATTATTAGTTTAATATAGTTTAAATTAATTCTAAAGGTAAGTTTTAATTTATTATATGATAGGGAATGAGTTAATATTTAATATAAAGTTAGCGGGTTGTTAGGTTTAGGGGTTAATAGGTTAATTTAGTTTATGGCGATGTGGGGGGCTGGCGGTTTAGGGGTTAATAACTTTATTTAGTTGCGGTGGGCTCCGGGAGTGGCGGGATAGGGGTTAATAACATAATGTAGGTGGCGGCAGTGTAGGGGGCGGAAGATTAGCGGTTAAGAACATAATGTAGGTGGCGGCGGGGTCCGGGAGTGGCGGGATAGGGGTTAATAACTTTATTAGAGTTGTGGTGGGCTCCGGGAGCGGCGGTTTAGGGGTTAATAACTTTATTTAGTTGCGGCGGGGTCCGGGAGCGGCGGGATATGGGGTTAAACTGTTTAGTATAGTTGCGGTGTTTAGTGACAGGGTACAAATAAAGCTGTGAAAAAGCCGAATAGCAGCGAGATCGATGACTGTTAGTTAGCAACAGTCCGCTACTCATGGCCCCGTACTTGGTGCGTGGCTTTTTGACAGCTTTTTTGTTACATATGGAGAGCGTATTCAGGTCTGCGGCTGCAATGTTAGGCGAAGTCAGGCGAGCGTATTGGTGCCGTTGAATGCAGCACAGTTGATGGCTTGATAAGTAAGCCTCTTTATCTCACTCAAATGCAGAAGAAAGGCAGGTACTGATAGAATCATATCTCGCATCAGTAAATGTCCCGACACTCTCAAAAGAGGATATACAAAATATTAATGCACCAAGTACACAACAAAAAGTAGTTAACACGATCAAATTACAGCCTACCGGGAAGTCACCTGGCCCTGACGGACTCACCACTAAATTTGATCAATTACTCCAACATCATATCAGCCCCCACCTACACGCATTATATCACTCCATAGACCAAGGAATTACCTTTTCCCAACCACTCCTAGAGGCCATGATCACAGTTATCCCTAAACCGGGCAAGTCCCCAGACCAGGTTAGTAACTATAGCCCAATTTCACTTATAAACATGGACATTAAGATATATGCCAAAATTAAAGCCAATCGTCTAAATGTACTCCTCCCGAAAATAATACACCCGGATCAGGTGGGTTTCATAAGAGAGCGTGAAGCCAAATACAACACCACTAGAGTACTTCACACCCTACACGCCTCCTACCTTCAGAAGAACCCACTTGTTCTCCTTTCCACCGGTGCCGAATAGGCATTTGACAGGGTTGACTGGAAATTTATGTGGTCGGCCCTGTCAAAATTTGGACTCTCCCCAACTTTCATATCTAGGATACAAGCACTATATACTAAACCGCGTGCCAAAATTAAAATTAATAATACTATTTCTTAATCCTTCCCTATATCCAATGGTACATGCCAAGGATGCCCATTATTCCCCCTACTATTTGCTATCACTGTGAAGATTCTGGCAACCAAGGTCAGGAACAATATTGATATTAAAGGTATCTCTTTTGGTAACATTTCACAAAAATGTCTTCTTTTCGCAGATGACATTATCTTTACATTACAAACACCTTTGTCTTTCCTCCCAGCACTATTACATATGCTTGAATAATATAAAAAGGTCTCTAATTATTCTATAAACAAAGAGAAATATAGTCTTATTCCTATAAATTTAGAAACCACAAACATGGAATATATAGTCCGAAACTCTCCCTTTCCTATTACACAATCCCTTAGATATTTGGGACTGAACATTCCTAAAAATCCACAGGACCTATATCAAGAAAACTATATAGCACTTCAGACTAGTGTTCACGCTCTACTAGAAAAATGGCATAGACAAGGTCACCTGTCTTGGATGGGACGGATAAACACCGTGAAAATGATGATTATTCCTAAATATAGTATATACATTTTTCAGACGCTTCCTATCTTGATACTGCATCAATACTTAGCAACACAACAAAAGATGTTGGAATCCTTTATGTGGTCCTATAAAAAACCAAGAGTGGCACGTACTACCCTTTACCTTTGAAAAGAAGATGGGGGACTAAATGTACCTAATCTAACAAATTATTTTAAAGCAGCACATCTCACACGCGTAATAGGCTGGAATCATAGTAATCCATCTAAATTATGGATCCAAATTGAAGCACATCTACTACAATTAAAACACATGAGAGATATTTGTTGGATCCCCAAACTATTCAGACCCAACCATATTACAAATAGCAGATACGTCAAGGCCACTTTGGAGATATGGGATACCCTCATTCAATGCCCTATCAAACTCTCAACACCAGTCTCACCCATGACAACATAACTAGGCCACCACCTCTTTTTTACACATACTCAGTTTCAATGTGGCACCGGAAATGTTTTATATAAAAATGTGCACTTATTTCTTATGATTAACTCCTCCCAAGTGAAGGAGAGACTGGCACTTAGAGATACTTTAGGTTCACCATTTCATAGCTGGTTTTCATACCTGCAAATTCGTCAGGCCATCAATGACAGTCCGCATAAATTGTATAGTTAGAGAGTTAACACCGTTTGAGAAAATCTGTGAGAATCGAGATATCAAAAGAGCCCATCTATCATTGTCATACGGGATTCTTAGGTGCTCGTACCCACATATTAAACCTACATTCATCTCCAAATGGGAAATGGAACTCCTGATTCCTCTCTCTGAGGACAAGTGAAAACGAGGATTTCCTTGATCTTATTTAAACTTAACTATAAAATCCTTGCATGCTGGTACCTTAACCCCCCACCAGAGAATATTTGAGATATTTCCAGGTAATAACTCCAGCTGCTGGAGAGGATGTGGGGAAATTGGAACGCACACCCATATCTGGTGGACGTGCCCAAATTTGAAAAATTACTGGTCCCAAATAGAACGATGTATCACCCGTACCTAAACACAGATCTCACACTCTCAGCTTCTATTATACTGCTTAACCACTTTCCTAACATAAAATGTGCATACCGCACTAAATTACTCCAACTAATGTTAACCAGCGCGAAACGCCTAATCCCCAGACTCTGGAAACAAATTATAGTGCCTACATTTGCCCAATGGGAGGCGGAAATGAACCATATAATTTCATTGAAAAAAGACACTATTGTTATATGGGAAGGTGAGACTTTATTCTGGACATGATTTTTATCTGGGAACAAAGACCTCAGATATAATGATATAACTGATATCTCCCATTAACACTGAAATTTAAAGAAATATACAGAGTAGGCTCAGTTTTTGTCAATGTCTATATGTTGAATGTATATATAGAGGCTCCTCTGTTTGGCTGTATGAATATATTACAGTGTATTTATATTGTATAAGATGCATGTTCCCTTTTGTCCCCCCCTCCGACATTGAAATCACAAGATCGCATGAACTCTTGCGTGATTTACATTTTTTACTTATTTGTTGACATCTGATTTTTTTACTGATGTAACAAATAAGTACTCTCAGGAAGGGGTTAAAAGGGACAATAAACAGAGTAATTGTTATTACAGACTTTAACATTGCAGCTGTAAATTATACATGCTCCAAATATATATCACACTTTTTTTTTTAAATAGGTTTTTATTGGCGGAAATGATACAAAACCACATAACAAAACAATTACACTCAACACAATAGGCAGCAGGTTACATTCAGGTATTCATAGGTCTAACGGTATTCCAAAATAAAAATATATTACCTGGCTCAATGGTCAAGCCTACAAAATAGTCATATGCCAGCTGTGTATTCGCACGCCATAGGTGTTATGTATTGGTTTGTCATAAGGAAAACTTTGCTTCTGTTTTTTTTCAATATTTTGGGTATTGTATGGCCATGTACGCCATACTCAATGAGCCTGACAGCTAGGAGAGGGAAATAGGAAATTTGTATAGCATATGTGCCTAAGAGCAATACAGATAGGGGCAAACACCCACCTCTCTTTAGAGGGGGGAGGGGGGTTTGACGGGAGGTAGGGGCATCAGAAGAAGGGGGATGAGGAGGGGGAGAGCCATGGGGGGCACCTCAGACCTGACATAGTGAGGCGCGTCCTCCAGGAAGGGCAAGCAAGACAGTCACAGGAGGGTCGCTAGGTTTGAAGGTAAAGGGAATATCATGAAGTCGGCCTTAGGTAGGTCTCCCAAGGTACCCAGACTAGGGAAAAGACGTCCGACTGATTCCTAGCCCGGAAGACATAGTCTTCCATTGCCTTAACATATTGCAGGTAGTCAATAACTGCCTGCCATCTTGGGGGCTGCTGTTTCTTCCAATTCCTGGTGATTAACATCTTGACTGATGTCAACAGGTAGACTAACAGATATCTCTTGTGCTTTGGCAGTTTTTTAACTCCCAAATGTAAGAGATCTAGGCCTGGAGTGTCTGGAGTCGGGAATTCTAAGGCCTTGCAGACCTCACAGGTTTTCAACCAGAGTGGTCGGAGTTTACTACATGACCACCACACATGTATCGGGGAGCCTATCTCTCCACACTCTCTCCAACACAAGGGAGAATGTTCAGGGTACAGAGTCCGAAGTTTGGTCGGCACTAAGTGCCATCTGGTGATGATCTTGAAGTAGAGTTCATACATTGTAGCACAATGAAGTGCGGATTTAGTCAGCTGTATCGCCTTAGTCCAGTCAAGTGTCGTAAAAGTGAGTCTCAATTCTGCTTCCCAGGAGGCCATATGCCTAGTTTTCACCAGTGTGGGAGGTCCCAAAAGGGATCGGTAGTGGGCAGTGAGAGGCTTGCACAATTGAAGGTTCGCCTTCCATCTCATCTCCCAGACAGTAGGTGCCCTGATTTTTTCAACTAGGAATCCCCAAGCCTTCATCAGAGATCTTAGTCTCATGAAGTCGAATTTTAGGTGACCGGGAATGCTAAATTTCGAGATCATGTCTTGAGGCAAGAGGAGATTCTCATTCAGATAAAAGTCACTCAGAGAGGTGATCTCCAGAGCTTTCCAGTGGGCAAGCCGAATGTTTGATAGTCCCTGTAGGAGCGACACGATAGGATGTATGGGCGAGGGGTGTGGAGCTATCAACTGATGGTGTCTGAGACGGAACCAAACCTTCTGGCAGTCTTTGATGAGATGGTTGGAGATCTGTATCTGCGTGGCCAAGTGCGGTGGGACCCAGAGCAAATCTGAGAGGTTGACATAAGCGGGGAGCGAGGCCTGTTCCAGCTCCCTCCATCTGGTAGGGGGCAGGGCAGGTCCCCACGCCGAGACGTGCGAAATCATCAACGCTTGATAGTATAATTGAACATTGGGTAGTCCTAGCCCACCCCTGTCTACTGGGACCTGAAGCGTGGCCGCGGCCACTCTCTGTCGCTTATTGTCCCAAACATAGGCATTGAATGCAGTTTGGAAACCTTGTAGGATCCCTTCCGGGACTGGGACAGGGATACACCGCATAATGTAGGTCAATTTAGGGAGAATCATCATCTTCAGAGCAGCAATTCTGCCCATCCAGGAGATCTCCTCATACTTTTTAGATTTCAGTCTCACCTCAATTTCCCGTAAGAGAACAGTGTAGTTCTCCTGCAACACCGTTTTTTTGTCGTGTGACAGGAAGACACCCAGATGTCTGATCCCATCCACTGACCACCTGAACGAATAAAGTCGCTTAAGGCGTCTCTGTTCTGATTGCTCAATATGAATCATGTAGGCCTCTGTTTTAGCCACATTGACCTTATAGTTCGAAATGCTACTAAAGGCATCAATAATCTCAAAGAGATGGGGAAGTGACTCCACTGGGTTGGTGAGGAAGAGAGTGAGATCATCAGCAAAAAGTGCCAATTTCTGGAGTGTATCATGTATCTGAAGGCCTTGGACCTCAGGGCTTTCTCTAATTGCCTCCGCAAGAGGCTCCATAACCAGTGCAAAGAGGAGCGGGGACAGGGGGCACCCCTGTCTAGTTCCGTTCCTGATCTCAATTTTAGGGGAACAGAAACCCATACCTTTAATCACAGCCATCGGGGAAGCGTAGAGAGCAGCAATAGCTGTGCGGAACGTCTCAGGAATCCCAAAACGTTCCAAAGTGCAAAACATATAATCCCACCCCACCCTGTCAAACGCTTTTTCTGCGTCCATTGACAGGGTGAGGAGGGGCAGCCCCATATCCGCTGTTTCAATAAATATGTTCAGCAGCCTACGGGTGTTATCCGTACCTTGTCTTCCTTGTATGAATCCCACTTGGTCCAAATGGACCAGTGAGGGAAGGTGTTTTCCAAGTCTAGTTGCAAGGATCTTGGCATAGACTTTCACGTCCACATTAATAAGGGAGATGGGCCGATAGCTCTCACAGAGCGTCAAGTCCTTCCCCTCTTTGGGTATAGTCAAGATACTGGCCTCTAAGAATTCGGGGAGGAAAGCTCCCCTTTCCCTAACCTCACCGAAAAGGTGGAGCAGGATAGGTGATAACAGATGGGCAAAGGTACGATAAAAGAGGCTCGTGAATCCATCTGGACCTGGAGCCTTGTGGGGCTTCAAGGCCAATATGGCTGTTTTGATTTCCTTCAAAGTGAATGGAGTAGTCAAATCCTCCGCTGAGTCAGCTCCTAGGGAGGGGAGGTCTAACTGTGCCAAGAATCGCTGGGTAGCTGTTCTGAGGACTCCGACTCCCGAGGAGTCGTTGGTTAGGTTATATAAGGAAGTATAGTAGTCGGCAAACGCCTTCCCTATACTTTTCGGTGAGCGGACTACACCTGACTTCGTAGAGATCACAGGGATTCTGGCCTGGACCGCACGGTCTCTGAGTTTACGGGCCAGTAACCTGTCAGCCTTGTTCCCCTTGTAATAATATATCTGCCGAAGTCGAAGTTGGTTTGCCTGGACTCGTGACTGCTCTCTCTTGGTAATTTCATCCCTGATGGCACCAACTCGGTCTCCCAGAATGGGAGTGGGGGAATTCTTGTTGGTCAATTCAGTCTGTCTCAGTTCCGCATACAGCTTAGCGAGGGAAACCTTATTTTTAGCTTTTAATAAAGCACTTTTTTTAATAAAATGACCCCTGAGATAGGCTTTGAGTGCAGCCCACAGAATTTCCTGGCTTGTGTCACCCGTATCGTTGATTCTCAGAAAGTCTGAGATTGTCTCAACTAGCTGGGGAATTTCTCCCTCTGTCAGATAATGATTGGGCAACTTCCAGGAGGGCCTGCAATCAGGAGGGCGTAAGGTGGTGCACCCAACACTGACAAGGTCGTGGTCAGACCAGGGGCATGGTCTTATACGTGGGGCACAGAATTGATCTAAGGTCCAGGAATCACACAAAAGGTAGTCGATCCTGGAGTAGGAGTTATGAGGTTTGCAATAATGGGTGTAGTCCCTTTCGGTCGGTGCAAGACAGCGCCAGATGTCGTAGAGGCCATGCTGGTACATAAGTTTTCAGAGCGCATTGGACTGGGTATTAAGGTTTCGGTCGGAGGGGCAGGCTTTTGGAGTTTTTTTATCTAGGGTAGGGTCCCAAACCAAATTGAGATCCCCCCCTATCAGTAGGTGCCCCCTCTTAACTTCCCCCAGCCTCGCCAGGAACTGCCTAAGGAATGGGATCTGTTTGGTGTTTGGGGCATATATGGAGGCTAGGGTGTAAAGGATTCCATTTAATACGCAGATTAGGATCAAATATCTACCCTCTGGGTCATGATCTACATATTCTACAGAACAGCTAATATCTCTATGGATCAGGATTGCTACCCCTCTCTTTTTCTCTGGGAAAGAAGCTGTTTCGCATATGGGGTAATTTACTTGGTTGCGAAATGGCTTGGATTTGGTATCCCAATGAGTCTCTTGGAGAAACACAACATGCAATTTATGGGAGTTAAGGTAGTTAGAGAGGAGGCTGCGTTTAGTGGGGGAGTTTAAGCCTTGGGCATTGAGAGTAGCTACAGTTATGGGCGCCATAAGTTTAAGGAGCTCTATATCACTAGTAGATCAAGACAAAGTAGGTGTGAGATGTTTGCTTAGGGGGTCTGGGAGGGGGTGTGGGGCAAAATATGGTAGGAGAAAATCTGTTTGCTCTCAAGCAGCTATTTAGGGTTATCGAAAACTGTCAGGATATTTATTGATGTGTAGGATACACTATCGCTATGAGTGCTCTTACAAGAAAATGCAAGAGGTCACAACTATCAAGGTGGGGGGGAGGCCAGCATGTGGAGCCGGGCCCCAGTCAGTCATTCTGTGTCATGCGTCAAGTGTCCACTAAAAAGGGGGTTCTCCAGTCAGTGTCCTGTGAATAATTTCACCTATGGCGTGCGGTAGGTCAAACTTAACAAATACACAGCGTAACATGTACAAAGTATCAACACATTTTAGTGAGGTTGAACATACCATAAAGAATTTAGCAATATCATAGGTTAGTAGGTATCAACCAAAGTGGGTAACAATATTGGCAAATATGCTAGGCAATCTATTCTTACCGTATAGTTTTTAATCTTAACAATTTACTAACTGGCAACAAACATTAATGACATAATAACTATTCTCACGATATATATTTTAAAACATTTCAATGATATATTGTCTGTAGCGGCGGAACATGGTTACCAATGGAGAAGTTGTTACAGATAAGCTGTACCTCTATGTCTATAAGCCAGAGGGAATAACCGCCCTTACATCTAATTGTGGTGACTTATCTATTCTACAAACCAGTTTCTTGACTTTGTAACATATAAACAAGTAATTATTACTGTTAATAGCAATGCTAAAACGTATTAACCTTTGCGTAGCTCTCTACGCTGAGGGAAGAACATACACTAAAAGAAGGGAAGGATTTAGGGGGAACCACAAAACAGTAGAAACTGAGAACATCCATGCTAGGTCCTTTAAAGAACAATAAAGGTAGCAGATCCCATAGGGAACCTCTGGCACCCTAAGGGAGATCAGGGGGCCTCATTGCCCCCTGATGAACGTGGAATGTTGAACAAGACGGGGTCATGTTGCGCCTGGATCAGCAGAGGTATTGTCTGAGGGCACGCGATTTTCTGCGTATTGCGGAGGTTTCTTCTGGGGGTTTCCCACCCTTTGAGGGAGAGGTCGCCACTCTGGGGCTGAAGCCCTCAATCCTCTGTTTGGATCTTTAGGTTGTTGGGAATCAGGCGGGTCTGGTGGTAGAAAGTCCCATTTTTGCATGAGTTCTCTAGCTTGCTGCGGTGAGGAGACTGTGTATTGATGGCCTTCTTTGGTGATATGTAGCTTGACGGGGAACCCCCAGCGGTATTTGATGGCTCTATCTCTCATCAACTTGGTATAAGGTTGATAATGACGCCGCAACTGGAGGGTATGCGGCGAGAGATCTTGGTAGACTTGTATCTCTGAGTATTGGCCCGGGAGGGTTCTACCCCCCGCAAGAGCTCGAAGAAGTTTGTCTCTGAAGGTATAGTAGTGTAGGCGAACTATAACATCACGAGGCTTGTCCCCTTCACTAGATCTGGGTCTCAGTGCTCTGTGGGCCCGATCCATCAGCATCTCTTGATTTTCTTCTGGGCCCAATATCGTAGTAAACATCTCTCGGAGATACTTCTCTAAATCCTGTGGGGAGACAGTCTCAGGGATACCTTTCACCCGGATATTATTGCGTCGGGTACGATCTTCTAGGTCCGCCAACTTGACTTCGAGATCCAATATTTGTTCAGCTAAGCATTGGGAGTACCCGAGGAGGTTGGAATGGTCTATCATCAAATCCTCCTGTTTGCGCTCTATTATGTCTGTGCGCTCAGCTATGGAGGCTATGTCACGTTTCAAATCCGTGTGGCTCTTTTCAAATTTCATAGACCTAAATTTGGAGTTTGGCGTTAGCCGTGAAAACCAGCGTTAGAGGCTCCTAACGCTGGTTTTAGGCTACCGCCGGTATTTGGAGTCACTCAAAATAGGGTCTAACGCTCACTTTTCATCCGCGACTTTTCCATACCGCAGATCCCCTTACGTCAATTGCGTATCCTATCTTTTCAATGGGATCTTTCTAACTCCGGTATTTAGAGTTGTGTCTGAAGTGAGCGTTAGAAATCTAACGACAAAACTCCAGCCGCAGGAAAAAAGTCAGTAGTTAAGAGCTTTCTGGGCTAACGCCGGTTTATAAAGCTCTTAACTACTGTGCTCTAAAGTACACTAACACCCATAAACTACCTATGTACCCCTAAACCGAGGTCCCCCCACATCGCCGACACTCGAATAATTTTTTTTAACCCCTAATCTGCCGACCGCCACCTACGTTATCCTTATGTACCCCTAATCTGCTGCCCCTAACACCGCCGACCCCTGTATTATATTTATTAACCCCCAACCTGCCCCCCACAACGTCGCCTCCACCTACCTACACTTATTAACCCCTAATCTGCCGACCGCAAAGCGCCGCCACCTACGTTATCCTTATGTACCCCTAATCTGCTGACCCTAACACCGCCGACCCCTATATTATATTTATTAACCCCTAAAGCTAAGTCTAACCCTAACACTAACACCCCCCTAAGTTAAATATAATTTAAATCTAACGAAATTAATTAACTCTTATTAAATAAATTATTCCTATTTAAAGCTAAATACTTACCTGTAAAATAAATCCTAATATAGCTACAATATAAATTATAATTATATTATAGCTATTTTAGGATTTATATTTATTTTACAGGTAACTTTGTATTTATTTTAACCAGGTACAATAGCTATTAAATAGTTAAGAACTATTTAATAGCTAAAATAGTTAAAATAATTACAAATTTACCTGTAAAAGAAATCCTAACCTAAGTTACAATTAAACCTAACAATAGACTATCAATAAATTAATTAAATAAACTACCTACAATTATCTACAATTAACCTAACACTACACTATCAATAAATTAATTAAATACAATTGCTACAAATAAATACAATTAAATAAACTAGCTAAAGTACAAAAAATAAAAAAGAACTAAGTTACAAAAAATAAAAAAATATTTACAAACATAAGAAAAATATTACAACAATTTTAAACTAATTACACCTACTCTAAGCCCCCTAATAAAATAACAAAGCCCCCCAAAATAAAAAAATGCCCTACCCTATTCTAAATTACTAAAGTTCAAAGCTCTTTTACCTTACCAGCCCTGAACAGGGCCCTTTAAGGGGCATGCCCCAAGAAATACAGCTCTTTTGCCTGTAAAAAAAAACATACAATACCCAAGCCCCCCAACATTACAACCCACCACCCACATACCCCTAATCTAACCCAAACCCCCCTTAAATAAACCTAACACTAAGCCCCTGAAGATCATCCTACCTTGTCTTCACCTCACCGGGTATCACACCGATCCGTCCAGAAGAGCTCCTCTGATGTCCTGATCCAAGCCCAAGCGGGGGGCTGAAGAGGTCCATGATCCGGCTGAAGTCTTCATCCAAGCGGGGCAGAAGAGGTCTTCCATCGGATTGAAGTCTTCATCCAAGCGGCATCCATCCGGAGCGAAGCGACAGCATCCTGAAGACCTCCACCGCGGAACATCCATCCTGGTCCTGATCGGAACAGCCAATAGAATGCGAGCTCAATCTGATTGGCTGATCGGATCAGCCAATCGGATTGAACTTGATTCTGATTGGCTGATTCCATCAGCCAATCAGAATATTCCTACCTTAATTCCGATTGGCTGATAGAATCCTATCAGCCAATCGGAATTTGAGGGACGCCATCTTGGATGACGTCATTTAAAGGAACCGTGATTCGTCGTTCAGTCGTCGGCCAGGATGGATGTTCCGCGGTGGAGGTCTTCAGGATGCTGCCGCTTCGCTCCGGATGGATGCCGCTTGGATGAAGACTTCAATCGGATGGAAGACCTCTTCTGCCCCGCTTGGATGAAGACTTCAGCCGGATCATGGACCTCTTCAGCCCCCCGCTTGGGCTTGGATCAGGACATCGGAGGAGCTCTTCTGGACGGATCGGTGTGATACCCGGTGAGGTGAAGACAAGGTAGGATGATCTTCAGGGGCTTAGTGTTAGGTTTATTTAAGGGGGGTTTGGGTTAGATTAGGGGTATGTGGGTGGTGGGTTGTAATGTTGGGGGGCTTGGGTATTGTATGTTTTTTTTTACAGGTAAAAGAGCTGTATTTCTTGGGGCATGCCCCGCAAAGGGCCCTGTTCAGGGCTGGTAAGGTAAAAGAGCTTTGAACTTTAGTAATTTAGAATAGGGTAGGGCATTTTTTTATTTTGGGGGGCTTTGTTATTTTATTAGGGGGCTTAGAGTAGGTGTAATTAGTTTAAAATTGTTGTAATATTTTTCTTATGTTTGTAAATATTTTTTTATTTTTTGTAACTTAGTTCTTTTTTATTTTTTGTACTTTAGCTAGTTTATTTAATTGTATTTATTTGTAGCAATTGTATTTAATTAATTTATTGATAGTGTAGTGTTAGGTTAATTGTAGGTAATTGTAGGTAGTTTATTTAATTAATTTATTGATAGTCTAGTGTTAGGTTTAATTGTAACTTAGGTTAGGATTTCTTTTACAGGTAAATTTGTAATTATTTTAACTATTTTAGCTATTAAATAGTTCTTAACTATTTAATAGCTATTGTACCTGGTTAAAATAAATACAAAGTTACCTGCAAAATAAATATAAATCCTAAAATAGCTATAATATAATTATAATTTATATTGTAACTATATTAGGATTTATTTTACAGGTAAGTATTTAGCTTTAAATAGGAATAATTTATTTAATAAGAGTTAATTAATTTCGTTAGATTTAAATTATATTTAACTTAGGGGGGTGTTAGTGTTAGGGTTAGACTTAGCTTTAGGGGCTAATACATTTATTAGAATAGCGGTGAGCTCCAGTCGGCAGATTAGGGGTTAATGTTTGAAGTTAGGTGTCGGCGATATTAGGGAGGGCAGATTAGGGGTTAATACTATTTATGATAAGGTTAGTGAGGCGGATTAGGGGTTAATAACTTTATTATAGTAGCGCTCAGGTCCGGTCGGCAGATTAGGGGTTAATAAGTGTAGGCAGGTGGAGGCGACGTTGTGGGGGGCAGATTAGGGGTTAATAAATATAATATAGGGGTCGCCGATGTTAGGGCAGCAGATTAGGGGTACATAAGGATAATGTAAGTAGCGGCGGTTTACGGAGCGGCAGATTAGGGGTTAATAATAATATGCAGGTGTCAGCGATAGCGGGGGCGGCAGATTAGGGGTTAATAAGTGTAAGGTTAGGGGTGTTTAGACTCGGGGTACATGTTAGAGTGTTAAGTGCAGACGTAGGAAGGGTTACCGCATAGCAAACAATGGGGCTGCGTTAGGAGCTGAACGCGGCTTTTTTGCAGGTGTTTGGTTTTTTTTCAGCTCAAACAGCCCCATTGTTTCCTATGGGGGAATCGTGCACGAGCACGTTTTTGAGGCTGGCCACGTCCGTAAGCAACTCTGGTATCGAGAGTTGAAGCTGCGTTAAAAATGCTCTACGCTCCTTTTTTGGAGCCTAACGCAGCCTTTATGTGGTCTCTCAATACCAGAGTTATTTTTATGGTGCGGCCAGAAAAAAACCGGCGTTAGTTTTTTGGGTCGTTACCGACAAAACTCCAAATCTAGCCGTAAGTTAGAGAGTCGTGATGTGAGGCCAGGAGTGCTGTGATAGAGTCCATAAGGTTGTTATTAACCTCTTTTTCAGCACGTAGGGAACGCCCTACATTCTGGATCAAGGTCGGCTCACCGGTGGTCTCAGCTGAACTACTAGCATCTGTAAGATCTTCATCCGAGGCAGCCTGAGATCTAGAGAGGGGATTGCTGAAGTTATCCACCACTGTACGCTTAGGGGTATTCAGGGCTTTCTGTTTCCTTTTAAATGTTTGAGGCATTTTGTGGACCTGCATGGGTTCTCAGTATGAGTTGTGGGCACGTGACAACACTATAAAGATAAGCTGTTAACTGGCTGACTGGGGCCTTGGCATAAGGAAAATGATCTACATATCCTTAGGTTACATCATCAATAAGGAGAAATGGTTAGACTTTGAATTGTTGGGTGAGCTATCTCTTGGTCGCCAGGACCACCCAAAGGAAGGGAAAAGGGGAAAGGGAAGTGACCAGCCTAGACTAGCTAGGCCGGAAAGGGTAAGTCTTGAGGGGTCGCTGCCTTAAAGCAACAACAACTAGGCAATAGCAATAAGCAAGGCAGCAATGTTAAAGGCCTGTCAGGAAATAAAGGTGGTTAGGCAGACGAAGAAAATGCAGTTACAGTGGGTCCCCTAAGAGCACACTGAATATACTAGTTTGAAAACAGTACTCACATAAAACCTCAAAACAGTACCTGTGTATAATCTTACAGGAGATGTCAGCGCTGTTAAAGGAAAGTTATTGTTATTGGACAAACAACAAATAGCAAACAAGCATCACAGCACACTTCGTGCCTAACACTCGAAGACAATAATGCTGACGCAGCAGCTTTGATATAAGTAGACACCCTATGTAAAATAGATTGTCTCTATTAGTCTCCCTTATTATAGTGAGTTCAAGACCTCAGCGGTTCCTCTTGTTTTGGCAAGGGGCTTATTTTAGCTGTGATTCAAATAGATAAATCAATGGCAGTTTCAGTTAACTATCCCAATAGCACATAGAAGGGATTTCTGGTAGGAAAGAGGTGGCTCACCAAAAAGCAAATGCTGCAAATATGAAGCTATGGTCACAGAATGTTAAGGGGACACAGCCTAGGACCAACAGCAGGGTAAAGGAGACCCCAGACACTCAAGCAGGTGGTAAAGTTTGGCAACCTTATTTATGTGACAGTAAAGGTCTTATGGGCAGAGTGACACCTGCGTATAGTCTGCAGATCAGTATCAGGAGTGGAAGATCACCGGGTAAACTAACAGGTTCTTACCCGGTCTGTGAGATGATGTTCCACAGCAACAGAGCTGATGTAAAGGTGTGGGCTCAGCTGTAGTCAATTTTCTCTCTATGCAACTCTGCTCCCAGGCTGTTGGAGAGATGAGGGACCCTCAGGCCCAAAATGGCGGATATTTGCACCTTTTCTCTAGGGCTATGCAGCAGGAGGACTCAGCTGAGGTTTAAAGTCCCAGCCTGTCCGATTCTTTCCTCAGCACCTGCCGCCGTGTATGAAGAAGCGTGAAGCAGGCTATCTCTCGCTACTGTTTGCCTCACCAGGATAGGGCCGTCGGACACGCTCGGGTAGGAGGCAGCCTCTCAGGAACTAGAGGTATCTGTAGTAGCGCGCTCCGGAGTGGATCCCCAGCCCTCCGGAGCGATGTCGGGTGGCAGCAGTTAGTAGTCGATGAAGGCAAGAGGTGCGCTGTAGTAGGCACTCCGGAGCGGAGCCCCGACCCTCCGGAGTGAAGGATGCAGCTATAGCCCAAGGCGGGAGTGAGGTTTAGAATCTGCCGGGAGCAATCTTTATCTTCCGAGGTAGTGACAGGTTCAATCCGAGTGCACAAAAGGTTCAGACAGGTCCAGGTGATAGTAGGGAGGCCCGGAGTGGATCCCCAACCCTCCGGGAGGAAGTCAAAGTGAGCCTGATCTCTCCCTTACTGTAGAGGCCTCACTCACAGCTCGAAAGTTAATCTGCTCTAGAGTGACGTGTAGATCAAATAAATGAGGTTAGGCAGGTCACTTTCGTAGAGATATAGTGCCCACCTCTAAGGACACAAGGTAGATTACCTTTATTAAAGTTTAAGGCACCTGGTGTAATTATAATTAGTTTTTTTGGTTCAGGAGCTCAGCACCAACACGTCCAGTCAGCTCAGTGGCCAGCTCCGCCCCCCATATCACACTTTTTTATTATTGCAACGGAGCCAATTTATCAAAGTTCAGATAGACAAGGTTCCCGACCAGCAACATCTGGTGCCCACGTTTACCATTGCAAAAGAAATGCTTGTCAATCATTGAACCAGGATGATTTCATTCTTAGTATCGATGTTACTTAAAGGAACAGTCAACACCAAACTTTTTATTGCTTAAAAATATATATAATCCCTATATTACCCTTTCCCCAGTTTTGCATAATCAACGGTTAGATAACTATACTTTTCACCTTTGTGATTACCTTGTATTTAAGCCTCTGCAGACTGTACCCTTATCTCAGTTCTTTTGACAGACTTGCATTTTAGCCAAACAGTGCTAAATAACTCCACAGGAGTGAGCACAATGTTATCTATCTATATGACACACATGAACTAGCACTAAATAACTGTGAAAAACTGTCAAAATGCACTGAGATAAGAGGCAGCCTTCAATGGCTTAAAAATTAGCATATGAGCCTACCTAGGTTTAGCTTTCAACAAAGAACAAAGCAACTGAATCATGAAGGTTTAATTTTGACTAGACTGTCCTTTTAATTTGCATTGTAGGCTCACTTGGGGGAGCATGCACTGCTGGGACTCCAAAGCTGTGTCCACAACTTCATAAATGTAGCCATTTTGCGTTAAAAAATATATTTAAAAATTCCCTATGGAAAGCTGCCCCCAGATCTGAATGTTTTTTTGTTGTTGTTATGTTTCTGCAATGGTTTAGCCAAATGCATGCTTACTAGGGATGGCGAATGTGTTTAATATTCTAATTAGAAAGTTGGAACTAATGTTATTGTTAATATTCGATTTACATAATCAAATGTTGATCAGAACGAATATTCCTAAAAATTCTATAATTTAATGCTATTTTCAGTTTTCAAATGTCACTTTCAAATTTGAATGTTTATAATTAGATTGAATGTCTACATTCAAAAAATCCAAATTTTGAATATAACATTCGATTTAACAAATACTATTCAGAAGTTCAATAGTTCATGTGGTAGGGAATTTAGTAAATTGATAATATTTACATGTTTCATTTTTCAAATGTTGCAAAACATTCACCCATCCTTAATGCTTACCGCCTGCACCATTGCTTGTAATAAAGACGCTCTACTACATTTACTCTAACCGCCTTCACCAAGAAAATATTTAGTTCATGCACTATAGCTTCAAGGAAACAGCACACACACCAATATACAGTGAACCAGTTAATTGCAATGAGATCATAAACAAGTTTTAGAGAGAGGCTTTCTCGGGGCAGGACTGCAAAATCTTGCTTTAAAGGGATAGAAAGGTCAAACATGAAATTGCATGGGTGCAATAGAAACATTTTTGCAATATACTTTCATTAGCAAAAATGGTTTTGGTAAAAGTAATTACTGTTTTTCTGCAGCATACGCACATATTCTGTGAGAGCTTGCGTGCCAGTATTCAAACACTATTTCACATTGAAACGCACACAAGCACATTGCTTTTGAGCTTTCTATACCTTTAAGTTGGGGTGGATCCAGAAATATATTGTAAGTTTAAACATCTGCTTATAATAAATGTATTTTTATTAAAAAGGATCATTCATTTGGCATGTTAATACACAAATAAACATAAACACTAAAATCCATGTATGTATACTGACACTTTATTCTTTTTTCATGCAAAAATATTTTAAAAAAATTAAATTGTGCTCTTTAATAGTCAAGAGAATCATTTATTGAGTATAATTTATTTTTAAATTTGCGGCAATTGCAGTTTATAATGGTTCCTTACCTGTGCTGTCATATAGAATATCTCAATATTAATTTTCAGAAAAGATATTACAGATCAGCCCAATGAGCACAGCTATGCATGAGTTGGATATTAGAGGTCTCACAAAAGCTGATTTTTTTAGTGGAAGACAGATAGCTCCATTTTCTCTGTCATAAACCACCAGAAATCTGACATTTCAGCAACAACATTTTTCATTCAAATCTCCTAAGACTTTGATCCTTTTTTTGTTCCCTGCAAGTGTTGACTTTTATTACAGTCATTTATGAAAACTGAAAAGGGTGACACACACACCCCCAAGGTGGGATAGCAAAGGATTCTAAGAGTTAAATATGATGCCTACCATCACATGGGCAGACCTCATGCAGTTCTCTAAAAAAGGGTGCTTAAAGGGATAGTAAACGCCAAAAATATTTTTTTTAAAAAGATAATCACTTTATTTACCATTTTTGCATAACCAACACTGGTATATTAATACACTTTTTTACCTATGTAATTACTTAGTATCTAAGCTTCTGCAGACTGCCTCCTTATCTCAGATATTTTGACAGACTTGCATTTCAGGCAGTTAATGCTGACTCTTAAATAATTCCACGTGCATGAGCACAATGTTATCTATTAGGCACACATGAACTTATGCCCTCTAGCTGTGAAAAACTGTCCAATGCGTTAAGATAAGAGGCGGCTTTCAAGGGCTTAGAAATTAGCATATGAGCCTACCTAGGTTTAGCTTTCAACTAAGAATACCAAGAGAACAAAGCAAATTTGATGATAAAAGTAAATTGAAAAGTTGTTTAAAATGACATGCCCTATCTGAATCATGAAAGTTTAATTTGGACTTTACTATCCCTTAAACCTGGAAGATCCAGCAAGTGGAGAGCTGCCTCTCATAGAAAGTAATGACACTCTCTGATATGGTGAATCAGACCACTCACCAAGGCTGCAAGAGTCATTTTACAATGTAAAATAAATTAAGCTTTGAGTTTTGTACTTTTTGGGATTTTTTTTTATCTAGCATTATTTAGTATGATTTTAACTTTATAAGTTGAAATTACTTTGTAAATTAAATATGATTTTTACTGTGTACATTAAAAGTTTTCTTCCTGTATTGGTCTGTATGGTGTCAAATCCTGACAAGCAGTGGATATCTGCAGTTGTGTCCTATATTGTCTATATATAAATGAAAGTCAAACTACACACACAGCACACTATACACACTTTTTACATAGATACACTACACACACAGCACACTATACACACTTTTTACATAGATACACTACACACACAGCACACTATACACACTTTTTACATAGATACACTACACACACAATAAGGCCCACAGTACAAATGGAGCGCCTTTGATAGTGTGGCATGTGCTATTAATATCGCTGTATTGCACTAGGATTAGCACGCACATTTATATTACAAGTCCATTTTAAAGAAGAATTACAAGTGAATATGTAACGAGGTGAGCCCTATACTTTCAATGGATATCGCAACTGGGAAGGGCCAAAAAGTATATATAGTACAGCATATACAGTATGTCTATGTATTAGTATGTGGGTATGTAGACATGTTTATATATGCGTATACATGTGTATTTATGTGTTTATATGTGTAAATATGTATTTGCACACATACATACATCTATACACATGTATAAACATAAATACATTATATATATACATACACACAGTACGTATATACACACACACCTTTGAGCCCTTCTCAGTCAAACACCTTGAAATACCAATATCAATTTTAAAACAAATTCAACATTTTTTTTCTTCTAATACTTCAAATACCTATGGTCTTCACTTGGAAGAAAATGTTCAATTTAATTGTAAATCAATCAATCAATTTATCTATCTATCTATCTATCTATCTATCTATCTATCTATCTATCTATCTATCTATCTGTGCATAAAATATATCTATATCTAGTAATACAGATATATAGCTATAGATATATATTTTAAATATATACATATATATATATATATATATATATATATATATATATATATATATATATATATATATATATATATACACAGTATATCCTGCTTGATGTCCCCGATACATCTTTATTTTCTACATGAGCCGCCTTTTTACTGAGAGCTTACGTTATAGCTCTAGCGAGTGTGAGTAAACGTATTCCCCTTATCTTGTTATTGGACTTCACTATTGTCTATTGTTTTTTCCTTTTAAAGGACATTACAGCAGGCTACCTAGAGATTGCAAAACCTTCTTCTAATACCATATCACAATATTTGTTATTATTAAAACATTTTGTGATTGTTACAAGTTAACACTTTTTATTGATTTGTTGCACCTTCTGCTTTAGCACAGTTGTCCTAGCACATCTTCAGGTTAGCGTTCCCCATAGAAGTCTATGGGAAAAGATAGTTAGCGTAATCGCATTATCTGACCTCCAGATGTTAGCGCACCTGAGGCTTTTTGCTAGGACACTAACTTTCTACTTTCAACTTGTAATACGAGCGAAAGAATGGGAGTGCTATTGATTTAACGTGGGTGGAATTAGCAATTAATAATGCTAATATTTTTGAGCTCCACTTGTAATCTAGCCTTAAATGTGCTGATTATAGTGGTGAATAAATAAACATAAACATTTTTTTAGTGCTTATGTTAAAGACCATTGTACACTAGATTTTTCTCTGCATAAATGTTTTGTAGATGATCCATTTATATAGCCCATCTGTTTTTGTAACAATGCATAGTTTAGCTTATTTTTTTAGAACATTGTGCTGATTTTCAGACTTCTAACCAAACCCCACAGTGTCAGATGTATACACGCGTTTACAGACTCCTGCTGGCTCCTGTTTATGTTATCTGTATTTTCATATGCAGGGAGGGGGGAGGTGGAGAGTGTCTGTTCTTTTTGTTTCCCCAGCCCCTTTTACTTAGTGTCCCAGCCAAACCTTATTACCAGTGCTAAACTTGGAGTAAGTTTTTAAAATGTTTTATACTGGATGTTTATGTCAGTATCTGCGCATATTCTTCTTTATAGTAGTGTCTATTACATGCAGTTATATGAAAATTAGTGTATACTGTCCCTTTAATGCCAGAGTTTAAGTTCCCAAACAAAAATTAAAAAAAAACATGGAAATTTCAAAATTAAATATTTCCTACAAAATTCAAAAACATTTGGCTAGATTATGAGTTGTGCGTTATTAGTGAAAGAGCAGTGTTATGGCTCTTTTACACTACCGCTGGTATTACAGGTGTTGTAGGTATAGCTGTACCGCACACCTTTTTTGTCCGTAACGCAACGTAACTACCGCACCTTTCAAAAAGTCCTTTTTCAATGGGACTTCCACAGCGCCGGTATTACGAGTTTGCCTATCCGGCCAAAAAGTGAGCGGTACAGTCTATAACTACAAGATTTGTACCGCCACCTGAAAGTCAGTAGTTATGAGTTTTACGCTAAAAAGCTGTAGCATAAAATTCATAACTAAAGTGTTACAAAGTACACTAACACCCATAAACTACCTATTAACCCCTAAACCGAGGCCCTCCCGCATCACAAACACTAAAATAAATGTATTAACCACTAATCTGACGCTCCGGACCTCACCTCCACTATAATAAACATATTAACCCCTAAACTGCCATACTCCTGCATCGCAAACACTAGTTAAATATTATTAACCCCTAATCTGCTGCCCCCAATGTCGTCGCCACCTACATACACTTATTAACCCCTAATCTGCTGTTTCTAACATCGCCACAACCTACATTACAGTTATTAACCTCTTATCTGCTGCCCCAAAATCGCCGACACCTAACTACACTTATTAACCCCTAATCTGTTGCCCCCAATGTCGCCACCACTATACTAAAGTTATTAACCCCTAAACCTAACCCTAATGTAAACCTAACCCTAACACCCACTAACTTTAACCTAATTAATATAATTGCAAATAAAAATTAGAATTAATACCTAAATTATTCCTATTTAAAACTAAATACATACTTACCCATAAAATAAAACCTAAGCTAGCTACAATATAACTAATATAACTTATATTGTATCTAGCTTATGTTTTATTTTTATTTCACAGGTAAGTTTGTATTTATTTTAACTAGATTGATTAGTTAGTAAATAGTTATTAACTATTTACTAACTACCTAGTTAAAATAAATACAAATTTACCTGTGAAATAAAACCTAACCTGTCTTACAGTTAAACCTAACATTACACTAAAATCAAATAAATTATATTAATGAAATACAATTAACTAAATTACAAAAAAACAAAACACTAAATTACACAAAATAAAAAAGAAATTATCAAATATTTTAACTAATTACACCTAATCTAATAGCCCTATCAAAATAAAAAAGGCCCCCCAAAATAAAAAAAACCCTAGCCTACACTAAACTGCCAATAGCCCTTAAAAGGGCCTTTTGTGGGGCATTGCCCCAAATAAATCAGCTCTTTTACCTGTAAAAAAAAATACAAACAACCCCCAACAGTAAACCCCCCCCAAATAAAAACCTACCTAAAAAACCTAAGCTCCCCATTGCCCTAAACAGGGCATTTGGATGGGCATTGCCCTTAAAAGGGCATTTAGCTCTTTTACAGTGCCAAAGTCCCTAATCTAAAAATAAATCCCACCCAATAAACCCTTAATAAAACCTAACACTAACCCCCAAAGATCCACTTACAGTTTTTGAAGACCGGACATCCATCTTCATCCAGCCGGGAGAAGTCTTCATCCAAGCGGCAAGAAGTCCTCAATGAAGCCGGGAGAAGTCTTCATCCAAGCAGAAAGAAGTCGTCCTCCAGGTGGGCAAAAGTCTTCATCCAGATGGCATCTTCTATCTTCATCCTTCCTACGCGGAGAGGCTTTATCTTCAAGACATCCGGCGCGGAGGATCCTCTTCATACAGTCCCAGCCATACACTGAAGGTTCCCTTTAAGGGAAGTCATCCAAGATGGCGTCCCTTGAATTCCTATTGTCTGATAGAATTCTAAAGGGTAAAAAATACTATTGGCTGATGCAATCAGCCAATAGGATTGAGCTTTAATCCTATTGGCTGATCCAATCAGCCAATAGGATTGAGCTTGCATTTTATTGGCTGATTGGAACAGCCAATAGAATGCGAGCTCAATACTTTTGGCTGATTGGATCAGCCAATAGTATTGAAGCTCAATTCTATTGGCTGATTGCATCAGCCAATAGGATTTTTTACCCTTTAATTCTGATTGTCTGATAGAATTTTATCAGCCAATCCGAATTCAAGGGACGTCTTCTTGGATGACGTCCCTTAAAGAAAGAATCTTCAGTGTATGGATGGGACCGTATGAAGAGGATGCTCCGCGCTGGATGTCTTGAAGATGGAGCCGCTCCATGTCGGAAGGATGAAGATAGAAGATGCCGTCTGGATGAAGACTTCTGCCCGTCTGGAGGATGACTTCTTTCCACTTGGATGAAGACTTCTCCTGGCTTCGTTGAGGACTTCTTGCCGCTTGGATGAAGACTTCTCCTGGCTGGATGAGGATGGATGTCCGTTCTTCAAAAATTGTAAGTGGACCTTCGGGGGTTAGTGTTAGGTTTTATTAAGGGTTTATTGGGTGAGTTTTATTTTTAGATTAGGGACTTTGGGCACCATAAAAGAGCTAAATACCATTTTAGGTGTGAAATAAAAATAAAACCTAAGATAGCTACAATGTAACTATCAGTTATATTGTAGCTAGCTTAGGGTTTATTTTACAGGTAAGTATTTAGTCTTAAATAGGTATTATTTAGGTAGCAAAAGTAAGTTTTATTTAGATTTATTTTAATTATATTAAAGTTAGGGGTGTTAGGGATAGGGTTAGACTTAGGGTTAGTGGTTAATATATTTATTTAGTGTTAGTGATGTGGGAGGCCAGAGGTTTAGGTGTTAATAACTTTAGTATAGTGGTGGCGGCGACATTGGGGGCGGCAGATTAGGGGTTAATAAATTTATGTAGGTGGCGGTGACGTTGGGGGAGGCAGATTAGGGGTTAATAAGTGTAGGTAGGTGGCAGCGACATTGGGGGCGGCAGATTAGGGGTTAATAAGTGTAGGTAGGTGGCGGTGACATTGGGGGTGGCAGATTAGGGGTTAATAAATTTATGTAGGTGGCGGCGACATTGGGGGCGGCAGATTAGGGATTAATAAATGTAGGTAGGTGGCGGCGACATTTGGGGGCGGCAGATTAGGGGGGTTAATAAGTGTAATGTAGGTGGCGGTGATGTTAGGGGCAGCAGATAAGGGGTGTTTAGACTCGGGGTTTATGTTAGGGTGTTTAATTGTAAACATACATTTTCTTTCCCCATAGACATCAATGGGGCTGCGTTACGGAGCTTTACGCTCCGTAATTGCAGGTGTTAGTCTTTTTTTTAGACGGCTCTCCCCATTGATGACTATGGGGAAATCGTGCACAAGCACATCAAAGCAGCTCAAATCCGCTGGTATTTGTGTGCGGTATGGAGCTCAATGCAGCCATATCGCCCGCAAAAGCGCCGGGTTTTTTGCAAACCTGTAATAGCAACGCTATTAAAGGTGAGCGGTGGCCATAAATTGCAAGTTATTACTCAGCCACTTATAACACAAAACTCTTAATCTGTCAGAGTATGTTTTAATATAAAATAGTGTTTGGTGATTGAGTCTAATTTCTGAATATCTATGCTTTATAACTCTTGCATTACATAATTTCTTTTGCCTTTGCAGAAAAAAAGTAATACAAAAATAATAATAATAATATATACTGTATATATATACAGTGAGGCCTCGGTTTACGAATTTAATTCGTTCTCCGGGTCGTTTCGTATTGCGAAAAATTCGTAAACCGAAACACGGTTTCCCATAGGAATGCATTGAAAATCAATTAATGCGTTCCGGAGGTCCGAAAAAATTCAAGTAAAGTGTCCAAAAAAGGCTCCAAAAGGCTCCAAAAGGCTTAACAACTTGCTGCAAATGGCTCCAATGTCTCCAAAAGGCTCCACAACTTGCTGCAAATGGCTCCAAAAGGCTTAACAACTTGCTGCAAATGGCTCAAAAGGCTCAACAACTTGCTGCAAAATGGCTCCAAAACCTCTCCAACACCTCTACACTGGTACCCAAACTTCATTAATTCAATCATACTTGAGTATGCAGGGGGCACAGGGGCCACTGGTTTCGTATTGCGAAAAATATTCGTAAACCGAGGGGGGCAAACCGGCATTTTGACCGGCATTTTGTTTCGTATTGCGAAAAAAATTCGTAAACCGAGTCAAATTTTCTTCAAATTTCGATTTCGTAAACCGAAATTTCGTATACCGAGTCGTGCGTAAACCGGGGCCTCACTATATATATATATATATATATATATATATATATATAGTTCCAGCAAAAAAGGCACTCACTGTTTACATAAAAAGTAACTTTTAATATAATTCCAAGAACAAAAACGACATAACGTTTCGGTGTTTAACAAACACCTTTGTCAAATGTCACATAGTTATTAGTAACCCAATAACCAAAAAACTCACCTATATATATGTATATTGTATATATGCACAAACCCACTAAATACTCACTCTCATTCTACACAAACTATATGAACAATGCATATACATTATACAAGCATTGCACTTAGGGATATATGTATTATAGTGCGAGCGGACATGATACGATCTAGAGTATCATGTCCGCTGCACATCGTTAAATGCTGACATTGGCCGCTAGCAGGGGGTGTCAATCAACCCGGGTGTCAATCAACCCGATCGTATTTGATCGGGTTGATTTCTGTCCGCGGCCTCAGAGCAGGCGGACAAGTTATGGAGCAGCAGTCTTTGGACCACTGCTTCATAACTTCTGTTTCCGGCGAGCGTTCAGGGGCATCAAGCTCCATACGGAGCTTGATTAATCGGCCCCTAACTATTGACATTATACACACTACACACATACACACTGTACACATTCACATACTCATCACTCTACACAAACACTGCCCACAGATACACACTACACACTCACTGTACCCACACTACATTCATACTCTACACAAATATACAGTACACATACACTACACAAATATACAGTACACATACACTAAACAAATATACAGTGCACATACACTACACAAATATACAGTACACATACTCTACACAAATATACAGTGCACATACACTGCACAAATATACAGTACACATATTCTACACAAATATACAGTGCACATACACTACACAAATATACAGTACACATACACTACACAAATATACAGTACACATACTCTACACAAATATACAGTACAGATACTCTACACAAATATACAGTACACATACACTACACAAATATACAGTACACATACTCTACACATATATACAGTACACATACACTACACAACTATACAGTACACATACACTACACACCTATACAGTACACATACTCTACACAAATATACATACACATACACTACAGAACTATACAGTACACATACTCTACACAAATATACAGTACACATACACTACACAAATATACAGCACACATACACTACATTCATACTCTACACAAATATACAGTACACATACACTACACAAATATACAGTACACATACACTACACAACTATACAGTACACATACTCTACACAAATATACAGTATACATACACTACACAACTATACAGTACACATACTCTACACAAATATACAGTACACATACACTACACAGCTATACAGTACACATACTCTACACAAATATACAGTACACATACACTACACAACCATACAGTACACATACTCTACACAAATATACAGTACACATACACTACACAAATATACAGTGCACATACACTACACAAATATACAGTACACATACACTCCACAAATATACAGTACACATACACTACACAACTATACAGTACACATATTCTACACAAATATACAGTACACATACTCTACACAAATATACAGTACAGATACTCTACACAAATATACAGTACACATACTCTACACAAATATACAGTACATATACTCTACACAAATATACAGTACAGATACACTACACAAATATACAGTACACATACTCTACACAAATATACAGTACAGATACTCTACACAAATATACAGTACACATACTCTACACAAATATACAGTACACATACTCTACACAAATATACAGTACAGATACTCTACAAAAATTAACAGTACAGATACTCTACACAAATATACAGTACACATACTCTACACAAATATACAGTACAGATACTCTACACAAATATACAGTACACATACTCTACACAAATATACAGTACACATACTCTACACAAATATACAGTACAGATACTCTCCACAAATATACAGTACACATACACTACACAAATATACAGTACACATACTCTACACAAATATACAGTACACATACTCTACACAAATATACAATACAGATACTCTACACAAATATACAGTACACATACTCTACACAAATATACAGTACACATACTCTACACAAATATACAGTACACATACTCTACACAAATATACAGTACAGATACTCTACACAAATATACAGTACACATACACTACACAAATATACAGTACACATACTCTACACAAATATACAGTACACATACTCTACACAAATATACAGTACATATACTCTACACAAATATTCAGTACACATACTCTACACAAATATACAGTACACATACTCTACACAAATATACAGTACAGATACTCTACACAAATATACAGTACACATACTCTACACAAATATATAGTGCACATACTCTACACAAAAATACAGTGTACACATACTCTACACAAATATACAGTACACATACTCTACACAAATATACAGTACACATACTCTACACAAATATACAGTACAGATACTCTACACAAATATACAGTACACATACACTACACAAATATACAGTACACATACTCTACACAAATATACAGTACATATACTCTACACAAATATACAGTACACATACTCTACACAAATATACAGTACACATACACTACACAAATATACAGTACACATACTCTACACAAATATACAGTACATATACTCTACACAAATATACAGTACACATACTCTACACAAATATACAGTACACATACACTACACAAATATACAGTACACATATACTACACAAATATACAGTACACATACTATACACAAATATACAGTACACATACTCTACACAAATATACAGTACATATACTCTACACAAATATAAAGTACAGATACTCTACACAAATATACAGTACACATACTCTACACAAATATACAGTACATATACTCTACACAAATATACAGTACAGATACTCTACACAAATATACAGTACACATACTCTACACAAATATACACTACACATACACTACACAAATGGTAGACAAACACGGCACACATTCTACACTACAAACTATACAAACACTGCACACACATGCTACAGAAATGATCATTTTTATTAGAAAGGGACATAAGCAGTCATCCAATAATTGAGGGAGCCACCCGCATTTGAGTATATGTCTGATAAGGGAAATAGCCTTATTGTAAAGTATTTAAAGCCAAGGCATTGATAAAGAAACTTTAAGATTGGTTTTGAAGGAAAATATATGATCAGAATTATAGAAAGCATAAGCTTATTAAATATATGTTCACTGCAACCTTGTCTTTATAAAAATAAAATTCAAATGTGTGTACCGTTAGGCAAGTGCATTTAAATGCAAAAAAATAAAAAAGCAAAAGATATGAATGAAGAGATCAGTTTAAAATACAAATCTTATAAAATGATTTACTCTACTCTACACAAATATACAGTACAGATACTCTACACAAATATACAGTGTACACATACTCTACACAAATATACAGTACACATACTCTACACAAATATACAGTACACATACTCTACACAAATATAAAGTACACATACTCTGCACAAATATACAGTACAGATACTCTACACAAATATACAGTACACATACACTACACAAATATACAGTACACATACTCTACACAAATATACAGTACACATACTCTACACAAATATACAGTACATATACTCTACACAAATATACAGTACACATACTCTACACAAATATACAGTACACATACACTACACAAATATACAGTACACATACTCTACACAAATATACAGTACATATACTCCACACAAATATACAGTACACATATTCTACACAAATATACAGTACACATACACTACACAAATATACAGTACACATACTCTACACAAATATACAGTACACATACTCTACACAAATATACAGTACAGATACTCTCCACAAATATACAGTACACATACACTACACAAATATACAGTACACATACTCTACACAAATATACAGTACACATACTCTACACAAATATACAGTAAAGATACTCTACACAAATATACAGTACACATACTCTACACAAATATACAGTACACATACTCTACACAAATATACAGTACACATACTCTACACAAATATACAGTACAGATACTCTACACAAATATACAGTACACATACTCTACACAAATATACAGTACACATACACTACACAAATGGTAGACAAACACGGCACACATTCTACACTACAAACTATACAAACACTGCACACACATGCTACAGAAATGATCATTTTTATGAGAAAGGGACATAAGCAGTCATCCAATAATTGAGGGAGCCACCCGCATTTGAGTATATGTCTGATAAGGGAAATAGCCTTATTGTAAAGTATTTAAAGCCAAGGCATTGATAAAGAAACTTTAAGATAGGAAATGTAAGGCAAATTGCCTGGAATGCACATAAGGGTTAAGGCCAAGACGGAGGAGGGGAGTTTTGTGTTGTGTGTGTGAAACAATGTTGCAGAAAGAGAGGAGGGGTTCCAGCTTACCTTTTTAAGCCCAGCTCAGGAAGCACATGTCCTCTTTCTGCTGTTTTTCTCAAAGTTTTCACATGAGACGTTCAAGGAGATCTAAAGCACCTCCAAAGCGAATCATGGAGGCTAGGGAGGAACCTGCAGAGAGAGAAGTGGTTGAAGACAGCGGTGAAGCAGCTGAGTGGATTCCTTCCATCGCCAGAAACGGTGGGTCGAACCCCTTTACTTACCTCCCTTTCCCCTTCCCTTGCTCAATCTTCGGGGGAGGTTGGGGCTAGTAGGGGGGAAATTTCGGATCAGGCCCTACTGAAGGTGCTGGCGTTAGTGAGCAATATGGGGGGTGGTGCTGGGCAACCAGATGGTGCGTCTGAGCCCGTCGGCCATGCGGCCGGGAGTGAGCCCTCTTTAGGGGGGGTTAGTGCTGATTTAGGCCCCAATTTAGTTACCATGTCGGGCCCTGCCGGGCCCGTTTCTGGCCTTCGCAGGCCCACATGTCCGCCTAAAGTAGCCGGTAAAGCGGGGGTCCCCGCTAGGCCCGCTATCCGGTCTCCAGCCGCTAGCGCCTCAGTTCCCTTCTCTCCGGTCACCCTGGTTCGGCCTCCCTCCCCTTGCGTAGTTGTGGCGGGCCCTTCTCGGCCTTGTTGCGTTCCGGTCCCCGGCCCCTCCGGGCCTTGCTCTTTTGCCCCAATAGTTGGTAGTTTTAGTGGGAGCAGTTCGGCCTTACCTCCGACGTCGTCTCCGGTGTCTCAGGACTCCATCGCAGCCGCGGTATCCCTTTTCCAGATGTGGGCATCGTCCTTCTCCGGGTCTCCGGGTGCGTCCCACGTGGTCCTTGGTCCTCCGTCGGTGGTTGCGCAGGCTCCCGCGTCGACTGTTCCTCCATCGGCGGCGACTTCCGGTTTGCGGTCCTCCGAGGGCGGGACTTCCGGTGACGTCACTTCCGGTGGCGTCACTGCCGGTCCCGCCATTTGTCAGCGGTCATCGAAGCGGAGCAGATCGAGTTCCCCGCGCGGCGTTCAAGGTAAGAGAGGAGTGCCGCGGGGGGGGAACTTATGCTCCGGGGGGCAATTCTGCTGATGCATTGGGGCCTACAGGGGCCGCACTTGTGGGGGATGATTTTCACGAGGAGGCTAATTGTGAATCAATGGAGGAATTATCTCAGGGGGGGCATTTCTCTGGCCAAATGAACCCGGGGGTCCCTGTCGGAGGCCCCCGTGGGCAGGTTGCAAAGGGCATTGCGGCCCGGCAAGGGGCAAAGGCCCCGTCGGGTAGTAATCCTCGTCAAGGGGCAAAGGCCCCATCGGGCAATTATAAAGGTGGCGCATCACCTATTGGGCACGCTAGGAGTACGCCTAAGAGCGCTGGCAGTAATAGTAAGGTTTCTGTGGGCAAAGGCGGCGCCCGTGCAGGCGGCGCTTTTGGCGCGCAAATTGGTGGGAATGTAGGGGCTAGGCCTCAGGCTCCGGGCGCATCCCCGGCAGCAGCGAGGAAGGTAGTAACTAGGTCTTCTACCAAACATGGTTCACCAGAACAGTTTCAGAGTTTAGATTTAGCGGTTGCATCCACTAGGCGTAAGAAAGCCACCCCTATCACTCAGAAGTCAGTACATTTTAGTGAAGAGATAGAGGACTTTACAGAAGATGAGCAGGGTGTGTATGATGACGTTGCAAATGGCGAAGGCAACCATGATGTGTGTGAGGGGATGCATGAGCGGTCTGGGCACAGGGGGAGGGGTAGAGCAGACCTTCCCCTTCGTGGTACTCCTCTCTGGCAATCTCTTTTGCAGGAAAGCGACATGGCTACGTCAGGAGATTCAGGCAGCGGGTTGGAGAGAGGTGCTGAGAGCGGCCAGGACTCCATGGTGTCAGAGGATGAGCGTCCTTCTACTTCGGGAGTCGTGGCGATTCCAAACAGGATCGGTGTGAGAGATGGTGAGTCCTCAGTTTCAGTGGGGTTGCGGGGTTTTACCTCATCCTCGGATGATTCTGGGTCAGAAAATGACAAGGAACTGGGGTTGCATGGGAAGGGCAATAAACAAATGTATAAGATGCTTAGATGGTTAACTGAAGAGAAGAGATCAGAAAAAGGGGGTTTGCGTGACCGTTATGACTATATTGCCTCTGGCAGGTCCGACAGGGCTGCCCCACCCAGACTTCGCATAAGTGGGGTGGGGAGGCCCGTTAATCGGAAGGTGGCACTCCAAGGGGACACTAGGTCCTGGTCTTCTTATGATCTGCACGAGCATTTGAAGACTAAGACAGTACGGAGAATTCAAGAGGGTAAGTTTGTTAACATCTTCGAGCTCTCGGTGGAAGCCCTAAGGCAGAAAGCGAGAGCGGAGGATGGGACAGGCCCCAAGAAGTACCAGCGCCCAGATACATTTCACGAATGGCGCCGGTGTTTCAGGATCTATGCGTCCTGCTATTTGCAAAAATGGCCGGACCAGTGTTTAGCCGTGTTGAAATACATGGAAAACATGGAGATCATTGCTGATAATTATCGCGATGGTGCCTGGCGGGATTATGATGAGGAGTTCCGCAGAAAGATGGTGGGTAATCCACTGTTGGATTTTGGGTGCGTAGAAATGCAACTCTGGGCCCGGCTGGGTCCCGAGAAATCGCTAGGTACTTCTGGTGCCCCGGCGGGTGCAACACAGTTTCGACCTGCAAATAGATTTCGCAGACGCCCAGCTGGGGTCTGTTGGAAATTCCAGGACAAGCAATGCACGTTGGGAACCGCGTGTTCCTTTCGGCACGCTTGTCGCATCTGCGGGGGATTTCACCCTGCCGCAGACTGCGTTAAAAAAGGGGACAGACAGGACAGGACTGGGCAGAGGCCCTGCTGTCGCTAAGAGCGGCCACCCCGCTGAAGGTGGCCGCAATTAGTAAGTGGCTCACGCTCTACCCCGATAGGGTAGCGGTGGCCTTGTTGGAGTCAGGGCTCCGGGAAGGTTTTGTTATCCTCGTACAAGGTCCGGTTTCGGGTGCGGCTTCTCGCAGGAACCTGAAATCTGCCTCCCTGTTCCCGGAGGTATTGAAGGAGAAATTGGGTAAGGAAGTTTCACTGGGTAGAATGGCTGGCCCGTTTAAGGAAAGACCTATGCCGGGATTGGTTATCTCGCCTCTAGGGGTTGTGCCCAAAAAAGACCCAGGAAAGTTTAGGATGATACAACATCTCTCATACCCAAAGGGAAAGTCAGTCAATGACGCCATTCCTCAGGACAGGAGTACGGTATATTACCAGTCATTTGATGATACCTTGCAAGTAGTACGCAGATCGGGTCATGGGGCATTACTGGCCAAGCTTGACATCGAGTCTGCTTTCAGACTCTTGCCGATTCACCCCGCATCATTTTACTTAATGGGATGTTTCTTCAACGGACACTATTATGTTGACCGTTGTTTGCCCATGGGGTGTTCCATTTCCTGCGCCTATTTTGAGGCGTTTAGTTCCTTCTTGCATTGGGCCGTGGCGGAAGTGACAGGAGAGGATAGGATTGCTCACTACTTGGACGACTTTCTTCTGGTCGGTAGACAGGGGTCTAGGGAATGTGAGCTGCTCCTTTATGCCATGCGGCTGTTGATGGAGAAATTTGGAGTCCCCTTAGCAGAAGACAAAACGGAGGGCCCTTGCACTTGTCTTACTTTCCTGGGTATCGAAATTGATTCGGTAGCCCAGGAATGTAGGCTTCCGGTTGATAAGGTACAGAAGATGTTGACAGCAGTCAGGAGCCTCGCAGCGGCGCAGTTTTGCACGCTGAAAGAGCTCCAATCTGTTTTGGGTCTGCTCAACTTTGCAGGGAGGGTCATCCCGATGGGGAGGATTTTCCTGAAGAGAATGGAGCGCTTGTTGCCGGGAGTTACTTCCCCCAAGGCCAAATTAATGGTTAATAGTGACATGAGGGAAGACCTCCGTGTCTGGGATCTGTTCCTCAGGGATTTCAATGGGATCTGTATTTGGAGAACCCCTCTGACTCCGGCGCGAGAACTGCACCTCTTTACTGATGCTGCTGGGGTTTTTTGGATACGGCGCCTATCTCAATGGCGAGTGGAGCGCCGAACCTTGGCCGGCCGAGTGGGCGGCCAGGGGCCTGACCAGGAACCTGTGCCTTCTAGAGCTTTTCCCCATTTTGGTGGCATTGGAGATCTGGGGGGACAAGCTCGAGAACCGTTCCGTCATTTTTTGGACGGACAATTTGAGCGTGGTTTTCGCCATTAACGGTCTCTCTTCTTCCTCACCGCCAGTAATTCGATATCTGAGAATTCTGGTTTTGAGATGCCTCAAGCGGAACATTGAGTTTCGGGCTAGGCATGTCCCAGGGGTTAAAAACGTTATTGCTGATGCACTATCTCGCTTTCAATGGGAAAATTTTAGGAAATGTGCTCCTGAGGCTGCCACTCATGGCTTTCCCTGTCCCCCTTTTCTTTGGCAGGTGGCTTTGGATGGCAGTCCCTGATTCCGGTGCTGAAGGCGTCCCTGGCACCTTCCACTTGGAAGTCCTATGTAAGGTACTGGGAAGAATGGGTATTCTTCTGCGATGTCCAAGGATTTCCTTCTTGTGCTGGTGAGCAGGACTGGCTATTGCGCTGGCTCGCGGAGCTTAGGGCTAAGTTAGCTAAGAAAGGGGCGGTATCCGCGCGGTTAGCGGCGGTGTCCTTTTTCTGTAAACTATTCACGCTGACGGACTCTTCCAAAACGTTTTTGATTCGTCAAATACTGAGGGGTTGGGGAAGGTCGGAAGTGCGGCGTCCAGACGTTAGGGAACCCATAACGGCGGACAGGTTGGTCCTCCTGCTTCGTGTTCTACCGGAGGTATGTTCCTCAGACTACGAGGTGCGGCTTTTTTCAGCGGCGTTCGCGATGGCGTTTCATGGCGCACTCCGAGTGGGGGAATTGGTCCCCCAGTCTAAGTTGGCGAAAGTGGGTGGCGTCCTGGCGGAGCACGTCAGGTTTACGGATAATGGGGTATTGCTTTTCATCCCTCGATCGAAAGTCGATCAGGATGGTAGGGGGGCCTGGCTGTCGCTACCCGCGCATGCGGGTTCCGCCTGCTGCCCTAGTGCACTGTTGAAGACCTTCTCGGACAGGCGTCCAGTGGGTGCGGTTAGATTTTTAATTCATCAGGATGGTACCCCCCTGACGAGGTTTCAATTTCGGAAGGTTTTGGGGTGGGCGGCTAAAAAAGTAGGCTTGAATCCCAATACCATAGCTCCTCAATCCTTTAGGGTTGGAGCTGCTACGACGGCGGCGACTTTAGGCTGGTCGGCTGACCGCATAATGGCGCTTGGGAGGTGGAAGTCTAAGAGGTATCAGATTTACGTTAGGCCACTTATATCCCAATGTTAATATTTGCTGGTTGATAATGTTGCACACTGCTCTGCCATTATATGCCCTAACTCTTGTTTCTTTGCAGGGCCTAGAAGTGGGCCACTTCGTGCCTGGATCGTTGGGCACTCGTTCGTACACTGGGCGGCTATCCGAGCAGCATCGCAACCTGGAGGGCAGCAGCTTGGGTTCTCATTCTCTAGGGTGGTAGTTAGGTGGTTAGGGAGGAGAGGCCTTTGCTGGGCAGATCTGCCTGGGCTACTGCAATCCGCCATGAGGCGGTGGGAGAAACCCCATGTTCTGATCATCCACTTAGGTGGAAATGATCTCGGCTCAATTCCCGGCCGGGACTTGAGCGCAGTGATCCAATCAGATCTGCGCACCTTTAAAGCTTGGTTGCCTGGTGTGAGAATGGGCTGGTCAAACATTATACCGAGGTTGAAGTGGAGACACATGGCTAATCATAGGGCAGCGTTCCAAGTTCGCAAGAAGCTCAATAGAGATGTTAGGAAGCTTATGTGCGAGCTAGGTGGTTTTGTTGTGGAACACAAGTTCATTACGGCCGCTGACCGGAGCCTGTACCGAGGCGACGGGGTCCATCTTACGGACCATGGCATGGACCTGTTTATTGATGATATACGTCAGTCCCTACTCCTATTTGTGTTAGTTGGGTGGCGGCGAGAGTGGCCCTTGATATTTGGGCGATCTCGTGGCGGGTGGACAGTGTCCGGGGGCAGGATGTGATCGAGGTAGAGTGACGGCACTTCCGGCCAGGGATGAAGTCCCCAGACGCGCGTCTGGGGTGTTCCCTGCCCGTGTGATTCCGATGCCGAGAATTCCCTGTTTTTATAGTATTGAGCTACGCTCTGCTTCTTCTCCTGCGCCCTGGTACTGCCCATCTTGTTAGCATGGGTTACTACGTTTTAGCTAGTACCTGATTGCCGCCCCCCTGGTCCATGTTTATTCAGACGGTCGTTAGTTCTTGTGTTGCCACAATAAACGTGACCTGCGGGTTTTCTCTAACCATAAAAAGTTGTTGTGTCGTTATTGTGTTGTGTTATTTATTTCTAAGTTTAGAAACTAAGTTGAGTTTATGTTAAACCAAGAATGTATATAGTTATAAGTTATTCTTTCCACAGAGGAGGATATGGCATTTAATCCCTTAAGGAAATGTAAGGCAAATTGCCTGGAATGCACATAAGGGTTAAGGCCAAGACGGAGGAGGGGAGTGTTGTGTTGTGTGTGTGAAACAATGTTGCAGAAAGAGAGGAGGGGTTCCAGCTTACCTTTTTAAGCCCAGCTCAGGAAGCACATGTCCTCTTTCTGCTGTTTTTCTCAAAGTTTTCCCCACCCTTCCCTCCCTTTGTTTATTATTTTGCAATCAGTAGGGGGATCCGTCCTTATGGTGGTCCCCAGGGACTAGAGCTATCCGAAGGCTTGATGAGGGATAACCAGCCTATTTCTGTAAGTCCAAGGACGTTAAGTTTCAGCTCCCCAGGTATTTCAATCTGGTTTACGCACCTTTTTGAACCTGGCCCCTTACTGGTACGGAGTGGTGGTTTGCACCCTGGGCTGGCGGGTGGACAGTGTCCGGGGGCAGGATGTGATCGAGGTAGAGTGACGGCACTTCCGGCCAGGGATGAAGTCCCCAGACGCGCGTCTGGGGTGTTCCCTGCCCGTGTGATTCCGATGCCGAGAATTCCCTGTTTTTATAGTATTGAGCTACGCTCTGCTTCTTCTCCTGCGCCCTGGTACTGCCCATCTTGTTAGCATGGGTTACTACGTTTTAGCTAGTACCTGATTGCCGCCCCCCTGGTCCATGTTTATTCAGACGGTCGTTAGTTCTTGTGTTGCCACAATAAACGTGACCTGCGGGTTTTCTCTAACCATAAAAAGTTGTTGTGTCGTTATTGTGTTGTGTTATTTATTTCTAAGTTTAGAAACTAAGTTGAGTTTATGTTAAACCAAGAATGTATATAGTTATGTTATTCTTTCCACAGAGGAGGATATGGCATTTAATCCCTTATGGTTTTGAAGGAAAATATATGATCAGCATTATAGAAAGCATAAGCTTATTAAATATATGTTCACTGCAACCTTGTCTTTATAAAAATAAAATTCAAATGTGTGTACCGTTAGGCAAGTGCATTTAAATGCAAAAAAATAAAAAAGCAAAAGATATGAATGAAGAGATCAGTTTAAAATACAAATCTTATAAAATGATTTACTCTACTCTTCTCTACACAAATATACAGTACAGATACTCTACACAAATATACAGTGTACACATACTCTACACAAATATACAGTACACATACTCTACACAAATATAAAGTACACATACTCTACACAAATATACAGTACAGATACTCTACATAAATATACAGTACACATACTCTACACAAATATACAGTACACATACTCTACACAAATATACAGTACATATACTCTACACAAATATACAGTACACATACTCTACACAAATATACAGTACACATACACTACACAAATATACAGTACACATACTCTACACAAATATACAGTACATATACTCTACACAAATATACAGTACACATATTCTACACAAATATACAGTACACATACACTACACAAATATACAGTACACATACTCTACACAAATATACAGTACACATACTCTACACAAATATACAGTACAGATACTCTACACAAATATACAGTACACATACTCTACACAAATATACAGTACACATACTCTACACAAATATACAGTACAGATACTCTACACAAATATACAGTACACATACACTACACAAATATACAGTACACATACTCTACACAAATATACAGTACACATACTCTACACAAATATACAGTACATATACTCTACACAAATATACAGTACACATACTCTACACAAATATACAGTACACATACACTACACAAATATACAGTACACATACTCTACACAAATATACAGTACATATACTCTACACAAATATACAGTACACATACACTACACAAATATACAGTACACATACACTACACAAATATACAGTACACATACTATACACAAATATACAGTACACATACTCTACACAAATATACAGTACATATACTCTACACAAATATACAGTACAGATACTCTACACAAATATACAGTACACATACTCTACACAAATATACAGTACACATACACTACACAAATGGTAGACAAACACGGCACACATTCTACACTACAAACTATACAAACACTGCACACACATCCTACAGAAATGATCATTTTTATGAGAAAGGGACATAAGCAGTCATCCAATAATTGAGGGAGCCACCCGCATTTGAGTATATGTCTGATAAGGGAAATAGCCTTATTGTAAAGTATTTAAAGCCAAGGCATTGATAAAGAAACTTTAAGATTGGTTTTGAAGGAAAATATATGATCAGCATTATAGAAAGCATAAGCTTATTAAATATATGTTCACTGCAACCTTGTCTTTATAAAAATAAAATTCAAATGTGTGTACCGTTAGGCAAGTGCATTTAAAGGCAAAAAAATAAAAAAGCAAAAGATATGAATGAATAGATCAGTTTAAAATACAAATCTTATAAAATGATTTACTCTACCCTACACAAATATACAGTACAGATACTCTACACAAATACACAGTGTACACATACTCTACACAAATATACAGTACACATACTCTACACAAATATACAGTACACATACTCTACACAAATATAAAGTACACATACTCTACACAAATATACAGTACAGATACTCTACACAAATATACAGTACACATACTCTACACAAATATACAGTACACATACACTACACAAATATACAGTACACATAAATTACACAAATATGCAGTACATATACTCTACACAAATATACAGTACACATATTCTACACAAATATACAGTACACATACACTACACAAATATACAGTACAGATAATTTACACAAATATACAGTACACCTACTCTACACAAATATACAGTACAGATAATCTCCACAAATATACAGTACACATACACTACACAAATATACAGTACACATACTCTACACAAATATACAGTACAGATACTCTACACAAATATACAGTACACATACTCTACACAAATATACAGTACACATACTCTACACAAATATACAGCACACATACTCTACACAAATATACAGTACAGATACTCTACACAAATATACAGTACACATACACTACACAAATATACAGTACGCATACTCTACACAAATATACAGTACACATACTCTACACAAATATACAGTACAGATACTCTCCACAAATATACAGTACACATACTCTACACAAATATACAGTACACATACTCTACACAAATATACAGTACACATACTCTACACAAATATACAGTACACATACACTACACAAATATACAGTACACATACTCTACACAAATATACAGTACAGATACTCTAAACAAATATACAGTACACATACTCTACACAAATATACAGTACACATACTCTACACAAATATACAGTACACATACTCTACACAAATATACAGTACAGATACTCTACACAAATATACAGTACACATACACTACACAAATATACAGTACATATACTCTACACAAATATACAGTACACATACACTACACAAATATACAGTACACATACTATACACAAATATACAGTACACATACTCTACACAAATATACAGTACATATACTCTACACAAATATACAGTACAGATACTCTACACAAATATACAGTACACATACTCTACACAAATATACAGTACACATACACTACACAAATGGTAGACAAACACGGCACACATTCTACACTACAAACTATACAAACACTGCACACACATCCTACAGAAATGATCATTTTTATGAGAAAGGGACATAAGCAGTCATCCAATAATTGAGGGAGCCACCCGCATTTGAGTATATGTCTGATAAGGGAAATAGCCTTATTGTAAAGTATTTAAAGCCAAGGCATTGATAAAGAAACTTTAAGATTGGTTTTGAAGGAAAATATATGATCAGCATTATAGAAAGCATAAGCTTATTAAATATATGTTCACTGCAACCTTGTCTTTATAAAAATAAAATTCAAATGTGTGTACCGTTAGGCAAGTGCATTTAAAGGCAAAAAAATAAAAAAGCAAAAGATATGAATGAATAGATCAGTTTAAAATACAAATCTTATAAAATGATTTACTCTACCCTACACAAATATACAGTACAGATACTCTACACAAATACACAGTGTACACATACTCTACACAAATATACAGTACACATACTCTACACAAATATACAGTACACATACTCTACACAAATATAAAGTACACATACTCTACACAAATATACAGTACAGATACTCTACACAAATATACAGTACACATACTCTACACAAATATACAGTACACATACACTACACAAATATACAGTACACATAAATTACACAAATATGCAGTACATATACTCTACACAAATATACAGTACACATATTCTACACAAATATACAGTACACATACACTACACAAATATACAGTACTCATACTCTACACAAATATACAGTACACCTACTCTACACAAATATACAGTACAGATAATCTCCACAAATATACAGTACACATACACTACACAAATATACAGTACACATACTCTACACAAATATACAGTACAGATACTCTACACAAATATACAGTACACATACTCTACACAAATATACAGTACACATACTCTACACAAATATACAGCACACATACTCTACACAAATATACAGTACAGATACTCTACACAAATATACAGTACACATACACTACACAAATATACAGTACGCATACTCTACACAAATATACAGTACACATACTCTACACAAATATACAGTACAGATACTCTCCACAAATATACAGTACACATACTCTACACAAATATACAGTACACATACTCTACACAAATATACAGTACACATACTCTACACAAATATACAGTACACATACACTACACAAATATACAGTACACATACTCTACACAAATATACAGTACAGATACTCTAAACAAATATACAGTACACATACTCTACACAAATATACAGTACACATACTCTACACAAATATACAGTACACATACTCTACACAAATATACAGTACAGATACTCTACACAAATATACAGTACACATACACTACACAAATATACAGTACATATACTCTACACAAATATACAGTACACATACTCTACACAAATATACAGTACATATACTCTACACAAATATACAGTACACATACTCTACACAAATATACAGTACACATACACTACACAAATATACAGTACACATACTCTACACAAATATACAGTACATATACTCTACACAAATATACAGTACACATACTCTACACAAATATACAGTACACATACACTACACAAATATACAGTACACATACTCTACACAAATATACAGTACAGATACTTTACACAAATATACAGTGTACACATACTCTACACAAATATACAGTACACATACTCTACACAAATATACAGTACAGATACTCTACACAAATATACAGTACACATACTCTACACAAATATACAGTACACATACACTACACAAATATACAGTACACATAAACTACACAAATATGCAGTACATATACTCTACAAAAATATACAGTACACATATTCTACACAAATATACAGTACACATACACTACACAAATATACAGTACACATACTCTACACAAATATACAGTACACCTACTCTACACAAATATACAGTACAGATAATCTCCACAAATATACAGTACACATACACTACACAAATATACAGTACACATACTCTACACAAATATACAGTACAGATACTCTACACAAATATACAGTACACATACTCTACACAAATATACAGTAGACATACTCTACACAAATATACAGCACACATACTCTACACAAATATACAGTACAGATACTCTACACAAATATACAGTACACATACACTACACAAATATACAGTACACATACTCTACACAAATATACAGTACACATACTCTACACAAATATACAGTACAGATACTCTCCACAAATATACAGTACACATACACTACACAAATATACAGTACACATACTCTACACAAATATACAATACAGATACTCTACACAAATATACAGTACACATACTCTACACAAATATACAGTACACATACTCTACACAAATATACAGTACACATACTCTACACAAATATACAGTACAGATACTCTACACAAATATACAGTACACATACACTACACAAATATACAGTACACATACTCTACACAAATATACAGTACACATACTCTACACAAATATACAGTACATATACTCTACACAAATATACAGTACACATACTCTACACAAATATACAGTACAGATACTCTAAACAAATATACAGTACACATACACTACACAAATATACAGTACACATACTCTACACAAATATACAGTACACATACTCTACACAAATATACAGTACAGATACTCTACACAAATATACAGTACACATACACTACACAAATATACAGTACATATATTCTACACAAATATACAGTACACATACTCTACACAAATATACAGTACATATACTCTACACAAATATACAGTACACATACTCTACACAAATATACAGTACACATACACTACACAAATATACAGTACACATACTCTACACAAATATACAGTACATATACTCTACACAAATATACAGTACACATACTCTACACAAATATACAGTACACATACACTACACAAATATACAGTACACATACTCTACACAAATATACAGTACAGATAATTTACACAAATATACAGTGTACACATACTCTACACAAATATACAGTACACATACTCTACACAAATATACAGTACACATACTCTACACAAATATACAGTACATATACTCTACACAAATATACAGTACACATACTCTACACAAATATACAGTACACATACACTACACAAATATACAGTACACATACTCTACACAAATATACAGTACATATACTCTAGACAAATATACAGTACACATATTCTACACAAATATACAGTACACATACACTACACAAATATACAGTACACATACTCTACACAAATATACAGTACACATACTCTACACAAATATACAGTACAGATACTCTCCACAAATATACAGTACACATACTCTACACAAATATACAGTACAGATACTCTACACAAATATACAGTACACATACACTACACAAATATACAGTACACATACTCTACACAAATATACAGTACATATACTTTACACAAATATACAGTACATATACCCTACACAAATATACAGTACACATACTCTACACAAATATACAGTACACATACACTACACAAATATACAGTACACATACACTACACAAATATACAGTACACATACTATACACAAATATACAGTACACATACTCTACACAAATATACAGTACACATACTCTACACAAATATACAGTACATATACTCTACACAAATATACAGTACACATACTCTACACAAATATACAGTACACATACACTACACAAATATACAGTACACATACTCTACACAAATATACAGTACATATACTCCACACAAATATACAGTATACATATTCTACACAAATATACAGTACACATACACTACACAAATATACAGTACACATACTCTACACAAATATACAGTACACATACTCTACACAAATATACAGTACAGATACTCTCCACAAATATACAGTACACATACACTACACAAATATACAGTACACATACTCTACACAAATATACAGTACACATACTCTACACAAATATACAGTACAGATAATCTACACAAATATACAGTACACATACACTACACAAATATACAGTACACATACTATACACAAATATACAGTACACATACTCTACACAAAATATACAGTAAAGATACTCTACACAAATATACAGTACACATACTCTACACAAATATACAGTACACATACTCTACACAAATATACAGTACACATACTCTACACAAATATACAGTACAGATACTCTACACAAATATACAGTACACATACTCTACACAAATATAAAGTACACATACTCTACACAAATATACAGTACACATACTCTACACAAATATACAGTACATATACTCTACACAAATATACAGTACACATACTCTACACAAATATACAGTACACATACACTACACAAATATACAGTACACATACTCTACACAAATATACAGTACACATACTCTACACAAATATACAGTACACATACTCTACACAAATATACAGTACAGATACTCTACACAAATATACAGTACACATACACTACACAAATGGTAGACAAACACGGCACACATTCTACACTACAAACTATACAAACATGCACACACATGCTACAGAAATGATCATTTTTATTAGAAAGGGACATAAGCAGTCATCCAATAATTGAGGGAGCCACCCGCATTTGAGTATATGTCTGATAAGGGAAATAGCCTTATTGTAAAGTATTTAAAGCCAAGGCATTGATAAAGAAACTTTAAGATTGGTTTTGAAGGAAAATATATGATCAGAATTATAGAAAGCATAAGCTTATTAAATATATGTTCACTGCAACCTTGTCTTTATAAAAATAAAATTCAAATGTGTGTACCGTTAGGCAAGTGCATTTAAATGCAAAAAAATAAAAAAGCAAAAGATATGAATGAAGAGATCAGTTTAAAATACAAATCTTATAAAATGATTTAATTTGTTAATTGTTAAAACTATTTTTAATTTAAAATAAACCCGTCTTTACATAATTTATTTTTTTAAAGGGACAGTCAACATACACTACACAAATATACAGTACACATACACTACACAAATATACAGTACACATACACTACACAAATATACAGTACACATACACTACACAACTATACAGTACACATACTCTACACAAATATACAGTACACATACTCTACACAAATATACAGTACATATACTCTACACAAATATACAGTACACATACTCTACACAGCTATACAGTACACATACTCTACACAAATATACAGTACACATACACTACACAACTATACAGTACACATACTCTACACAAATATACAGTACACATACACTACACAACTATACAGTACACATACTCTACACAAATATACAGTACACATACACTACACAACTATACAGTACACATACTCTACACAGCTATACAGTACACATACACTACACAGCTATACAGTACACATACTCTACACAAATATACAGTACACATACACTACACAACTATACAGTACACATACTCTACACAAATATACAGTACACATACACTACACAACTATACAGTGCACATACACTACACAAATATACAGTACACATACACTACACAACTATACAGTACACATACTCTACACAAATATACAGTACACATACTGTACACAAATATACAGTACAGATACTCTACACAAATATACAGTACACATACTCTACACAAATATACAGTACATATACTCTACACTAAATATACAGTACAGATACTCTACACAAATATACAGTACACATACTCTACACAAATATACAGTACAGATACTCTACACAAATATACAGTACACATACTCTACACAAATATACAGTACAGATACTCTACACAAATATACAGTACACATACTCTACACAAATATACAGTACACATACTCTACACAAATATACAGTACAGATACTCTACACAAATATACAGTACACATACTCTACACAAATATACAGTACACATACTCTACACAAATATACAGTACAGATACTCTACACAAATATACAGTACACATACTCTACACAAATATACAGTACACATACTCTACACAAATATACAGTACAGATACTTTACACAAATATACAGTGTACACATACTCTACACAAATATACAGTACACATACTCTACACAAATATACAGTACAGATACTCTACACAAATATACAGTAAAGATACTCTACACAAATATACAGTACACATACACTACACAAATATACAATACACATACTCTACACAAATATACAGTACACATACTCTACACAAATATACAGTGCACATACACTACACAAATATACAGTACACATACTCTACACAAATATACAGTACATATACTCTACACAAATATACAGTACACATACTCTACACAAATATACAGTACACATACACTACACAAATATACAGTACACATACACTACACAAATATACAGTACACATACTATACACAAATATACAGTACACATACTCTACACAAATATACATACATATACTCTACACAAATATACAGTACAGATACTCTACACAAATATACAGTACACATACTCTACACAAATATACAGTACACATACACTACACAAATGGTAGACAAACACGGCACACATTCTACACTACAAACTATACAAACACTGCACACACATGCTACAGAAATGATCATTTTTATGAGAAAGGGACATAAGCAGTCATCCAATAATTGAGGGAGCCACCCGCATTTGAGTATATGTCTGATAAGGGAAATAGCCTTATTGTAAAGTATTTAAAGCCAAGGCATTGATAAAGAAACTTTAAGATTGGTTTTGAAGGAAAATATATGATCAGCATTATAGAAAGCATAAGCTTATTAAATATATGTTCACTGCAACCTTGTCTTTATAAAAATAAAATTCAAATGTGTGTACCGTTAGGCAAGTGCATTTAAATGCAAAAAAATAAAAAAGCAAAAGATATGAATGAAGAGATCAGTTTAAAATACAAATCTTATAAAATGATTTAATTTGTTAATTGTTAAAACTATTTTTAATTTAAAATAAACCCGTCTTTACATAATTTATTTTTTTAAAGGGACAGTCAACACTTAAATTGTTATTGTTTAAAAAGATAGATAACGCCTTTACTACCCATTCCCCAGCTTTGCACAACCTACATAGTTATATTAATATACTTTATAACATTTAAACCTCTACATTTCTGCCTGTTTCTAAGCCACTACAGACAGCCTCTTATCACATGCTTTTTTTATTAGCTTTGCACAACAGGAGACTGCTAGTTCACTAGCACTATTTGGCTAAAATGCAAGTCAATAGATAATAAATAAAAAGTCATGTGATCAAGGGGCTGTCAGAAGAGGCTTAGATACAAGGTAATCACAGAGGTAAAGGGTATATTAATATAACTGTGTTGGTTATGCAAAACTGGGAATTGGTAATAAATGGATTATTTATCTTTTAAAACAATAAAAATTATGCTGTAGACTGTCCCTTTAAGTATTGGGTTAAGCTGTGTGTTTGTGCACATGCACAAATTTCATAAGATCATAGATCCTGGAACTGATTTTAAATGCTTATAAAAATATGGTATTTTTGCATCAATACAACTAGTAATTTTCCTAGCATTTAGATAACTTATTTTTGAAATTAAATAAAAAAAATTCTCCTTTGGACGTTCCCTATCCCTTTAAAGGTTTAATCATGCTGTCTTTAGTTCAATGAGAGCTGGCGCTGTCTCATAAGAAAAAAACTGCCTGAGCCGAACTCTTGCAGCGGTGATAGCTAAACAACTTTTTCCGATTTCTAAAGGGCCTGACTGCTGAAAGCTTATCGTTGGCATTGATAAGGTCTGGCTGGGCTTTAGAGAATAAAAGTGAAAATCTGGATTGGCTAATGACAGAAATAATTGGATGACTCTTGATAACTGCAGCAGAAATGAAAAAGCCTATTGAATCTTTATCTGCGCAATGGTCATTTTTGATTTGCCTTCTTATAAGAAGAGTGGATAATAAAACAGTAATTTATCTTTTAAGCATCTAGAGATTATGTGCTAGAAAAGCAAAATATACTGCAGATATCCATGTTAACTATGTAGAAAGATTGTTTGCCAGCAAAGTAATGTGTACTGCCATTTCTGGAAAAATATCCCAGTTTTATACACACACACACATATATACATCATTTATATAATTTACTTAAATTGAATTAGTTTCATATGAATATTTGTTATTTCATTTGTTCTTTAACAAATATTCTTTTGCCATTATTTCCTATGTGATGGAAATTGTGTTTATTTAAAAAAAAAATGTTTTGCCTTAAATCAATGATTAGAAGAATAAAGAAAAGCCTTTTTATGGCCATTTTTTATTCTATTTTATTTTCAAACTTTTTCTTCTATTTTATACATGCAATTTTTATGCTCTGTAATTTTTTCAAACATTTACATAAAGGTACAGTACAGTGTACCCTATTTTTTTCTCCTTTTTAACTTAATCCCAATTATCCAGTTTACCTGTTGAGTATATCAAATAAATTGTTTACAAATATATCCTTTACCTTTATATAGTCATTTGAAATAGATTATTTTGCCTGTGAAAGTTTCTACACTGAAAGGGATATAAAACCCAATTTTATTCTTTCATTATTCCGATGGAACATACAATTTTTATCACCTTTTCAATTTACTTCTTTTATTACGTTTGCTTCATTCTCTTGATAGTCATAGGCCAAGCAAGTCTGCCTTATATTTCCTAAAAGTATAAACTTATCTAGTTTGTAGGATAGCTTTATGCTTATCTTAAAGTCCCCCACAGTGTTTGTCATTACCACCCCTTGTGGAAGTTTATTCCATGCATCAATCACCCTTTCTGTAAAGAAGTGCTTCCTCAAATTACTCCAATATACTACCTTTCAACTTGAGATCATGGGGCCTATCTATCAAGCTCCGATTGGAGCTTGATGCCCCGTGTTTCTGGCGAGCCTGCAGGCTCACCAGAAACAGCAGTTATGAAGCAGCGGTCACTCGCGGTTTATTGGCCGCGAGTCTGCAGGGGGCGGCGTTGCACCAGCAGCTCTTGTGAGCTGCTGGTGCAATGCTGAATACGGAGAGCGTATTACTCTGTGCATTCAGCGAGGTCGGGCGGACCTGATCCACACTGTCGGATCAGGTCCGCCAGACTTTCATAAATAGGGGCCCATGACCCCTTGTTCTTGAATATTCCTTTTTATGTAAAATACTCACTGGCTCAGTTTTACTAAGTCCTTTAACATACTTGAAAGTTGCTATTATATTGTCTATTCCCATTCTCTCCTCTAAGATATACATATTTAGGTAATTGAGCCTCTCCTGGTACCTTTTATTCTTTAGACCATGTACAATTTTGATAGCCCTCCTTTGCACAGATTAAAGTTTGTTTTTATCCTTCTGAAGATATCGTCTCCAGAACAGCACACATTACTCAAGATGAGACCTAACTAATGATCTGTAAAGTGGCATAAGAACGTTACTCTTTCGGCTGCAAATATCTCTGTCAATACATCCAAGCATTCTGCAAGCCTTACTCACTGCAATACTACATTGTTTACTAAATTTTAAAAAATCTGAAATAATAATTCCCAAATCCTGTTCCTCATTTATAACAGTCAGTAAAGTGTGATTAAATCTGTAATTAACGTTTGGATTTATTTTACCTAAATGCAAAATTTTACACTTTGCAGTTATTTGTCCAATCCTCTAATTGTTGTATATCACTTCTCATTTTATCTACCCCCTGGAACATTTACTCTATTACAAATGTTTGTATCATCTGCAAACAGACATACTTTCACCTGTAGCCCTTTGCTGATATCTCTGATAAATATGTTAAACAAAACAGGCCCCAAAACTGACCCCTGAGGAACATTCTACCTAGTTCTCAATTTTTGAGTCTAGAACAAGGAGATACAGTTTGTGAATTAGTTTGTTGTGTGGGACGGTGTCAAATGCTTTGCGGAAATCTAGATATGCTACATCTTTTGCTGAAGGAGCAGCAATACACAAGCATGAACTAGCTGAACACATCTAGGGCTAGATTATGTGTGGAATGCTAACTGTTGCATGGGAGCATTAAGGGGGGGGCGCAATTGAATTTAATGCGTCTGAATAGCGTGACTTTAGAGGTTTTTTTCTATATGAAGAACATAGGAATGTATACAATATGTGTTTTGTGCACTGTGTTTCACAATTTAGATCATAACACAGTCGCATATGAAAACAGTATTGAAATGGTCGATTAATGTAAAATAGGAGTGTAAATGTGTGTTTTGTGCACTGTTTCGTGATTTAGATCATAACACAGTCAAACATGAAAACTTAGTATTCTTAAGGCCCGTTAATGAAACGGTCTATTACCATAAACCTCATGTCCATGACAGTGTGGTTGTTATCCAGAAAATCTCTCGCAACTGGTTGATTGCTTCATCCAGAAGCTTATGCTGCATGTATGGTTTGCCAACCCTTTTCTGATGTCTTCTATTGTTTTTCCAATGTAGTAATGCCCACAAATGCAGTTTATAAGATAAATGACGTGTAGTCGTACATGTCATAAAATGTTTAATATATATATATATTTTGATATTAGTATTTGGATGTTGAAAGGAATTTCCCTGGATCATAGCATTGCACGTAGTGCAGCTAGGGCATCTGTATGAACCAACTTTATTGCTGCGTAACCAGGTGGTCTTGGTGTAGTAATGTTCAGGGTCTGTTTTAACAATATAATACCATAGACCATGTCCTTTCCTATATCCAATTCCTGGAGGGTTAAATTGTGTAAAGGGTAAGGATGGATCTGTTCTCAAAATTTCCCAATGTTTACCAAGGTTCTTACCAAGTGTGGACATTGGGATTGAGTGTGTAGTCACATATGTCAGATGTTTAACTTCAGGCTCTTTTAAAGCTAGTTGAATCACATAATTTTGTAACAAGGATTCAGCTGTATGCTTTGCTTGTTGGATATGGTCAAATCGATACCCAGGTGCCAAAAAGATCTGCTCCATTTGTTGTAATTGGGTCAGTTTGACTCTCATCATCTGGGCAATCAGTATAGCCCTAATTAGCAGCTTAGAATGACAGTTACTAGCGTATAAAACGGAATTACGATCTGTTGGTTTCTGTAATAAAGTTCTCTCTATCTCTAGCTTTCATATTTTCTTTATATATTCGTAAGTTAAAAAAATCTATTTGTTCAGCATCATAGGTAACCTTTAATTTAATTGACCCAGACATGGCATTCAGTCCACTGTATCAAGTAAGCAGTGGAACCTCTCCAAATGAGGAGAATATGATGTGTAGTCGTACATGTCATAAAATGTTTAATATATATATTTTGTTATTAGTATGTGGATGTTGAAAGGAATTTCCCTGGATCATAGCATTGCACGTAGTGCAGCTAGGGCATCTGTATGAACCAACTTTATTGCTGCGTAACCAGGTGGTCTTGGTGTAGTAATGTTCATGGTCTGTTTTAACAATATAATACCATAGACTACGTCCCTTCCTATATCCAATTCCTGGAGGGTTAAATTGTGTAAAGGGTAAGGATGGATCTGTTCTCAAAATTTCCCAATGTTTACCAAGGGTCTTACCAAGTGTGACATTGGGGTTGAGTGTGTAGTCACATATGTCAGATGTTTAACTTCAGGCTCTTTTAAAGCTAGTTGAATCACATAATTTTGTAACAAGGATTCAGCTGTATGCTTTGCTTGTTGGATATGGTCAAATCGATACCCAGGTGCCAAAAAGGTCTGCTCCATTTGTTGTAATTGGGTCAGTTTGACTCTCATCATCTGGGCAATCAGTATAGCCCTAATTAGCAGCTTAGAATGACAGTTACTAGCGTATAAAACGGAATTACGATCTGTTGGTTTCTGTAATAAAGTTCTCTCAATCTTTCATATTTTCTTTATATATTCGTAAGTTAAAAAAATCTATTTGTTCAGCATCATAGGTAACCTTTAATTTAATTGACCCAGACATGGCATTCAGTCCACTGTATCAAGTAAGCAGTGGAACCTCTCCAAATGAGGAGAATATGACGTGTAGTCGTACATGTCATAAAATGTTTAATATATATATTTTGTTATTAGTATGTGGATGTTGAAAGGAATTTCCCTGGATCATAGCATTGCACGTAGTGCAGCTAGGGCATCTGTATGAACCAACTTTATTGCTGCATAACCAGGTGGTCTTGGTGTAGTAATGTTCATGGTCTGTTTTAACAATATAATACCATAGACTACGTCCCTTCCTATATCCAATTCTTGGAGGGTTAAATTGTGTAAAGGGTAAGGATGGATCTGTTCTAAAAATTTCCCAATGTTTACCAAGGGTCTTACCAAATGTGGACATTGGGGTTGAGTGTGTAGTCACATATGTCAGATGTTTAACTTCAGGCTCTTTTAAAGCTAGTTGAATCACATAATTTTGTAACAAGGATTCAGCTGTATGCTTTGCTTGTTGGATATGGTCAAATCGATACCCAGGTGCCAAAAAGGTCTGCTCCATTTGTTGTAATTGGGTCAGTTTGACTCTCATCATCTGGGCAATCAGTATAGCCCTAATTAGCAGCTTAGAATGACAGTTACTAGTGTATAAAACGGAATTACAATCTCTTGGTTTCTGTAATAAAGTTCTCTCTATCTCTAGCTTTCATATTTTCTTTATATATTCGTAAGTTAAAAAAATCTATTTGTTCAGCATCATAGGTAACCTTTAATTTAATTGACCCAGACATGGCATTCAGTCCACTGTATCAAGTAAGCAGTGGAACCTCTCCAAATGAGGAGAATATGACGTGTAGTCGTACATGTCATAAAATGTTTAATATATATATTTTGTTATTAGTATGTGGATGTTGAAAGGAATTTCCCTGGATCATAGCATTGCACGTAGTGCAGCTAGGGCATCTGTATGAACCAACTTTATTGCTGCGTAACCAGGTGGTCTTGGTGTAGTAATGTTCATGGTCTGTTTTAACAATATAATACCATAGACTACGTCCCTTCCTATATCCAATTCTTGGAGGGTTAAATTGTGTAAAGGGTAAGGATGGATCTGTTCTCAAAATTTCCCAATGTTTACCAAGGGTCTTACCAAATGTGGACATTGGGGTAGTACTATAGGATGAAAGAAACCAAAATTTAGTAAAGAAAAAATGGTGTGTGTTTTTAAATAAGTGTTCACTACATTTGTTACTTTTGGTTAAAGAGGAAGTAGGCACTCTAATCCTAAAAGTTAAGTCTGAAATTGCTGATTTTGAGGCACATAAGTATACATGTCTGAGCACAGATACCAGTGACAACTGGCTTGAGAAACTCTCCTTCCAAGTTAAGGAGTACAAAGACAGCCGGATATCTTTCAAGAATAGAAAGTTTACTTATGTAATTGATGACTATAAAGAAAGGAAAGTATATAGATGGTCTTGGGACCATAGGAAAGGAAAGATTTTTCAGGTAGATGGTACAGACGACTACGTCAATACACAAAAAATTGTCTAACCATCATTGATTTGGCTGACACACAAGGGATTATATAAGTGCTTACACAAATGTTGAGTATGTGAATATATTATTACTTCAAACAGCTTTAGATCAGAAGTTACTGGACAAACTTTTCCAATTAATTGTTGTTTAAAATGCAATTCAACTTATGTAATATATGTTCTCTCTTGTGTCTCGTGTAATTTACAGTATGTGGGACTCACTACTAACGAGGTCAAAGTACGTTTTAGAAATCACCTGTCCACCATACAGGCAGGTGAAGAAACAACTCCACTAGTCCAACATTTTGCAAGACAACACAATAAAAATATAAGTACCCTCAGATGTCAAGCTATAGAGAGAGTGTTTTGCCCCCCGAGAGGTGGAGACAGAGACAGGCTTTTACAGAAGAGGGAGATGTATTGGATCTTTAAGCTTGGGCTTAACTCTAAGTATGATCTCATTATTTTTTGCAAGTGATGTGATTTTGTTCACATGCTACGTGCTTAGAATATCGTGTGCATCTCCCTCTTCTGTAATTTCTGTACTGCCACTTTCACCTCCATCTATCACATTATTTCTTTATCCCAGTTTATTATTGTGCTCTATTCCATTGTATAACAATTATAGTAGGTTGACAGCTTCATTTAATACTATTATTATCACATGAGGTTTCCTATCTTGAGGTTTCCGACAGTACACCACCTTTTCTTGATACACTGTTATTAATGTGCTTCTCTGTGGATACGATTTCGATTGTTTGTTTTTGCAATTTTGGGAGGGTGGTCTTACTGGTAGTTGAGATATATATATATATATACAGTACATATACAGTATATATATATATATATATATATATATATATATATATATATATATATATATATATATATATATATATATATATATATACATATATACCTGTGCAACCCAGCTCAAGTGCTTATTATTGTTTTTGCACTTGTTTTTTGTTCAAACCCATTAATAAATATTTTTTCGGGTTATTTATCCCTGGATACTGCAAACATTTCCGTGTGCACTTATGTAAGCGTTTGTACATTATGAGATAATGTGGTATTGTACTGTTTCATTGTACATTCTGTATTTATGTATTTAGTATTTTTCTTTATTTGTACTTTTTTAATTGTCAACTTATTCCACTGTGCTTTTATTATTATTAGTTATCCTAGTGATGTGTAAATATTAGAATTTTCTTTTTTTTTTTCTATCTCTAAATGGCACAGAGGCATTTGCCCTCACTAGCATCATATTGCAGAGTTTTAACCAATGATGTTCTCCTAAGCTTCTTTAAATTGGCTTGCAGGTGTAGAATCCTTAGCTATGAATACAGCCTAAAGACTGAAACATGTTAGCATATTCTCTGCATTACTACGTGTTTAACTCCTTGGATGGTTTTATAAAATACTTTCAATAAAAGGACTTTTAATTGTATATCTTTCCTGATTATTTACTTTACCCGGCTGCTTGAGACGGTTTTGGGGCTTTTGGATCCTTTCAACAAGCTGATTTCCAAGGCTACGATCTCCAGACGAGCCAATTGGATAAGGAAGTCACGTGTTCTGAACAACGCCTCCTCCTGCATAGCGGGAAGCCGAAGTCTGCACATCAAGCAAAGTCCTTGATCGCATTTCATCCCGAGTAGCGGAGTCTGGGTTGGTAGCGGTGAGTGGAATATATTGTGCGTATTGGCTATCACCTCCGCTATATTTTACCACCAGTATATATACACACACTCACTGGCCACTTTATTAGGTACACCTTGCTAGTACCGGGTTGGACTCCCTTTTACCTTCAGAACTGGCTTATTTCTTCAAGGCATAGATTCAACAAGGTGTTGGAAACATTCCTCAGAGATTTTGGTCCATATTGACATGATAGCATCACGCAGTTGCTGCAGATTTGTGTGCTGCACATCCATGATGCAAATCTCCTGTTCCACCACATACCAAAGGTGCTCTATTGGATTGAGATCTGGTGACTGTGGAGGCCATTGGAGTACAGTGAACTCATTGTCATGTTCAAGAAATCAGTTTGAGATAATTTGAGCTTTGTGACATGGTGCCTTATCCTGCTGGAAGTAGCCATCAGAAGATAGGTACACTGTAGTCATAATGGGATGGAGATGGTCAATAACAATACTCAGGTAGGCTGTGGCATTTAAACAATGCTCAATTGGTACTAAGGGGCCCAAAGTGTGTCAAGAAAATATCTCCACACCATTACACCACCACCACCAGCCTGAACCGTTGATACAAGGCAGGATGGATCCATGCTTTCATGTTGTTTACTCCAAATTCTGACCCTACCATCTGAATGACACAGCTGAAATCGAGACTCATCAGACAAGGCAACATTTTTCCAATCTTCTATTGTCCAATTTTGGTGAGCCTGTGGAAATTGTAGCCTCAGTTTCCTGTTCTTAGCTGACAGGAGTGGAACCCGTGTGGTCTTCTGCTGCTGTAGCCCATCTGCTTCAAGGTTCGACGTGTTGTGCATTCAAAGATGGTATTCTGCATACCTTGGTTGTAATGAGTGCTTACTTGAGTTTCTGTTGCCTTTCTATTATCTCAAACCAGTGTGCCCATTCTCCTCTGACCTCTGACATCAACAAGGCATTTTCGTCAAAACAACTTCCGCTCACTGGATATTTTCTCTTTTTTGGACCATTCTCTGTAAACCCTAGAGATGGTTGTGCGTTAAAATCCCAGTAGATCAGCAGTTTTTGAAACACTCAGACCAGTCCGTCTTGCACCAACAACCATGCCACTTTCAAAGTCACTTAAATCCCCTTTTTTACCCATTCTGATTCTCGGTTTGAACTTCAGCAAGTCGTCTTCACCACGTCTAGATGCCTAAATGCATTGAGTTGCTGCCATGTGATTGGCTGATTAGCAATTTGTGCTACCAAGCAATTGAACAGGTGTACCTAACAAAGTTCAGAACCAAGCACTCACGTTTTTCCTTTTTTTGTTGCCGGGGTGCAGGTGCATAAATCCCATACAAAACTTCATCACATTTAAACAGGTCCGGCAAGTGCGGTCTCAGATGAAGTTTTATATATATATATTATTTTTTAGGTTAAACTAACCAACTGCCAGCTCAGTGATTGCAAATAGATTTGAGCCTCAGAATGCCAGCAATAACTCCACCTTTCACTTTCATCCCTCCCCCCTGTGAATCCTGGCTGGCTAGAAAACATCACAAGCAAACTGTCAATCTAGTCTGCTCTTCCTGGTTTTGTTTAATTGAATAAACCACCTATTTGCATCGTAACAGCAGGCTGTTATGGAAATGGAAACAAATATTTTTAATGAATATTGTTTGATTCAGTTTTTGTGTATTTGTTTTTTTATTGTCTGCCGTAAATCATATATTAGTAAATATAACTAATGCAAAAAATGTGTTGTTTTTTTGCATTTGTTACGAAAAAAAAATGCACATCTCTAGTTAACATATAACCATCATTACATAAATAAAAAAAAAAATTGGGGGGTTTCAGTTCAGCCCAATGTGTATGTTTGTCTATTTGTCTGTCTCTCTGTTTATAGGTCTGTCTGTTTATTTGTCTGTTTGTCTGTCTGTTTATCTGTCTGTTTGTCTGTCTGTTTATTTGTCTGTCTGTCTGTTTATCTGTCTATCTATCTATCTATCTATCTATCTATCTATCTATCTATCTATCTATCAGTGATGGATTTTACACAGTACAGGTGCATGCGAGCATTTGCACCCACGCTGATATGCTGCTTCTTCAAGGGTTGTCAGCTGTCTTCCACAAATTACTGAACAATCTGTTGGTGACTGGGTACAGCGGTCTGTGAGGTTACACAATACCTCGAAAAAACTCTACGTTAGCTCCAACTCAATCCCATATGTATTTTTTTCCAACTTAATTATACCCCTTGGCTGCCAGTATCACTTTTACTTCTTTAGCTGCCTGTAAAATAAATATAAAACAATCACCAGTACTTAAAGAGAGAACAATGGAAAATCAACATTTGATTACCTTATCTCTGCTATATCCCACTGGGAGTGTAATCTCTTCTGCTGGCTGTGTTTACAAAGCTTATCTATAGCTTGGACCTGCGGCCACAAACTTTCAGTATAGGTGGGGATACCACATGCTAAATCAACTATTTCAAATGCCAATATAAGGGTAAAGGAGCTACTTGTAAACAATTTAATACACTCCAGCAGGTAAAGTGGATCATTGGGAACAAATTAAAGGGGAGACATTTTTTGAGTAAACTGTCCCTTTAAGTGTCCAGTATTTTTGTGAAGATTTTACTGCACAGCCTGCTAAAATACTTGACTGTCCTGTTGAATACTGGACACCTGGCAGCTCTAGCTCAGGAAGTATATCACATCACTGTTGAATTACAAGCCATTGCCGGCTCTCTGAGTAGACACAGTATTTCAGTATCATTACAATGTATCATGTGCACTTAACACTTTGCGACCTAATATTACATACTTTACAAATACTGGGGCCCATGTATCAAGCTGCAAAAGTAGCTTCGAGGCCCCAGTATTTCAGGCTCAGCTGAAACAATAGTTACTTAGCAGCGGTCTTAAAGGGATAGTAAACCACAAAATTTTCTTTTATGATTCAGATAGAACATACAATTTTAAACAACTTTCCAATTGAATTCTATTATCACATTTTCTTCATTCTCTTGTTATCCATTGCTGAAGAGACAGCATTGCACTACTGACAGGAGCTGAAAATATCGATTTAGCCAATCACAAGAGACAAATGTGTGCAGGCACCAATTAGCAGCAGCTCCCACTAGTGTATGATATGTGCGTTTTAATTTTTTAACAAGGGATACTAAGAGAACGAAGCACATTTGAAAATAGAAGTGAATTTAAAAGTGTCTTAAAATGACATGCTCTATATGAATCATGCAAGTTTAATTTTGACTTTCCTATCCCTATTGAAATCATCTGATCTGATCAGCAAGCAGTGGCAGCATTGTTGTAGCAAATAATGTCTGCCCGACCTTATAAATGGAGCCCACTGAATCAAGCAGCATATGCAGCACAAAGCAGGAAGATAGTATATGGTATTTACTAATCAATTTGCATTTTATTATGCATTATTTAGCACACGATAGATATACAGTGCATAACACATGCTTAAAAATTTGAACCTTTGTGTTAAAAATGTTTACAACTCTGCACATGAATATTTCACACTTTACCCAACATGTTACATGTTTCAGCACCAAGGCGTTAATTCTGTACTGATAATCTTGTGCTTAAAACCTACAAAGCCATCTATAAAATAGAAAAATAAACTAAAAAAAACCCTGTAACAATCTCCAATGTAAAACAAA